>NC_041388.1:393256072-393362152 GCF_002162155.2 Triticum dicoccoides | reverse complement strand
GGCGCGCTCCCTCGCGCGGGCGCGTGCGGCGGAAGGACGCGGGCCGGGAAGGACCGGCGATGGGCCCCGCGGGCCCTGGCGGCGGTGAAGTGGGCGCCCGGGCGGGCGAATCAGGCGGTGACAAGTGGCGGCGGTGGGGTGAAAATGGACTTGTCCGTCGGTGGCGTTTTTGTCCGGTCGCGAGGAGAGGGAGAGCGTTAGGGTTTCAACCGTGAATTTCGGAGGGGGTTCTTTATATAGGCATAGAGGGAGCTAGGAGAGTCCAAATGAGGTGCGGTTTGCGGCCACGCGTTCTTGATCGAACGCTCTAGATGATGGAGAGGGTTTTGGTGGGTTTTGGGCCAATTGGAAGGGGTATTGGGCTACAACACACACGAGGCCTTCTCGGTCCCTCGGTTAACCGTTGGAGTATCAAACAAAGTCCAAATGGCACGAAACTTGACCGGCGGTCTACCTGTAGTAAACCAAGGCCGCATGGCAAGTCTCGGTCCAATCCGGAAATGTTTAATCCCCACACACAAAAAGAAGGTAGAAAGGACCACCGGAGGAGATAGGAGCGCCGGAATGCAAAACGGACAACGGGGAAAATGCTTGGATGCATGAGTCGAACACGTATGCAAATGCAATGCACATGATGACATGAAATGAGATGCATGACAACGACAACAACACACGAAGACAAAAACCCAAAACCGAGGAAATAAAATAACTTAGCGCCGGAAACGACAAGAGTTGGAGATCATATAAGGTAAATTACATCCGGGGTGTTACAGTCCGGACCCGGTCACAACACCAATACCGAACACTCTGACACAATCAGAGGCTCTGCCATCGAAATAACACCTTCAGCCCATGTAATAATGGCCGTCATCGCCCCCTGGACAGAGCCATTCCTAGCCTACCTAACCCGACAGGAACTACCTGAGGACCAAAATGAGGCACGCTGCATAGTGCGGCGATCTAAATCCTACAAGGTCCACGAGGGAGAGCTTTATAAGAAAAGTACTACCGGAGTCCTTCAAAGGTGCATCTCCGAAGAGGAAGGGCAGAAGCTGTTGGCAGAAATCCATGCCGGACTCGGCGGCCACCACGCCATAGCCTGGGCCCTTGTAAGCAAGGCCTTCCGTACAGGTTTTTTATTGGCCAACGGCCCGGGCAGATGCACAACATCTGGTCCAACATTGTGTCGGTTGCCAGCTTTTTGCAAACCAAAGCCATATGCCGCCTACCGCCCTCCAAACAATCCCCATTACTTGGCCCTTCGCGGTCTGGGGGCTTGACATGGTCGGACCCCTTAAAGGGGGAACCCATAAGAAAAAATACTTACTGGTCATGGAGGATAAATTCACCAAATGGATAGAAGCCAAACCTATCAAAACGGCTGAATCCAGACCGGTGATAGACTTCATATTTTGGGTTGTACACCGTTATGGCATCCCCCACAGCATCATCACTGACAACGACACAAATTTTATAGCCGACGAGGTGAAACTCTGGTGCAGCAATATGTGCATCAAGCTTGATTATGCTTCTGTCTATCACCCGCAAACTAACGGTCAAGTTGAGCGAGCAAATGGTATTATCATGAGCGGCATTAAACCCAGACTAGTGCGGTCCTTAATGGAATCAAACACGCACTGGGTAGAGGAGCTCGACTCCGTACTATGGGGGCTGTGGACCATGCCGAATCGCACTACCGGATACACACCATTCTTTATGGTGTACGACGCGGAGGCGGTTCTGCCTTGCAACATAATTCATGACTCACCTCGAGTGCGCATGTACGAACAAAAAGAGGCTGAGCTCGACCAGCAGGACAGTTTGGACGCCCTGGAGGAGGAGCCCGACGTGGCAAAGGCCCGTTCCGCATTTTATCAGCAACATGCTCGAAGGTATCAAAGCAGAGAAGTACGGGCCAAAACCTACAATGTTGGCGAACTAGTTCTACGCCTGCCAGAGAAGAAAAAGAACAAGCTCAAGCCCAAATGGGAAGGTCCCTTCATTATTGACCAGGTTCTGACCGGTGGAGCGTACCGTCTGCGGGATGCATCGGATAATCGACTCGAGCCAAACCCATGGAACGCAGCCAGACTCCAAAGATTCTACGCCTAGCGCCGGACTATATGTTCGTCTCCTCACCCCCGTCATTTTTTTGCATATATGTCTTTTTCTCTCTTCCTCTTTTTTTCTTCTCATCCAGGCCCTAAAAGGCTAAACTTGTGTCTTGATTGCACAATCGCGCCGTGCTTGCCGCGCTCATTATACCTCGGGGCTTCTTACACAGAAGCTTAATATAACTATTTTTTTGGGCTTTATGTCCCGCACATGTGTTATTCTTCCACATGTACCTTTTTCGCCATTATATGCATTGATATGACTTAAGTTTTGGCCAAGCTGGGTTGCCTGGCTCTTGTATTTATGCTCTACGTTCCCGTTAATTCGGCTAGGGCATAAGGGGAGCACTTCTGCGATTGTTACTGCCGGGTCGGCCGGATGTGTACCTCGGACTGGGTGAAGCCGAAAGCTAGCGTTCTTAAGGGAATATTCGGTCGGCGAACAAAAGATGGCTTTTATTTAATTTGAAAAAATGCCCCCAGATGTTTATAGCCTGCGTTCCTTTTCGCAGCTCGGACATGCACATTAGGGCATGCGTACCCAGGGAAAAGAACCCTTAACGGAACTATTCTCCCTGGAAGATGTTTCTTACTACCCATGTAATATAACATAGCTAGTTGGGTACTTGTCTGTTCAAGCACTTATGACCCCTACGCCTGGTTTCCAAGCATACCCCGGTTTTTATATAATCGAGCAGGTATTCAGATACACTCTGGACTATCGGGTCCAGAGGTCGAAGCGAAAAGGTCCGCCATGACAAATGATTTACAATCCGGCTAGGGACATTAGATATGTCACTTGAAGTACACAGTCACTAAGACTGATTAAATTCTTCTTCTATACCATCCAACAGGCTGTCTAGCCTACAATCCTGTTGTGAATACTTTGCGGCTAATTCTACTTGATCATACACTAAACTGACGGGGATCTCCTTCCCATCAAGCCCCATAGGTCCGACCTTGGCCATGTGGTTTGGGGACGCTTTGGTGTATCGCTTCTTCACCATTGCCCAGGCTTCCCTTGCACCTTGTCGGCAAGCTGAAATCTTCCATAATCGGAAGCGCTGCCGTGCTCCCTTGAGCTTCTCTACAAGCTCTCCCACGCCTCCTGGTAGGGATGCGGACGGCCACAAGGCTTGGGAATACCCTGCATCACCTGCCGAACTTGCTCGTGCAGTTGTGAGAGCTCTGGTAGAAGATCACCCGAAGACCCGGGCATCTCTTCTGTGGGACGACCCGTTAGCATACCTGCACACACAACTCTGTTAGCCGGCTTCATCGCCAAACTCCTTTAAAAGTTCGTTCAAGCACTTACTAAAAATGTCGCGCCGAAGCCGCTTATTCTCCTTTACGGAGTCCGCCAGCTAGGCCAGCGCATCTTTCAGTTCCTCGCCCAGCCGAGTATTGGCGTCTTGGAGATTGTTTTTCTCCTGCTGGACTCGCGTAAGCATGTGCTCACCAGGATTTAGCTGTCGATCAGCCCGTGCCGCATTCACCACTACGGCCTCCGGATTCACTCCGGGGTCACCTGCAACATCTACTGTTAGATTCACATTCATGCCGCATACTACCTGGTACCTGTATTATTTGCAAGGGAAATAGGTGTTACGAGAGGGACCCTTCTCGGACTCCCTCAACGTGGCAACAACGGCCCCTAGCTGGGCCTTGCACTCTTCCAGCTCTTGAGACAATTGGGAATTCTTCTCTATAAAAACCTGCTCAAATAATGATCCTTAAATCAGGTGTGTCAACTGTTTCAAGTCTCAAGGGCAACTAATACATATAATCGTCAGATTTACTTACCCGTATATCCCTTACATATTGGTCTGTGGCTCTGGCTAGACCATTTTGAGCAGCACGGAGGTACGCATCTCTCCCTTTGGTGAGAAACAAGCGTCACGGAGTACGGCCCGGTGACGCCTGTGATTCATGGCGCTCTCCATTTCGGAATTTGTAGCGGATAGTCTGTCTGCATCCTCTATAGGAGGAACATCCGGTGTCTGCCTCGCGTTAGCTTCCGCCTCTATGTCCGGCCCTGGAGCCCGACTGGTCGAGGCGTGATCGGAAGCCTCTCCGGATATAGTCCGGCGGGCATTTTTTCTAGGAAACACGGATGCCATTTTATTTTAAGCAAGAAGACAACCACTGAGTGATGTTTTGCGTTATACCTCAGTGTTGGCATCTCTGTCCTGACCGCCTTCCTTTTTTGCCTACCCGGCTTCAGTGCCTCTTGTTGGCGAGTTGCTGCAGGTTCGGCACGGCGTCCCGAAGGCGTTCCCTGTAAGACACCATACGTGTACGGTAGGTGAAGTGCATAAAAGGGGATCCTTTTTTGGGAGTTGGGACTTTGGTTTTTCTTACGTGCAACGCAGGGAGTAGTCCTGGATAGTCGGCCATTATGGCCACCATGGCGTCATCGCAGCTTAATTGATAGAAATGCATGTCTATCAGCTCCACGAATATATCCGGATCCTCTTCAAGTCCGGGATCGAGGGCCCGGCCAGGGTCCTCCGGTTGTGGAGCTGGGCTGTTGACCTCCCTTATCGCTTTTCGTAGTTCCTGCCGTGAAATGGCAAGCTGAGTACCTACGACGAAGAATGCGGGAAGGTTGAGAGTAAAAAGGGTACAACTCACCCAGCTTGGAGGGTTGTACATGGAGAATCCGTCTCGTGGTTTAATGTGGATGAACTCCTCTTCCTCTCCCTTGAATAACTCGGACAGAACTTTTGCTAAAGTAACAGATGAGTCCGGTCCCTTGCGTCCACAATGGGTGGCATCGCCTTCTCCGTTAAAACACCACAGGGGTGCCCTCGATATTGAAGTGGTTGCACCCCCCGCATTATGCATATTGACATAGCCTCGATTATTGTCAATCCTGATTGAGCCAGCGCTTTAATCCGGTTCATCAGATAAAGGACTTCTCCGTTGTCTTCCTCCTGGGGGCTCCGTGGGTGCCAACTTCGACGCTTCTTCAGAGGAGCATTGCCGAACTCAGGAAGACCCCGCTGAACAGGGTCTGGAAGAGGGACGTCCTCCATGTAAAACCACTCCGAAGGCCAGTCTTTGGACGTCTTCCTCGGAGTACCGGACGGGTATCCGGTCTCGGCGATGCGCCATATTTCGGCCCCACCCACTTGATAAAGTGACCCCTTCTGTGTGCGGGGCACACGGCAGAATAGCCTTTTCCACAGCTCGAAATGAGCCTCGCAGCCCAAAAACAGCTCACAAATGGCAACATAGCCGACGATGTGTAATATGGAAGCAGGGGTGAAATTATGCAACTGGAGGCCGTAAAACTCCAGGATCCCGCAGAGAACGGATGAATTGGAAATCCGAGTCCCCTTGGTAAGTAAGGGACAAGGCATACCCGCTCCCCCTTGGAGGGATTGGGGAAGCTCTCCGCTTGCTCCCTGCCATTATAGGTGGCGAGCCCGGCTCGGATGGGGACCATATACGCTGGAGGGAGAAATCCCTGGGTCTGCAACTCTACTAATCGGCTGTGCGGGACGGAACACTTCTCCCAATCATCGGGCTTAGGGCTACGGGAGCGGGAGGAGGAGCTGCGGTAGCCGGCCATGATGGAATGGAATTTTCCGAGCGCGCTCCGATGGATTCTCGCTGCGGGAAGATGGTGTGGATTGGATCTAAGAATCCCCACCCTTTAATAGGCGATTTATTTACCTGGTTAGGGGGGCAAATGTAAAAATGCCCTGGCTCCTCGCATTCGCTCGATGCGTGGAAGATGGCCCTTATTGGGCGCAGAAGCCAAGAAGCCCAACATTTATGGGAGCCGGACACTACTTAGCAGATATTCAGGATTTGGAGAAGAACCCGCCTTGCAATGCCGAAGACAATATTGTGCGCCGGACTCATCGTCATTGAAGCCTGGTTCAGGGGCTACTGACGGAGTCCTGGATTAGGGGGTCTCCGGATAGCCGGACTATATCCTTTGGCCGGACTGTTGGACTATGAAGATACAAGATTGAAGACTTCGTCCCGTGTCCGGATGAGACTCTCCTTGGCGTGGAAGGCAAGCTAGGCAATACAGATATGTAGATCTCCTCCCTTGTAACCGACCTTGTGTAACCCTAACCCCCTCCGGTGTCTATATAAACCGGAGGGTTTAGTCCGTAGGACAACATATAGAATTGGATCATGAATTCCCCGAGGGGTTCAAGCCCGTCAATATCGAATCGTACGACAGCACAACCGATCCTGCAGTATGGATTGAGGATTTCATCCTCCACATCCACATGGCCCGAGGAAATGACCTCTACGCCATCAAATCCATTAAAGCTTAAAGGACCATCTCGGCACTGGTTAAATAGCCTGCCTGAGAATTCCACCGGCAGTTGGGAAGATTTGGAAGAGGCTTTCCTCGACAACTTCCAAGGAACTTATGTCCGGCCACCAAACGCCGATGACCTAAGCCACATAGTTCAACAACCTGGAGAATCAGCCAGAAAATTCTGGACTAGGTTCCTAACCAAGAAGAACCAGATCATTGACTGTCCGGATGCTGAGGCCCTAGAAGCCTTTAAACACAACATCCGTGACGAATGGCTAGCACGCCACCCAGGACAAGAAAAACCGAAGTCAATGGCAGCCCTTACGACACTCATGACCTGCTTTTGCGCAGGCGAGGACAGCTGGCTGGCTCATAGCAAAAACAAAGCCAGCGAGGCAGGCCCCACCGAGGCCAAAAACAGCACCGGCAAGCTCCCGCGCAATAGACACAAACACCGAAGCAATGGCGACAACACCGAGGACACCACAGTCAACACCGGATTCAATGGCTCCAAGTCTGGCCAACGGAAGAAGCCGTACAAAAGAAATAACGAAGGACCTTCCAGCCTGGACCGCATACTCGACAGTCCGTGCCAAATTCACAGCACCCCGGATAAGCAAGCCAATCATACCAACAAGGATTGTTGGGTCTTCAAGCAGGCTGGCAAGTTAAATGCCAAAAACAAAGAAAAGGGGTCACAAAGTGAGGACGATGATGAAGAGCCCCGGTAGCCGAACACCGGGGGACAGAAGAAATTCCCCCAAGTCAAAACGGTGAACATGATATACGCCACGCACATCCCCAGAAAGGAGCGCAAACAAGCACTCAGGGACGTCTACGCGGTAGAGCCAGTCGCCCCCAAGTTCAATCCATGGTCGTCATTTCCAATCACCTTCGATCGACTAGATCATCCGACTAGTATCCGCCACGGCGGTTCGGCCGCACTGGTCCTTGACCCAATAATCGACGGATTCCACCTCACACTAGTCCTGATGGATGGTGGAAGCAACCTCAATCTGCTGTACCAGGATACAGTATGGAAGATGGGCATTAACCCCTCACTAATCAAACCAACAAAGACTACCTTTAAAGGAGTCATACCAGGTGTAGGGGCCCGCTGTACGGGCTCAATCACGCTGGAGGTGGTCTTCAGTTCTCCGGACAACTTCCGAAGCGAAGAGTTAATCTTAGATATTGTCCCCTTCCGCAACGGCTACCACGCACTGCTCGTACGAACCGCGTTTGCTAGATTTAACGCAGTGCCAAGCTATGCTTATCTCAAGCTCAAGATGCCCGGTCCACGCGGTGTCATAACAGTCAATGGCAATACGGAATGCTCCCTCTGAACAGAGGAGCAAACCGCCGGCCTGGCAGCAGAAGTACAGAGCGGCCTTCTCAAGCAGCATTGTAAACCAGCTGCCGAGCCCCTGGACACCATCAAGAGGGTCCGGACTACACTGCAACAGGACAGCCTGGCTCGTCAAGATCTCGACTAGCAATTCGGCCTCCGTCCCAGCCCCAATGAGGTACTGGCATTCGTACCACGCGTACACAATTACGCACTCAAAATTCCATGGACATCGACAGAGGCACGAGATAACCCGGGGGCTACAATTCGGCAAAACAGATCCCGAACACACATATTTTTACTTTTTTTCTCATTATAGGAACCTCTGTCTGTAGGCCTGATATCAAGTCCTCTAGAAGGACTGGAATGCAACGGAGGCAAGCAACACAGTTGTGTAGGGTAACCTTTATATGTTCTTCTTGACGGTATTCACACTTCTTTCTCAGGACCCGCATGCTACGCCATACTAGTTCCGGCACGTTAAACGGCTGGATACTTCTAGCACCATCTGTATAAGATACGCCTTAACGTATCTCTCCAGTTATAATAAAAATGGTTCGTGGTCCAGTACCTGTGTTTTTTGCTTCTTACTTCGTTTTATTTCAATCTGCCTATCTGCTGCATCGACACTCTTTTACATTTCATATTCGCCAGGGGCTACCTATCGCCCCACACTACGGCAGCACAACACGAACACTTCTTATATATAAGATCGGCACCCCGAATTCAGCATTATATGCATTGGCTCTGAATCATGTCTTTGGTCAGTAGTTGGGTTGCCCGGCTCCTGTGCTTTCTACCCTACGTTCCGCTCCATCGGCTAGGGTAGTAAAGGGAGAACTACTGCGATTGTGCCTGGCTTGGATCGGACGAGCACCTCAGTAGAGAAAGCCGAAAACTAACTGTCATGATACGGCAAGAGCCGGTCAGGTACTCGAGGGTTACAAATTGTTGGAGATTTTATTCGCATTATGCGAAAGATCAACACTTCCCGATCAGATGATGACAACACCCTGGCTCGAACCAGGGGCTGCACCCATGCTTTATTATAAACTCCTATGGCTAAGTGAGGGCGTTTAAGCCATATAGTCCGATTGCCTTGTTCATTGTGCTAAACAACTCCTTCAAGGACCATGTAATTGGATCAAGATTGTTTAGATTCCATCCCGAACACCTTCGTACTACCTACCTGAGGGCAGAAGCCGACGACTGGCCAACCCTCGGATTACATATAACACGGCCGCACAGGAGGAAACAATCAAAGCATAACAAAATTGCATTAACAAAATAGGCTTTGTTTCTCATAATACAAAGCAAAGGCAACATGAATACATTCATTCAAACACAATGTCCTCTGAACATTGTGCTGCCGCAAGACGAGACCCCTCCAGGACATCGGCAAAATACCGCTCCGCTGTATGGTGCTCCTTGCCCTCTGGTGCCCCCCTGGTCACCTCGACGGCGTACATATTCGCCCACCACATCTTGCAACGAGGGAAGGCCATGCGTTCACCTTCAATACAGGCTGAGCACTTCATGACATCCAGCCGGGGACATGCGTTCACTACCCGCCTCACGAGTCCGAAGTAGCTGCTTTACATAGCTTCGGCTGGCCATAGCCAGATTATCAAATCCTTAATGGGTAGTTCGGCCACCCTATGCAGCTCCACCAGCTGTTTCAGCTGATCGGTGAAGGACACGGGATGCTCCAGCGCCGCATATTGCGACCAGAATAGCCTCTCTGTGGAACCCCCTCTTTCGGCTCGATAGAACTCCGTGGCATCGGATACACTGCGTGGCAAATCCTCAAAGGCCCGTGGGGAACTCCAAACTCGAGTTAGTAAAAGGTACTGCTTCTCCGCATACTTGCTTTGCATCTTAAATGCCTTACCCGCCGCAATCTTCTTGGCCTCCTGGATCTCTTGGAGGGCGGCCTGGGCCTCATTCCGGGCAGTCTCCGTGCATTGATGAGCCTTGGCGAGTTCGGTCCCTTGAACTGACGCATCATGCTCCAAGGTCTCGCATTTTTTCACCGCATCCTAGAGCTCTTGCTGGACTTCTTTGACCCGGGCCTTGAGCTTCTTACGGGCGGCCTGCTGCTGGACAACCTTCTCCTCGGCCTCGCCCAGGGCCTTCATCAGGGCCTCGACCTCGGTCGTGGCTTCTATACATATAATGATACCGCTGTCACTACACAACGCTTATCCTTTCCCGAACATATAACAAGTCGTTCCTCACCTTGCTTCTCTTGAAGCCGAACCTTAATCTCGCCGAGCTCGTTCTCGGTCCGCTCCAGCTTCCGCTTCAGCTCAGAGACCTCGGCAGTATGCGAGGTCGCGACCAACAGCGACGCCTGCTTATTCATACATATTCTGTTAGTCTCCTACAATAAGAGGTTGATCCTCTGTCCGGTTCTTCTTGCCGAACTCCGGACAGTGTCTCAGGGGCTACTAAATTCATCGGGTTTTCCTCTTTCTATGTCACTTACCTCGAAACCCGTCAACAGATTGCTGCAGGCTTCGTCTTGTCCACTCTTGGCGGACTGAACCTTCTCGATCACCGCACTCATAAGGACACGGTGCTCGTCCACAACGGAGGCGCCTCGTAGCGCCTCCATCAGGTCATCCGGCGCCCCTGGATGGACAGGGGCCACCGGTGGAATAGGTACACCCCCTCCTTCAAAGGAGGGTGCTCGCCTGATTCCGGAGCCATATGTATCTCCAGGATCGTATCCGGCTAAGGGCCAAACTGAATACGGCCCTCCACCAGTCTCCTTGGGGATCTGCTCCCCCATCTGTCCGGCAGTGGGGGTCCCGCCTTGTGGCGCCCCCCGAACAATGTCCTGAGCTCCTCCCTTGGAGCGGCCCTCTGGGACAACACTCCGGTGTCGACCCTGGCCCCGGGGGAGCAAGCAGGCGGTGGCGACATGCTCGCCATCTCCGACGGAGCCAGTGAACCTCTAGATGAGGAACGCTGGATAAGGTCACAGGCCGGACTGCAAAAGTGTGGATTAACCATGTTAGCATAATAAAAAGAAAGGGCTGGATATGCGCGTAAATGAGCCATGTAGCTTAGATGCGGCCTGAGGCCTAGTGCGGGGGCATCATTTCGGACTACTGTCAACGTCCCATGCGGCGTTGACCGCTGGGGCGCCCTTCCCCTTTTTGGGCGCTTTCGCCTCCGGATGTGCTGGGGCCGCCCTCTTCTTCTTCTTTTCCTCCTCCTCCTCCTCGTCTTCCTCGTCATTATCCTTGGGGACAAAGGAATGGGCCTCGTCGTCGTTGGACGTCGCGTCCGAAGTGCCCTTGCGACACGGGCCACTCTTGGCCCCCTTGGCCTTTTTCTCCGGCGCCGTATATGGCGCTGGCACCAGCATCCTGGCCAGGCGCGGGATGATCGGTTACTCAGGCAGCGGCGCCGGACACTGGATCCGCTGCGCCTTCTCCACCCAGTCCTGAAGGAGCAATACTAAACCTCAGACATCATCCTCGAAACACTCAAATTGGGAATACATCAAAAGAAACATACCTCATTGGTGGGGTGTTTACAATTGTGACCATGGTCTGAGTCCGTGGCCGGCGGCTTCTCGTTGCCCTTAAAGAGCAACTTCCAGGCCCCTTCATGAGAAGTGTCAAAGAGCCTTCTAAGGGTCTGGTGCTTCTTCGAATTGAACTCCCATAAAGGGCGGCTTCGGCGCTGGCACTGAAGAATCCGGCGGACCAGCATCACCTGAATAACGTCGATGAGCTTGACGTCCTTGGTCACCATGCTTTGAACACGCATCTGCAAGGCTACCAGCTCGTCAGGTGAACACCAGTCCGGACTCTTCTTGACCCAGGAGGTGAGCCGCGTGGGAGCACTAGCGCAAAATTCGGCAGTTGCGGCCCAGGTGGTGCCGCGGGGTTCTGTGATGTAGAACCACTGCTTTTGCCATTCCTTTATTGTCTCTATAAAAGTGCCTTTGGGCCGGGAGACATTGGATAGCTTGCTCACCATGGCCCCTCCGCACTCCGCGTGCTGACCATCCACCACCTTCGGCTTCACATTGAAGACTTTGAGCCACAGCCCGAAGTGGGGATGGATGCGGAGAAAGGCCTCGCACACGACGATAAATGCCGAGATGTTGAGGAAGGAATTCAGGGACAGATCATGGAAATCTATCCCGTAATAGTACATCAGCCCGAGGATGAAAGGGTGGAGTGGAAACCCTAGCCCACGGAGGAAATGGGGGATGAAGACTACTCTCTCTGTGGGCTCCGGCGTGGGGACGATTTGTCCCTCGGCTGGCAGATGATGGGCGATCTCCTTCGCCAAATATCTGGCCGCCCAGAGCTAAGTAATGTCCTTCTCCCTGACGGAGGAGACCATCCACTTGCCCTTACCACCAGATCCGGACATGGTTGCTTGAGTGGAAAGAAGATGGGAGCTTAGGCGCTGGAGCTTGAGATCGGAAGGGCGAAGACAGAGAGAAAGCGTGAGGAGAGGAAGGGGGAATCCTTATCCCCTTATAAAGGCAGCAGATATTAAACGCCTCCTCACTTGCCTTAGGATTCGCCTGTTCCCCAGGGCTGTATGAACAGGACGGTTGAGTTACCCATACCCGCATTGATGAGAATCCCGCGATAAGGGGACACGATCTCTGTTTCGACAAGACATGCCAATAGCAACCGCGTCTCGAAACGTGGGATGGCAGAAGAAAAACGGTTTGAAATTATAACCGGACAGACATGATGCCGTGTTGGGAAAAAGCTGTCAACATATTGGATTCATGCAAATATTATATTCTCTCTGCGGTTGTCTATGGTGTGTGTAACAGGTCCGAATGCACTTATTTCGTCCGAAGACTATTCTGGAGTTCGGAAGGAGGGAACCCACCTTGCAATGCCGAAGACAAATCTACGCGCTGGACTCCTTGTCATTGAAGCCAGGTTCAGGGGCTACTGAGGGAGTCCTGGACTAAGGGGTCCTCGACCTGTTATCCATGGGCCGGACTGACGGGCTGTGAAGACATGAAGACCGAAGACTGCACCATATCCGGATTGGACTCTACTTGGCGTGGAAGGCACGCTTGGCGACCGAAGATTCCTTCTTATGTAACCGACTCCATGTAAACCCTAGATCCCCTCGGTGTCTATATAAACCGAAGGGGATAGTCCGGAAAGGACAACGCATATACTCATTACCATATTCATAGGCTAGGCTTCTAGGGTTTAGCCATTACGATCTCGTGGTAGATCAACTCTTGTAATACTCGTATTCATCAAGATCAATCAAGCAGGAAGTAGGGTATTACCTCCATAGAGAGGGCCCGAACCTGGGTAAACATCGTGTTCCTTGTCTCCTGTTACCATCGATCCTAGACACACAGTTCGAAACCCCCTACCCGAGATCCGCCGGTTTTGACACCAACACTTATCACACCCGATCATCACATGGTGTCTCGGCACGACGAACTTTGGCAATGATGCATACTCAGGGAGAACACCTGTACCTTGATATTTAGTGAGATATCATCTTATAATGCTACCGCCAATCAAGCAGAATAAGATGCATAAATGATAAACATCACATGCAATCAATATAAGTGATATGATATGGCCATCATCATCTTGTGCCTTTGATCTCCATCTCCAAAGCACCGTCATGATCACCATCATCACCGGTGCGACACCTTGATCTCTATCATAGCATCGTTATCGTCTCACCAAATATTGCTTCTACGACTATCGCTACCGTTTACTGATAAAGTAAAGCAATTACAGGGCGATTGCATTGCATACAATAAAGCGACAACCATATGGCTCCTGCCAGTTGCCGATAACTCCATTACAAAACATGATCATCTCATACAATAAAATATAGCATCATGCCTTGACCGTATCACATCACAACATGCCCTGCAAAAACAAGTTAGACATCCTATACTTTGTTGTTGCAAGTTTTACGTGGCTGCTACGGGCTGAGCAAGAACCGTTCTTACCTACGCTTCGAAACCACAATGATATCTCGTCAAGTTAGTGTTGTTTTAAACTTCAACAAGGACCGGGCGTAGCCACACTCGGTTCAACTAAAGTTGGAGAAACTGACACCCGCCAGCCACCTGTGTGCAAGCACGTCGGTAGAACCAGTCTCGCGTAAGCGTACGCGTAATGTCGGTCCGGGCCGCTTCATCCAACAATACCGCCGAACCAAATTATGACATGCTGGTAAGCAGTATGACTTGTATCACCCACAAATCGCTTGTGTTCTACTCGTGCATATAACATCTACGCATAAACCTGGCTCGGATGCCACTGTTGGGGAACGTAGTAATTTCAAAATTTTCCTACGCACACGTAAGATCATGGTGATGCATAGCAATGAGAGAGGAGAGTATCGTCCATGTACCCTCGTAGACCGTAAGCGGAAGCGTTATAAGAACACGGTTGATGTAGTCATACGTCTTCATGATCCGATCGATCCAAGTACCGAACGTACGGCACCTCCGAGTTCAGCACACGTTCAGCTCGAGGATGTCCCACGAACTCCGATCTGGCAGAGCTTCACGGGAGAGTTCCGTCAGCACGACAACGTGATGACGGTGATGATGTTGCTACCGACGCAGGGCTTCGCCTAAGCACAGCTACGATATGATCAAGGTGGATTATGGTGGAGGGGGGCACCGCACACTGCTTGGAACAATCAACTTGTGTGTCCTAGGGTGCCCCTGCCCCCGTATATAAAGGAGCAAGGGGGGAGGCCGGCCGGCCCTTGCAGGGCGCGCCAGGAGGAGGAGTCCTCCTCCTAGTAGGAGTAGGACTCCCCTTTCCTACTCCTACTAGGAGGGGGAAAGGAAGGAGGAGAGGGAGAAGGAAGGAGAGGGAGGAAAGGAGGAAAGGGGGGCCAGCCCCCTAGTCCAATTCGGTTTGGGCTAGGGGGCCGCGCGCCCTGCCTTGTCCTGCCTCCTCTCCTCCACCACTTGGCCCATGAGGCCCAATACTTCTTCCCCCGTATTCCCGTAACTCCCTGGTACTCCGAAAAATACCCGAATCAGTAGGAACCTTTCCGATGTCCGAATATAGTCGTCCACTATATCGATCTTTACGTCTCGACCATTTCGAGATTCCTCGTCTTGTCCCAGATCTCATCCGGGACTCCAAACTACCTTCGGTACATCAAAACACATAAACTCATAATACCGATCGTCACCGAACGTTAAGTATGCGGACCCTATGGGTTCGAGAACTATGTAGACATGACCGAGACACGTCTCCGGTCAATAACCAACAGTGGAACCTGTATGCTCATATTGGCTCCCACATATTCTACGAATATCTTTATCGGTCAAACCGCATAACAACATACTTTGTTCCCTTTGTCATCGGTATGTCACTTGCCCGAGTTTCGATCGTCGATATCTCAATACCTTGTTCAATCTCGTTACCGGAAAGTCTCTTTACTCATTCCATAATACATCATCCCACAACTAACTCATTAGTTACAATGCTTGCAAGGCTTATAGTGATGTGCATTACCGAGAGGGCCCAGAGATACCTCTCCGACAATCGGAGTGGCAAATCCTAATATCGATCCATGCCAACTCAACAAGTACCATCGGAGACACCTGTAGAGCACCTTTATAATCACCCAGTTACATTGTGACGTTTGGTAGCACACAAAGTGTTCCTCCGGTAATCGGGAGTTGCATAATCTCATAGGCATAGGAACATGTATAAGTCATGAAGAAAGCAATAGCAGTAAACTAAAAACGATCAAGTGCTAAGCTAACGGAATGGGTCAAGTCAATCACATCATTCTTCTAATGATGTGACCCCGTTTGTCAAATGACAACTCATGCCTATGGTTAGGAAACATAACCATCTTTGCCTAACGAGCTAGTCAAGTAGAGGCATAATAGTGACACTCTGCTTGTCTATGTATTCACGCATGTATTATGTTTCCGATTAAAACAATTCTAGCATGAATAATAAACATTTATCATGAAATAAGGAAATAAATAATAACTTTATTATTGCCTCTAGGGCATATTTCCTTCACATATATCATGATAAATGTTTATTATTCATGCTAGAATTGTATTAACCGGAAACTTAGTACATGTGTGAATACATAGACAAACAGAGTGTCACTAGTATGCCTCTACTTAACTAGCTCGTTGAATTAAAGATGGTTAAGTTTCCTAGCCATAGACATGAGTTGTCATTTGATTAACGGGATCACATCATTAGAGAATGATGTGATTGACTTGACCCATTCCTTTAGCTTAGCACTTGATCATTTAGTATGTTGCTATTGCTTTCTTCATGACTTATACATGTTCCTATGACTATGAGATTATGCAACTCCGGAATACCGAAGGAACACTTTGTGTGTTACCAAATGTCACAACGTAACTGGGTGATTATAAAGGTGCTCTATAGGTGTCTCCAGTGGTGTTTGTTGAGTTGGCATAGATCGAGATTAGGATTTGTCACTCCGAGTATCGGAGATGTATCTCTGGGCCCTCTCGGTAATGCACATCACTATAATCCTTGCAAGCAATGTGACTAATGGGTTAGTTGCGGGATGATGAATTATGGAACGAGTAAAGAGACTTGCAGGTAACGGGATTGAACTAGGTATTCAGATACCAACGATCGAATCTCGGGCATGTAACATACCGATGACAAAGGGAACAACGTACATTATTATGCGGTTTGACCGAGAAAGATCTTCGTAGAATATGTGGGAGCCAATATGTCGGGGGTTTGGTGCGACATATGCTAAAGGATGGCTAATCATGTTGGGGGCTAGTAAGATGTCGCCCGTGCCAGGAAACGGGATGAGGCGAAGACATGCACGCCGGTGATTCTTACCCAGGTTCAGGGCTCTCCTAGGAGATAACACCCCTAGTCCTGCTCTGCGGGGTCTTCGCATGATCACTAAGGCACTAGTAAGTACAATGGTGCTCCTTGAGCTGTATGCGAGAGGTGGAAGAAGGCAGGGCTAGCTTTCTCCTCTCTCTATGTGCGTCTAGATCTAACAGTGTTGGGAAACCTTTGCATGGGTGTCCTGGGGGTTTATATAGGCCTACCCCTAGGGGTACAACGGTAATCTTGTGGGGTGTAGGACCCGATTGCCAATGTCTTCTGTCGCCGGCCGCTGGGGCTCGCCGCCTAGTGGGCCCTGCCGGCTGGTCTGGTATGGAGCCGACAGCCCGCCTCTAGACCGCCTGCTGGAGGCCGCCCCCCTCGGGTCCGACTGGTCAGGCGCTGCCGCCTTCTAGGCTCTCACAGCCAAGTGGGGGCTGCCGCCTGCAGGCCGTACCGACAGGCCCTCGTGGTAACAGGGTCCCACCCGACGGTGGCGACGTCAAGGGCAGGATGGCAACAGTGCCACGCCGTCCGGAGATCTCGGCCACACCCCGCCCTGGATATGGGGTGATGGCTATGCCGTAGCCTCACCCCGTCTTGTCTTCTTTATGGGGCGCATTCTTTGACGGCGTCGCGGGTCGCCTGCCAGATGCCGGCCTCTCTGGTGGTCGCCTGCTGGGAGGCGGCTCGTCTTGGGGCTGTCTTCTGGTACTTTGGCCGTCCTCTGGCAGCCGGCCGCTTTGAGCCAGCCGGCTGCCAGAAGGCGGCGCTTCATCCTTGATGCTCATTGGGCGCAGCCGACCCAAATGTCTTGAAATCCTCAGGGACTCGGGTGAGGCTACCCGTGGTCCATTACTCTGACAGTAGTCCCCGAAGCTGATGAGGCGGCGCGTTTGATGAGGCAAGGTGCCTCAATAGTTTCCTTCTTCGAATGCTCTTGCCGAGTGCTTCATCCGCCTTCCTGTATGCCGCCCGCTGGAAGTCGGCCATGACCAGGCGGACACGTCTGATGATCTTGAAATGTCAGGGTGGGAAGATAGGTGGTGTGCCTTGTAAGCCTCCAGCCCGCCGCCCATAGTGAGCGCGCCACGCGACGCCTGTTAGACGGGCCAGCCTGCCAGCCCATGCGCGTGATGGGACGCGACAGCAGGCTGGGGCCGCCACGACCGGGCCTCAGCACGCGGGCAGATCCGCTGCGGCCGAGGCGGACCATTGCGATTCCGCGTGGGGTTACTGCGCGCAGTAACTCGCGCAATAATCGTGGGAACATGGGATTGTGGGCGCAGTTGATCCCATGATCCCACGCCCCGCTCCCTCGGCTTTGCAACCTAGGGGCTATAAGTAGGGGGAAAGAGGGGGAGCATCGGAGCACGCACGCCCTCCTCCCCTTTGCCATTTTCATCCTCCTCCTCTTCGTTGCCGTCGCACTCCTGCGCTCCACCAAAGCACCGCCGCAGCTCGTCGCCGGCAACCTCCTCCGCGGCAAGCTTCTTGCCTCGCCGCGGACCTTGCCTCTGCCGCTGTGCCATTTCCCCACCGAGTCCAGTCTCCATGATGCACGAGAAGGGAGGGGACTGGGATGGCTCGGTCGTCATGACCGATCGCTATCGGTGTTCTCGGAACGGGGGTCCCCAGACTTGCCTGCCTGCGGCCTGCGGCGTGGCTCAAAGGGGGGCCCAGCACGGCCCATCTTCACCAGCACCAACCCAAGACCCTCGCGAGGGGCCAAGCCTCGCGGGGCGGACGACACGGAGCTTCCTCAGGCATGGCCTCGTCAAGCTGGCTCGCGAGGAGGCGGAGAGATCAAGGCGGGGTACCTCGCGAGGTGTCCGTGACGCAAGCCATGACGACTCAGGGCGCCAGGCGGGTGCCAGCCCACGCAGTGTCCTCCTTTCCTCTTTGGTGCAAAGGGGGCAAGCGCAACCGCGGAGTACCGAGGCATCAGGCAAAGGTTGCCGTTTCGGTGCAACGAGACCAAGACCAGGAGGACTACGAGACGGAGGTCACCGTGAAGCCCAAGACGACATCATCACCAGAGCTTTGCGCAGGCGAAGACTACTTTTGTCAGGATAGTTGATACTTGCTGTCCCCCTTCAAATTAGCCCGCCATTGTTGGCTCCCTTCCTGCTCAATATTTGGGGAGAGGACCAAGGCCACTATAAATAGGACCAGCCACCCGCGTAGCAAGGGGGTTCGGCTCAGTCTCCTCCAAGGGCTCGACAAGTAGAGAGGTGGTAAAGAGAGAGAGGGAGAGAGAGAGAGAGAGAGAGAGAGAGAAAGGTGGCTGAACTTCTCCCAGCAGTTCATCGCCCCAGCCAAGAACAGACCCTCGCGAGGCTGTTCTTCCTTGTACTGTTCACTATCATCAGCCAAAGAGGCAATCCACCACACCACACACTAGAGTAGGGTATTACACCACAACGGTGGCCCAAAGTAGTATAAACCCTGTGTCCCTCGTGTTGTTCTTTTCGTAGCTTTGATCCTAGCGTGGTGGAGGGGTGCAGGGAGGTAGGAGGCGAAATCTCCGCGCGCACCCCAGTGTTCGAACCTCAAGGGTCTGCCGGAACCCGAAATCCGACATTTGGCACGCCAGGTAGGGGTGCGCCGGAATTCGTCTTCCACCGCTCCGTTCTCCTCCGACCATCACGCCCATGTCTGACGCACGTCGGGCCCGCGCGGAGCGCCGGGCCGCCCTCCCTTCCCGCGTCGCCCAGACAGCCCCTGTCGGCGGGCGTCCTCGCCGTTCCCCATCGCCCGCCGTCAATGCCGCCACCGGCCTGGTAGGGGACGAGCAGCGGGCATCGTCTCAGCATCCATCCGTGCGCCAAGACGGCCGCACCGCGACTCCCTCACTCGCCCCGGCTGGATCTTCGTCCCGCGCGCTTCGCACACCCATGGACGCTCGGGCTGCACTCATAGCGGCAAACGAGCTCCTGCGCTACCGTCCCGTTGACAACGTCTATGAAGAACGGCTCGACCGCATCGCCGAACTCGTCCGCGCCGGAGGGGGCTCCCCCGCACCGTCCACTCCGCTGCACCGCACCCCGCCCCGCGCGGGCGACGAGGCTCCGGCGGCGCCCGGCCGCCTCCTCGTCAAGAAGACGCCATGGCTCCAAGACGCGTGGCCCCTGGGCGGAACCCGCTCCGTCAGGTGCCAGCACGGCAAGAGCAGAGCTGCCAAGAAGTCCCTTGCCTGCTAGAAGCTGCCCGGGCACTCCCTGCTCCAGCACGTCACGACCATCCTCCTGCTCCGGCGCGTGGGGACATGCAGGACCAGGCTCTCCATCACCCAAGGCCCCCCATGTCCATAGCAGGCTGCCGCACTTACGCCACTGAACTGCGCAGTGTCGCGTGGCCGGGCAAGTTCAAGCCGGACCTGCCTCCTCGCTACGACGGCACGGCCGACCCTGCGGAGTTCCTCCAGCTCTACGAACTAGGCATCGAAGCTGCCAACGGAGACGAGAAGGTCATGGCGAACTGGTTTCCCATGGCGCTCAAGGACGGGGCCCGCACCAGGCTCCTGAACCTGGCTCCAGGCAGAATCTCCTCCTGGGAAGAGATGCGCACCCGCTTATTCGCCAACTTCCAAGGTACTCGCGACCGGCCACCCGCCGTGAGCGACATGCGCCGCATCAAGCAACAACCCGGGGAGACCCTGTAGAAGTACATCCACCGCTTTAACAACGCACGCCTCAAGATTCCCAAGGTGACTGAAGAGGCCATCATCTCAGCCTTCTCCGACGGCGTGCGCGACGTCAAGATGAAGGAGGAGCTGGCGATGCATGAAGACCCGTGCACTTCTTTGGAGCTGTTCAACTTGGCGAACAAGTGCGCCAGGGCTGAGGAAGGGCGTCTCTCCCTCCTTGAGCTGCCTGCCACCCCGGAAGAGAAGAAGCTCAAGGCCAAGGAAGTGAAGCGCAAGGGGGCTGCCGTGCTCGCGGCAGAACCAGACACCAAGTGGGGCAGAGATCAGCCCGAACCCCCCAAGGGCAGCCGGTACTGCGTGTACCATGACCTCCACACCCACAACACCAGCGAATGCCAAGAACTCCGAGCCGTGCGTGAAGGAAGGATCGGCCGTCGCCCTGACCATGGTGACCGGGGATACGGCCGAGGAGGAGGAAGGAACACAGGGCGCTGGGAAGACCGTGGCCCGCGCCAGGGATGGCGCGACCAACCTCGTGAGGATCACTGGCAAGACCCACCTCACGAGGGAGGCTGGAGGGATCAGCCTCACGAGGATCGCCCGCAAGGCAACGCAGGCCTCCCACTGCTGCCGCCGTAGCCAAGGAGAAACGAGGACCGCCGCTAGGACGAGGAGGCTGGGGGCTTCTAGGAGCCGCGCGCGATCGCCTGCATCCTGGCGGAGCTCAGGCCCCAGCCTCTCAGCGCATCTTCAAGCAGTTCGCCCGCGAAGTGAATGCAGCCCTCCCAGGCTCGAAGCCACGCGCCCTCTAAGGTGGTCGGCGTGTGCCATCACCTTCAGCTCAGCAGATCAACTCAAGTGTGCGGCTACAGCCGGAGTCCTCCCGATGCTTTGTTCCCCAATCATCAGCAACGTGGTGGTCACCAAGACCCTCATCGATGGTGGAGCAGGGCTCAACGTCCTGTCCGTGGAGACGTTCAACAACCTCCAAGTGCCCTATAGCCAGCTTCAGCCAACCAAGCCCTTCTTCGGTATCACCGACGGCTCTACAGTCCCGATCGGGCAGGTCCGCCTCCCCGTCACCTTTGGGGCACGCGACAACTACCACACCGAGCTCATCGACTTCGACGTCGCTCACATCCGCCTGCCGTACAACGCCATCCTCGGGTACCCGGCGTTGGCCAAGTTCATGGCCGTGACTCACCACGGCTACAACATCCTCAAGATGCGAGGGAGCGGCGGAGTCATCATGGTGCCCTGTGAAGAGAAGGACACAGTGTGTTCCCTGGGGTGAGCCTTTGAGGCCGCATCACTAGAGGACCTAGATCGCGGAAGCACGAGGCTTCCCGAGGCCGCCCCCAAGAAGAAGAAGACATCGTCCGGCCTGGCCCCTCAGGAGGTAGGCCCCTCTGGGCCCGTGCCTGCCCAGGGGGAACCTCCTTCCGTCACATAGGAAAGCGCGCCCGGCGCCCTCCTCAGGCAGGGCTCAGGGGCTCTCCCCTGGAGGGCCACCGACCTAGCAAGGGTCACGAGGGAGGCGCTGGGGCACCACATGGAGGCGTGTTTCAGAGCACGTTTCCCCCAAGAAGGAGCAAGGCAAGGAGATCCAGACCCACATGAGTTCGTCAGCAAGGCCATTCAGGAGCTACATGAGTCCAGAGTCATGAGAGGCGACCGCCGCCTACCAGCAGTGGCTCCCCATCCAGGCGAGGATGGCGGGTTGCGCGTCCACGTCGACATACCAGGGCTCAACCAAGTCGCCTCCCTGGAGCGCCTCTGGCCCTCGCGAGTGGGGCGCTGCGGAGGTCCACCCCACAGCTATGTTCGCATGCCTTACGGCTTGCCAAGCGCGGCTGACGCGTACCAGCGCCTCATGAAGGACATCGCGGAGGCGCAAGAGGCCAGGTGCTCCACAGCCCTGGCGGAGATGAAGATGGCCCGCGAGGAACCACCAGCGCCTCTGGAGCCTCCCGAGGCCCCTGGGCCTGGGGGCTCATGAGGATCGGCTCCCACAGCCCACCGAGCCGGCTACACCAACACCCCTTCGTCTTCAGCGTCATCAGGTGACATCTTTCAAGTTTCACTTCCAGCTGGGAGCGCCCCCAGGGCTGCATTATTCCCAGGCCGCGTGGGTCCGTCCCTGCGGTGTATATCCCTTTTATTCCGCATCATTAGCTTACCCTGTTGGGGGCGCCCCTCGGGCTGCATGATCCCCAAGCCGCTCGGGCCAGGCTCAGCGGCATGTACCCCATTTGCGCTCATTTCCAGTTATGTGTTAGAACTGCCATGCTTGATTATTTGATGCCGGTCCGCGACGCTTCCTTTTCTCCATGCTGACCACTTGCAGATTAAAGGGGGGGGGGTACCTGAGCATCGCGACTCAGGGCTCTTACTAGCTCTCCAGCCCTCACCCTCTGGTCTTGACCACGGCATCACGACCTGGCATACCAGCGACGGCTGGGACCAGCTCGAGGGCCAGGACCCGAGGACGTAGAGTGCAGGCATCTAACCGAACTTGCAGGGACACAACACAAGATAAGGCTCAGTGCCAGGCGCAACCCGCCTAGAGGTAGGGCCCCATGAGTTCCGCGCTGGCTCACGGGTGCCCAGATACACCTCACCAGGCCCTACCGTGCCAGCCACGTGTCAGGGCGGGGCTGTACACGCCCTGGGGGCTCCTCCCGGAGGGGGCCCCTTCCCACGCACCAGTGGAAGCACCATGCTCCGCGCTGGCTGACGACACTACCGAGGAGCGGCTATGCCCGTACTCATACGGAAGCGCTATGCTCCGCGCTGGTGATAAACAACTGAGGGTGGCCTCCGGGCCGCATCAACCTCAGGGAGCCCAATGCTCAGTGTCTAGCCTCATCGCAACGCCTCCCCTCGGGAGTGCCGCGCGAGGGGGCTGGGCACGGGGGATGCACCAGGGTCACGCCCAGACGCACGCTGCCCAGCCAGGTCCCCATGGGCCTGGTTCGTCGCGCGCCTCTCCCCGAGCGGAGCCATGGTATGAAGGCCATTTGAGCGTCAAGGGGGACTCCTGAGCATCGCGACTCATGGGCCTAAATTGTCACGTAGCCCCTCACTCCTTGGTCCCATCCTAGTTTCCAGTCGGGACTATTGCTGGGTGAGGTACGTGCGTGGTCGGGCTCTGCAGACGTAGAACAGTGGATCCGCCCACACCATACCTCCCTACTTGCTGTTTGTGCACCAAGGGGGACTCCTGAGCATCGTGACTCAGGAGCCTAACTTGTCACGTAGCCCCTCACTCCTTGGTCCCATCCTGGTTTCCGGTCGGGGCTATTGCTGGGTGAGGTACGCGCGGGGCCGGGCTCTGCCGGCATAGAACGTCAGCAAGTAGGAAGGAAAAGCACAAATTGCAAAGGAATTCGAAAGCAAATATTACAGTCCACACTGTTATCCCAGTATCAGGCGCAAGTTTAAACGCCTCCCCGAGGCATGATACATGTGCAGGAATCAAAAGCAGGGCAGGAGCACCGATGGAGTCACTTGAAGGCGGGGGAGCGGCGCAGCATGGGCTCGCCTCACGGAGCAGCGGGGGAGCGGCGCAGCGTGGGCTTGCCTCACGGAGCAGCGGGGTCGACGGCGCCTTGCTCCGGCTTGGTGCTGAAGGCCCGGAACTTCCCCAGCAGAGCCTCTGCGCGACCCTTCATGGCCTCGGCAACAGCCGCCGTGCGCTGGCCACTCACGGGCTCCAGCAGGCTGTCAAGGTCGAACCCGGGATCGCGAAGGTGGATGTGGGTGAGAACCCGCGTCAGTGCTGCAGAAGACAGAACGCGCGCCTTGGCCTCGGCCGTGGGGCCGTGGCCAAGGGCGACATCTTCAAGAGCGTGGACCAAGAAGGGAAGCAGCTTGGCGGGGCTGTCCTCGGAGCCGGCCAGTGGGCTCTCCAGGCCGCTGTCGTAAAGCGTCCTCAGCGAGGAGCGAGCCTTCGCCTCCAGCTCTATGAAGGCCGCGCGGTCTTCAGCGAGGACCAGGGCCTTGCCGTCCATCTCGACCTTCCTCGCCCCCAATTCCTGCTCCAGCGCGCCTAGGCGGTCGCGGCGTTTCTTGAGCTTGGCCTCCCGGCCCTCGACGACCGCCTCGCGAGCCTTCACGTCCTCTTCCTGCTCTTGGCGAAGGCGAACCTCTTTCGCGAGATGATCCCGCAGGCCCTGCAGCTCATCCTCCAGCACCTTGCAGCGACCACGGGCGTCGACCACCTCTCCCAGGGCTGCATAGCGAGCAACCTTTGCCTCAAGGACGGCCTGCTTCTCCTCGTCGCATGCCGTCGAGGCCTCGACTAGCGCCGCCCGAGTCGAAGCATCGGAGCGAACCCATCCAGAAACCAGCTCCAAGCGCCCAGCCACCAGGCGGGGGTCGGCACCGAGAAGATCCTGCCGCAGCCGGTCCAGCTCAGCAACAGCGCGGTCCAGGACGGTGGAAGGAGTAGGGGAGATAGCAGCCGGTGGAGTAGGAGGAGAAGGCGGTAGCACGGCCGCAACATCCTGAGGCGGAGTCTGCCGCGCCCCGACAGCTGTAGTAGTGGCGGCAGACGGGAGCACCTCAGGAGCCACTTGGGCCGTGGGGGCTGAGCTCGCCCTAGCCGGTTCAGTCAGACCCCGCGAGGATGACCGGGCGGGAGAAGCTTGTGCGTCGCGGTCACCTTCCTCCAGGGGCGTTGTCATGAACAAAACCTCAGGAGCCCCCTTTGACTTCTTCGCTGTGGGCGCCAACCTATCCAAAGATGCGGATGTCAAGCCTCAGAAGCAGAGCAAGAGATAAAGACAAGAATCAAACGCTTACGGGTCATCGCCAGTGAGCTCAAGCGGCCTCCGGCCAAATTTGAAGCCTGAAAGCCGGCTGGAAGGGTCAACCGTGGGAAGCTTGGAGGCGGAACGTGCGCCTGCGGTTTGCCCCGGGGCCAGGGGAGACCCGCGGGAGATCAGCCCGGTCCTATCCTTCTTCGGGATCGGGGGCGAGCTCCCGCCGTCCTGCTCGTCGTCGTCTTCGTCGTCATCCTCGTCATCATCATTCGGAGAGAGGCGGAGAACGTGGGACCTGCGCCGGGGGAGGGGAGCCCTCGACTCTCCGTCAGTCGCCTTGGAGTCAGGCCCTTTTCCGCGCTCCCCTACATCCTCTTCTTCGCTGGAGTCGCCGGAGGGCACGTCCACCGGTCCCTCGGGAGCCTCCAGGGGCACGGGCCCTTCCCCGTTGAAGACGGGCATGGACTTCACTACCCACTCCCAGTCGTCGCGAAGGAACAAGGGCGTAGGAGCGCCCTCCAACCTCGCCACATTGCCCCCGACAAGAGATTGGAGAACCGCGGCCAAGTCTCCGTCGGTCCAGGTCGCGGGGCTCGGACGGGGCCTCCACATTGGAAGCAAGTACTGCCGAAGCGGAGCCAACTGGTGCTCCAGGAACTCCCCCAGCAACGACGCAGCGGTCAGCTTCGCCGCCGCCATGTCAGCCGGCCTCAGATCTGCGTCCATCTTCTCCAACACCATCTTCACGCAGGGATCCGTGAGCTCCGCTCGACCCCAGTTGCTGGAGCTCATAGGCTGCTCGGTGGGCAAGATCAGCCGAGGATGGATGCGCTCAGCGTCCACCAAGACCCACTTGCTCTTAAAGCCCTCGATCCTCTTCCCAGAGTTTGAGATGGCAATGGCGCCACCGTACGCAACGAAGCTCACGCACGTGGAAGCAGGACCGCGAGAAGTCCGGAGGGAGAAGTAGTGGCGCAGCAAGGCCACTGAGGGCTGCACCCCAATGTGGGCCTCACAATAATAAGCAAAGATCGCGAGGAGAAGGACAGAGTTGGGATGGAGATGCAGAGCCTGCAGCTTGTAATGGCGGAGGACAGAGAAGAAGAACTCGGAGAAGGGAGGCACCAGGCCAGCGATAATGGCGCTTACGAAGAGTGGATAGAAGGTGCTCCTCTGACCCTCAGAGGTGGCAGAGCCGGCCTTGAACAACTTCGCCCTGTCGATGCCTCGCACCGTCGCTATCCGGCGCAACCGGGTAAGGCCCGTCTCCGACACGTTCGTCGGGTCCAGGGCAGACGAGTACCAAGCCGTGGCCGGGGGCTGGCGAGGCGCCATGGCTTCCTGGGTCGCTCGGTCAGAGCAGATCTGGAGATTTTGGAGGAAGGGAGGAGTAGCGCAGGAAAGGGGATCTGAACAGCAACCGGGGGAAGCAAGAAGAAGGGCCTAGGCGGGCGCCACTCTCTTATCAACTCGCGCAGCTGCTGAGGCGCCCACGTCCAGTCAACCGCCATGCGGCACCCAAGGCCGCAGGCTGTTAGGGCCCGCGGCGCTTCACTCTTGCCCTTCCGCCTCCCTGCACGGCCAAGTCCGGGCGCGCCTTGGGCTCGGGGGCTACTGTCGGCGTTCTAGGAACAGGGGTCCCCAGACTTGCCTGCCTGTAGCCTGCGGCGTGGTTCAAAGGGGGGCCCAGCACGGCCCATCTTCACCAGCACAAACCCAAGACCCTCGCGAGGGGCCAAGCCTCGCGGGGCAGACGACACAGAGCTTCCTCAGGCACGGCCTCTTCAGGCTGGCTCGCGAGGAGGCAGAGAGATCAAGGCGGGGTACCTCACGAGGTGCCCGTGACGCAAGCCATGACGACCCAGGGCGCCAGGCGGGTGCCAGCCCGCGCAGTGTCCTCCTTTCCTCTTTGGTGCAAAGGGGGCAAGCGCAGCCGCGGAGTATCGAGGCATCAGGCAAAGGTTGCCATTTCGGTGCAACGAGACCAAGACTAGGAGGACTACGAGACGGAGGTCACCGCGGAGCCCAAGACGGCGTCATCACCAGAGCTTTACGCAGGCGAAGACTACTTTTGTCAGGATAGTTGATACTTGTTGCCCCCCTTCAAATTAGCCCGCCATTGTTGGCTCCCTTCCTGCTCAATATTTGGGGAGAGGACCAGGGCCACTATAAATAGGACCAGCCACCCGTGTAGCAAGGGGTTCAGCTCAGTCTCCTCCAAGGGCTTGACAAGTAGAGAGGTGGTAAAGAGAGAGAGAGAAAGAGATAGAGAAAGGTGGCTGAACTTCTCCCAGCAGTTCATCGCCCCAGCCAAGAACAGACCCTTGTGAGGCTATTCTTCATTGTACTATCCACTATCATCAGCCCAAGAGGCAATCCACCACACCACACAGTGGAGTAGGGTATTACACCACAACGGTGGCCCGAAGCAGTATAAACCCTGTGTCCCTCGTGTTGTTCTTTTCGTAGCTTTGATCCTAGCATGGCGGAGGGGTGCAGGGAGGTAGGACGCGAAATCTCCGCACTCACCTCAGTGTTCAAACCTCAAGGGTCTGCCGGAACCCGAAATCCGACAATCGCCTCGCCTTCCTTCACGCCACACGGCGGCTCCCCGGCGCGGGTTACGTCAAGGTGCGCGTTTCGCCGGAGGAGGAGATTTCTCCGGTGCCACAGGGAGGCGAGCGGGTCATCTTCCGTTCACACTTCCTCCGCGGCTTCGACCTGCCGGCAAGTGTATTCTTCCGCTCCTTCCTCGACTTCTACCAGCTGCAGCCGCATCACCTGACGCCCAACACCGTGACGCTGTTGTCCGCCTTCGTCACGATGTGCGAGGGCTATCTTGGCATCCTCCCCACCATCGAGTTGTGGGGAGCGTTCTTCTACACCAAGATGGGCACCTCCGCCAGGGAGAAGGCGGCCCAGTGCGGCGCCTTCGTCGCGGTGCGCCGTCGGTCGGTGTAGAACGCCTTCCCCTCCATCAAGCTGTTATGGTCGGTCAAACTGTGGCAGAAGTCTTATTTTTACGTGGAGAACATCGAACCTGCCATGGACTTCATCAACCTTCCGCCCTAAGAAGCCGGCCCTCCGGCTAAACCGCGGGCCAACTGGGGCTACAAGCTGAAGCCCCTGTCGGTCGACGCCAACGCCGCCATCAACCGGCTCCAGGTGCTGACAAACTCGGCCGACCTCAAGGCGTCCGACCTGTTGGTCGCCTTCGTTGAGCGCTGGGTTCTCCCGCTCCAAGGCTGGCCTCATCTGATCTATCGGATGAGCGGGAATCGGGACCCAAGCCGGATGTGCATGAAGGACATGCCGGCTGTTGAGGTCGCCCACATGGTGAACGAGATCTCCGACCTCAAGCTGTCAAAGGGATCTTGGCGGTTCGACATGCGGCCATACTCCCAGGCCAACCCGCCGCCTGCCGTAAGTTCTTCAACTATTTCCTTTTTGGTATTTGACATGGTCTCGGTCTTGCCGTCTTGACCAGTCAGTCCTTCAAACGCAGATCTTCATGTCTCCGGCGACGGCCGCCGTCGTAGGGTCGGGTGGAGACTACCTATCGGACCGGGCAATGAGTGATGTGGACGACCCCGACTTGGGGGCAGCCGCCTTGGAGGACGACGCCATAGGCAGCAGCGACAGAGTGGGCACCTCCAAAGACGTGGGAGGCATAGAGACCTGGCCTAATGACGATGAGGATGAAGACGAGCCGCACCATGCACGAGGCGCCGGCAGTGCGGACGCAGGCCCTTCTGCCGAGCCGGCTGCTCAAGGCGGCACGCGCAAGCGCAAACAAGGCGTTTGGCAGCGCACCGAAGAAGCCCAAGAACCCGACCGCTGCAACCAAGCGGAGGGAGGCCACCATGAAGGCGACCAAATTTCAGAGGCTTCCGAAAGCGCCTCCCATGGTGTCGGGGTAAGGGTCCTTTCCTTGTGCCTTTTCCTCTTTGGTTGATTCTATCTGAGCTTTTCTGCTTTACTTTCTTGTCTTAGGGCTCCGCTCTCTCTTGAGAAGTCGGCCGCCGCCTCCGTCAGTGGGTCGGCAGAGCCTTCTGCCTCCACCTGGCGAATCGATCCTGCAGTCGACCTTCGGGAGGTGCAGGAACGAAATGTGCGGGAGGCATGCGAGGAGCGGGAAGCCGCCCGTAGGGAGAAGGCGGAGGCGGAGAAGCCGGAGGCCGCCACACTGAAGAAACTGGCGAAGGCGGAGGCTGACGCTGCGGCGAAGAAGCGAGTCGAGGAAGCTGCGTACTGCCAAGCGCCGTTGCTCGTCATCCCCCTGAACTCCGCACCGCCGCCTCCGGAGTTCACGACGCCGACTGGGGGAGCCAGCGGCGAACAACCGGTCATGGAGAGGGGAGCTGGCGACGTCGCCGTTCCGGAGGTAGCCGTGCCTTCACCACCGCTAACCGGAAATGAGATGGTGATGGGCCCCACTCCTGGGGTCCGCACACCATTACGTCGTCGGGGCGTGAAGGCGACCTTGGTGCCACGACCGCTGGAAGCCAGCGCCGCGAGCTCGTCAGCCCTAGAGGCTGAAGCAACCAGCGCTGCTCCTGCCGACTAGGTGCGCGGAGGCGGAACATGCGTTTTGAACCAGGCGATCCTAGACGTCCAGGCCAAGCTCCGAGACGAGGCCACCGCTCTTCAGCAGTGCAACAGGGCATTCCTGGATTCGCGAGAAGCCATTCAGGTATGCTCTTTATTTCTTCGTCTTTGATTTCTGTACTTCTTTGTGGGGGAGCACCAGCGCACCCACTGGGTGTAGTCCCCAAGTTTCAGGCCGGCTGCTGAGCAGGCAGCCCGGAACTTTACTTGGCGGGCTCCGAGTGCTAACTTTTCTTCCATTTTCATTGTAGGACTATCATAATGTTCGTGCGGCCACCTTCAACTCCAACGTCCGGGAGCTGGACCGATGGACCACCGACTTGTCGGAAAGCCGGAGTAAGTCCCTGTTTCCCTTCTCTGCGGGGGCCCAAAGCGCACCCGCGGGCTGTAGTCCCTGAGATTCGGGCTGACTGCTGAGCAGTCGGGCTGGATCTCCTCGGCAAATATACTTCTTTTTCTTGTTGGCTACTGACATATTTTTCTTTCTCCACTCTTGTAGAGGCCAATGCCGTCCTGCAGCGGCAGCTCGGTGAGGCCAACACTGCGTTGCGTGCCAAGGAGGCAGAGTGCAACGAGCTGGCCCAGGAGCGTGATCGACTGGCCACACAACTGACGGAGTAGGCAGAGCTTCTCCAGACGCCCCGGAAGGAGGCGGAGGTGAAGGAGTCCAATCTCCTCACCGAGTTCGAGACCGAACGCTCCACCTGGACCGACAAGGAGGCGCTGCTGAAATCCGGCTTCAGCAGGATTGAAACCATGGTTGATGGTAAGTTTTCTTCTTTTTCTTTCGGTTGCCGACTGCTGACCGAGCCGGCCTCCAGCTTCTGACTTCTTTGCATTCGGACTGTACAAACTTCTTTCCTGGCCATTCTGACGCCGCCAATGACGCCATCGAGGCTTATCGTGAGGAACGGAGGGCGGAAGGCATGCGGATCGCCGCCGATGCTCCCCGGACCCTTGGCGAGCAGCTTCTCAGCATCCAAGCCCGCCTTCGGCCGGCTCATCTGATGTTGCGCTGCCTTCAGCGTTTCGGGGCTCACATGATCTCCGCCCTTTGTCCGGACATGCCGGCTCCGCGCACTCCCAGTCGGACTGCCGACGGGTTGGAGCTGGCGGCCGGCTGACTCGAGGCCTGGAAGGGCTCTTCTGCCCGGGCTGGAGCGCGTCGGGCCTTGGAGTTCATCAAGGCGTGGTATCCTGGGCTAAACCTAGCCCAGTTGGCCACGTTTCGTTAGAAGGCCCAAGAGGAGTTGGTGGCAGTGGAGCGCGACCTCGTCAAATGGGCAGCGACGATCGCCGACTGCACCGACACCAACATCTTTGTTCCTGAGCTGGCCGAGGATGGAGTCGAGGCGCCACCGGAGTGGTTCAGACTAAACCCGGATGATGATGAAGACTCGGTCGATGTGATCGACTCCAATGACGAGGGGGAAGACGAGGGAGGAGACGAGGAGGGCGAGGAAGGCGAAGAAGATGCGCCGGAGGTCAGAGCGGATGGCCAGCCCCAACCTGATCGTGCCTCGAACAATGAGCCACACTCGAGCACGCCGACTGCGGCTGGAGGCGACCAAGCGGAGACCGGCCAGCCGTCCACTCCACCAACCGGCCCCACTGAGTCCGCCAACTAGCCGGACCCCTCTGCAGCTCCCTAGGCCGCCAACTTATCTTTATTTTCCCTGTTTTATCAGTCTCGACAAACTTTGCTAAATTTGCACAATTCCACCTGCGGGGTGTATTTAAAAATTTGTTGAATGCTGGCCAAGGGCCTTTTGTTATGTAAATATGCTTTCTCTGAAGTTATGCTTTGCCGAGTTCTGACTTGTCTTGTTTTCTGCCCCTTGGCCTTTTTCCTTTGCCGCCTTCCCTTGGCTGCCGTCTTGCCAGGCAACAGCCGCTCTGCGGACTATTGGCTGGTCAAGTACTTAGCTGCTTTTGGGAAGGCAAGTACTTAGTCGACTAGAGCATTAACAAGTTAAGTAGAAACCGGCTGGCCGGCTGTTTCAACAGCCGATCGATGAGGCGGGAAGCCGGCCTGAACTATGTGCGTGCTTGGGGTCCTTAACCATTGTTCATGTGGACACCCTTTCCTGCCTATAACTCCTGCCCACCGGACAGTCGCTCTGCGAGCTGCGGCTTCTGGCAGGAGAGGGCTTGGGTGCCAACACACTACTTGTCCGACTGCAGGAAGCACCACATAGTACAAGGCGGTGAGCCCCCGGGCCGACTGGTCGAGCCCGGTGCCAGGCAGAAATAATGAAATGATGCATCCATAGGCATAACATTTATCATATATAGAAAAAAGGGTAGTCCCCGAGCTCTTCTCGGGGGACCCAGAGTCTTCATACTTAATACAAAAGGTAGCATGGTACATAATTCAACAACTGTAAAATCTTCGAAGGAGGTTTGCATTCCACGGCCGCTCTGTCTCTTCGCTGGAGTCGTCTCTCTTGCGTGCTCTGGGCTTCTGAGCATCGATCAAGTAGTAGGAGTCATTGCCCAAAACATTGGTAACGATGAATGGGCCTTCCCAAGGTGCCGAGAGCTTGTGCTGGCCGGCTGTTCGCTGGATCATTCAGACCGCAAGGTCTCCCTCCTGGAAAGATCTTGGCTTGACCTTCCTGTTGTAGTAGCGGCGTAGACTCTGCTGGTAGATGGCGGACCGGCTGAGTGTTAACAGCCAGCCCTCCTCCAATAGATCGACGCCGTCTTCACGTGCTTCTTTTGCTTCCGCCTTGGTGTACATGGTGACGCGAGGTGAGTCGAACTCAATGTCCGTCGGGATGACGACCTCGGCACCGTAGACGAGGAAGAATGGAGTGAAGCTGGTTGACTTGTTCGGAGTGGTCTGACTGCGGATGGGCAACGGACGCTAGATCCAGTCGGATGCCCTGCGTCGCGCAGAAACGGGCCAAGGCTCCTTTGGCAAAATTTGTGCCATTATCCGTGATGATGCTGTGTGGTACTCCATATCGAGTGCTGATATCTGCAATAAAGGTCACGTCAGTCGGACCATTCAACTTCTTTATTGGCTTTGCTTCTATACACTTAGTGAATTTGTCCACGGTGACAAGCAGATGGGTCATGCCGCCGCGTGCTGTCTTGAATGGTCCCACCATATCCAAGCCCCAGGCGGCAAAAGGCCATGTTAAGGGGATGGTCTTGAGTGCAGAAGTCGGTAGATGTTGCTTCGAGCTGAACTTATGGCACCCTTTGCAATGCTTGACTAGATCCTTGGCATCCTCCAAAGCAGTCGGCCAGAACAAACCATGGCAGAAAGCTTTGGCCATGAGTGACCTAGAAGCCGCGTGGTGTCCGCACTCGCCTTGGTGGATGTCTTTGAGGATTTCTTGGCCTTTCTCCGACTCCACGCAACGCTTGTACACACTAGTGACACTGCGCCTCACAAGTTCTCTGTTGACAATGGTGTATGCTGCTGCTGGACGTTGCACTTGTCGGGCTGAGATCTCATCAGTCGGCAGCTCTTTGTTCACCAGAAAGTTGAGGATGGGCTGCGCCCATGAAGGTGCTGCTATTTATTTGACTGCCACAATTGCAACTTGCACGAGGGCGGTTGAGTTGGGAGGTGGCAGGGTGGAGGCGGCCGCCGCTTGCTGTGTTAATGAAGTCCCTGGGTTGACTGACGCAGCCCCCAGTCCAGGTTCTGAAGTCCTCGGGCCGGCTGCGCCTGCTGCAGTCCCCGAGCCGCTTGGTGAAGTCCTCGGGCCGACTGTTGCAGTCCTTGAGGCGGATCCGACTGCTTCAGGAGGGGCCGTCACAAAGATGTATTCAGATTCCGGAGAAGGCTTGATTGATGGCTTGAGCAGGCGCTGAAGGGAGACACCGGTTGGTATTGCTTGCCGGGTGGAGCCGATTCGTGTCAAGGCATCTGCTTGCTCATTGTCAGCTCTTGGCACGTGAAGGAACTCGCACCCCTCGAAGTATCCACTAAGTTGCTGGACGAAAAAATGGTAGCTTGCCATGTTTGCATCCTTGGTGTCCCAGTCGCCAGAAGCCTGCTGGACCACCAAGTCAGAGTCGTCGTAGCATAGGATCCGGTGGATGCCGATTTCCTTGGCCAACCAGAGGCCGTGTATTAGTGCTTCATACTCGGCCACATTGTTGGAGGCGGCAAAATGGATTTGCAATGTGTACTTGAGCTTGTCGCCTTTGGGAGAGGTGAGGATGATGCCGGCTCCCAAACCAGTGTGCATCTTTGAACCATCAAAATGCATCTGCCAATGGGTGGAGTCCGGCGCTGGCGGCAGGTACTGGGTCTCGGCCCAGTCGACGAGGAAGTCGGCCAGTGCTTGGGACTTGATGGCGGTGCGAGGCTGGTAGTAGATGGTGTAGGGGCCAACTCGATTGCCCATTTGGCCACTCAGCCAGAAGCATCTCTGTTGCCAATGATCTCAGCAAGGGGAGCAGTGCATATAATAGTGATTGGGTGCTCTTGAAAGTATGGCTTTAGTTTCTTGGCAGTGAAATGCACGGCGTAGCACATCTTCTGATAGTGGGGGGGGGGGGGTAAGTCTGCTTGGAGGCGGACAATACTTCACTCAGGTAATACACCAGCCTCTGGACTGGTAATGCCTTGCCGTCTTCCTTGCACTCCATAACTATGACTGTGCTGACCACCCGGCTGGTGGCGGCGATGTAAAGGTACATGGGCTCCTTAGTAGTCGGAGCCGCCAGGACAGGCGGCGTGGTCAACATGTTTTTCAGCTGGAGAAAAGTGTCATCCGCCTAGTCACTCCACTCAAAATGAGTGGTCTTCTTCATGAGCTGGTACAGGGGAAGAGCCTTCTCGCCCAGCCGACCAATGAACCAGCTGATGGATGCTAAGCAGCCGGTGAATTTCTGGACGTCTCGCAGTCGGGTGGGCTTCTCCATCCTCTTGATGGCTTTGATCTTCACAGGTTTGCACTCAATGCCGCATTCTGAGACCAGGAAGCCAAGGAGCTGGCCGGCTAGTAACCCGAACATGCACTTTTCTGGGTTGAGCTTGATTTCAAATCGGCGCAAATTTTCAAAGGTTTCCTTGAGGAATTCGAGGAGTGTGTTGCGCCTCTCTGTCTTCACCACAATATCATCTACGTAGACGTGGGCATTTCTGCCGAGTTGCTTGAGGAGGCACTTCTGCATGCAACGCTGAAAAGTGGCACCGACATTCCTTAGGCCGAATGTCATGGTCAGGTAACAGAAGGCTCCAAATGGTGTGATGAATGCGGTCTTCAGACGGTCTGCCAGATTCAGCTTGATCTGGTGATACCCTGAGTAGGCATCCAAGAAACTCAACAGCTCGGATCTGGCTGTGGAGTCTATCACTTGGTCTATCCGTGGCAGAGCAAACGGATCCTTCGGGCAGGCCTTGTTGAGGCTGGTGTAATCAATGCACATGCGCCACTTGTTGTTCTTTAGTACTAGGACTGGGTTGGCGAGCCATTCTGGGAAGAAAACTTCCATAATGAAGCCGGCTGCCAACAGACGGGCGATTTCTTCTCCAAGGATTCTTCTCTTCTCCTCCGACAGTCGGTGGAGGGGTTTCTTGACTAGCTTGGCATCTTCTCTGACATGTAGCTTGTGCTCGACGAAGTCCGTCAGGACACCCGGCATGTCTTTAGGAGACCATGCAAAGATGTCCCGATTCTCACGGAGGAAATCGACGAGCTCGCTTTCCTATTTGCTGTCAAGGTTTGCACCTATGACAGCGTACCTCTCCGGGTGCTTTGGGTCCAACGATATCTTCTTTGTCTCCTTCACCAGCTTGAAGGATCCTTCGGCTTCCGACTCCTTGGGATCGTGGGGGATGTACGGCTGCTTGCCGGCCATGGCCACAACCTGGTCAAGGAGCCGTTTTCGGCAGCGATCACAAGGGACTCGACCAACCGGCTGCTAGCGGCCGCTAATGTCTACTACACGACCTTCTTCTTGTAGACGTTGTTGGGCCTCCAAGTGCAGAGGTTTGTAGGACAGTAGAAAATTTCCCTCAAGTGGATGACCTAAGGTTTATCAATCCGTGGGAGGCGTAGGATGAAGATTGTCTCTCTCAAGGAACCCTGCAACCAAATAACAAAGAGTCTCTTGTGTCCCCAACACACCCAATACAATGGTAAATTGTATAGGTGCACTAGTTCGGCGAAGAGAAGGTGATACAAGTGCAATATGGATAGTAGATAAAAGTTTTTGTAATATGAAAATATAAAAACAGCAAGGTAACTAATGATAAAAGTGAGCATAAACGGTATTGCAATGCGTGGAAATAAGGCCTAGCACTACAAAAAAAGACACATCCGTGAAATTTTGGGCCGAACGAATTTTTTTTGTGTCATACATATGACACTTCTATGACGATAATTGTGACAAAACCCGGTATCATCATAGATGTGGTGGGCTCCTACTTCTATGACAAAAAATCATGACAGAATATGGGCTTTTCGTCCTGGGCGGGCCGAAGACGGAGCTGCATGACATTCTTTGTGCCGTCCATGATGGAAAAACCGTGGTAGAAGCGACGACGAGGAAAATTTCGGGGAGTTCCCGGTTACGGTGGGAGGTCAGGGGCCGAGCGATGCGCGTTTTTCTCGTACACATACGCGCGTGTGTGCGAGGTGTTGGCTCTAACTGAACCCGAGCGAGGCATTGGGCTCTAACCGAACCCGAGTGATTGCACTATAGGCTACGCGTTACTGAACCCGAGAGATCGATCGATGGTTGTTAACTGAACCCGATCGAGCGATTCCTTTGCTACTGCTGCTAACTGAAGCCGATCGATGCTGCCTCTGGATGAACAGTGAGCGTTGCAGGGGGGCGGGTTGGATGAACAGTTCCCGGTGGGGGTGGATGAACAGGACCCCGTGGTGTTGCCTCTGGATGAACAGGACCCCGATCGATCGAGCCGGTTGGGGCTGGATGAACAGGACCTCGTGGAGGGCTGGATGAGCAGGACCACCCCGTGGAGGGCAGGATGAACAGTAGATGGTGGAGGGCAAGATGAACAGTAGCCCGTGGAGGGGTGGTTGAACAGGAGCCCGTGGAGAGGGCTGCTTGAATAGTAGCTGGTGGAGTAGCGCGCGGTGGAGGCTGGATGAACAGGAGCCCGTGGATGAACAGTCGCAGGCGGAGGCTAGAGGAGGTCGATGGTGGATGAACAGTAGATCGTGGAGGCTGGAGGGGGTCGACGGTGGAGATGAACAGTATCCCGTGGAGTCCCGTTTTGCGGTACGCCACACCCCCCCGATGAACAGGACCCCCGTTTCGACCATAGCGCTCCAACACAAGTCCGTTTCCTCTGTTTTGCGGTACGCCACACCCCTCCCGATCAACAGGACCCCCGTTTTGACCGTAGGAGGCCCGTTTCCTCCGTTTTGCGGTACGCCAGACCACTCCCGATCAACAGGACCCCTTTCTGAACGTAGGAGGTCCGTTTCCTCCGTTGTGCGGTACGCCATGCCTCGTTTCCATCGCCTGTTCCGTCCAAGCACTCCCGATGAACACAACCACGCATTCCGTTCTGACCCACCCGGTTGGCTCCCACGCGTTCCGTTGCCTCCCCATGAACACGACGCATTCTGTTGCCTCCCCATGAAGACGACACATTCCGTTGCCTCCCCATGAACACGACGACGACGCTGTTTCTCCGTTCCAACCCAGCAATGTACACGAGCCCTAGCCGTATGTATGCGCGAGTAGGCGTTCGAGACCCCGCCCGTATGTACACATACATGGTCGTATTTTCTTTCTTGCACCCTGGCCGCTGTACGTACGTGTACATGCTACGTGCGTGCCTCTAGTACGACACGTGCGCGCCTCTACTACGACACGTGCACGCCTCTACATCGACCAGTATGTACATACACGTTCGTGACCAGAATGACAACGCTACGTACGCTTCGACCAGGTGGGTCCCGACTGTCAGGCACTTCCTTGCCTGAGAAGATGTAGCTGGTGGGTCCCAGCAGTCAGGGGGCAAATCGTTTTTTTTGCCCAGACGCACTTCCTTGCGTGCGAAGATGTAGCTGGTGGGTCCCAACAGTCAGGGGAAACGTTTTTTTTTCACAAAATACAGTGGCCCGTCCGATGGGTCCCAGCTGTCAGGTGGAGGAATCATTATTTTCCGCGTAATAAGGAGGCACTTCCTTGCTCCGGCCGTGGACCCAGCTGTCAGCCTCTCCATGTACAGTCCATGTCTGATGGAAGTCATTCCTTGACCACGTTGACCACGCAGCGCCGAGAGCACCAGGGCGGTGGACGACGGCGAGGCCTAGGAAGGGGATGACACGGAGGCAGGGAAGACTCGGCAGTTGTTTCCCACGCGGAGGGGGGTACGACTGTACGAGGGTTTACTGGTTCGTCTGCCGTCGCCAGAGAATAACTGCAGGTGTGGGTGAGTAGAGGGATGGCTAGGCCAGCGATGGGAGTATGGTCGGGCGGTGAGGCCTGTGCGGCAGCACAGCCGGCCGCGAGGAGGAGGGAGCAGGCAGTCCCGCCGGCGCTTGTTTGAGCGGCTGGAGCAGGAAGAGCAGAGATTGAAGAAGCACGACGGCCGTTGGATGGACATCCAACAGTCAGTGCTTGTGCGTCAACCTTTTTTAGGAAAGTCTCAAATTTATGGAAAACAACATACAACCCATCTGCCATTATTTCTAATAATTTACAACCCATTTGCTAATTCTTAAGGTTTTTTTTGGAGCTCATATTCTTTTTGTTAGCATTACAGCCCATATTGTGGCAACGGTTAAAAAATTATACGAAATTTTGCATATTTCGGTGCGGTCTGAACTATTTTAATCCCGAAATTTCGGCTCACATTCAAACTGATTTTAAAAATAAATGTATATCAATATAAAATCCAAAAAATTCTCCATGCATAAAAATTAATGAAATTTAAAATCTTGAAATGAAAAAAAAGATATTTGAAACTAATTGCCGGTTTGATGTGTTTAAAAAATGTACAACCCATTTCTCATTACTGATGGACCATTTTCTCGGCCAGCCGAATGAAAGCTCTCCTCGTCTTGAAAGATTTGCAGCCCAACATGCCTGACAAAGCGACTTACTTGGCAAATCACAAAAAAACTGTGTTGTGGCTGTGGACCCAGTTGTCAGCCTCTCCACGTACAGTACTCTTCCGATGGAAGTCGTTCCTTGACCACGTTGACCACGCCGCGCGGAGAGCACCACAGCGGTGGACGACGGCGAGGCCTAGGAAGGGGACGACGCGGCAGTGGAAGCCCGCGCGGAGATGACTATGAGGGTTCACTGGTTCGGCTGCGGTGTGAGGCTGCCGTTGCCGCAGGGCCTGGCTAGCGGTGGGAATAGTAGGGGGTGGTGAGGCCTCTGCGGCAGCATAGCCGTCCACGGGAGGCAGGAGCATGCAGCACGACTGGCGCTGCTTTGGGCGGCTGGAGCAAGAAGACCAGAGGTTGAAGAAGCACTACGGCCGTTGGATGGACATCGTACGGTCACTGGAGCTAGAATCATTCATATTGACTAAGTTGACAAAGCCCTTCATCCCCGTCAACTTAGTAGGCCCACAAGTCAGCCTCCCAGCAAGGTGGGTCCCAGCTAGCCGGGGGAGTATTCATTTTTTTGTGCGTAATAAGGAGGCACTTCCGGTGGGTCCGAGCTGACAGTGGGGGGAACGTTTTTTTTGCGAAATACGGTGGCCTGTCCGGTGGGTCCCATCAGTCAGGGGGAAACAATTTTTTTTTGCAAAACACTGGTGGCCTGTCCGGCGTGTCCTTGCTGTCAGGTGGAGGAATCATTATTTTCCATGTAATAAGGAGGCACTTCCTTGCTGCCGCTGTGGACCCAGCTGTCAGCCTCTCCACGTACAGTCCACGTCCGATGGAAGTCGTTCCTTCCACGTTGACCACGCCGCGCCGAGAGCACCAGGGCAGTGGACGACGGCGAGGCCTAGGAAGGGGACGACACAGAGCCAGTGAAGACGCGACAGTGGATGCCCACGCGGAGAGGAGTATGAGGGTTCACTCGTTCGGCTGCGGTGTGAGGCTGCCGTCGCCGCAGGGCCTGCCCAGCAGTGGGAATAGTCGGGTGTGGTGAGGCCTCCACGGCAGCACAGCCGACCACGGGAGGCAGGAGCAGGCGGCACGACCGGCACTGCTTTGGGCGGTTAGAGCAAGAAGACCAGAGGTTGAAGAAGCACTACGGCCGTTGGATGGACATCGTACGGTCACTGCAACTAGAATCATTTATATTGACTAAGTTGACAAAGCCCTTGGTACGTCAACTTAGTAGGCCCACTGATCAGCATCCGAAACGGTGCGCCCCAGATGTCAGGGGGAGGAATCATTTTTTGGGCGGGTGAAGCTAGAATATCCGAGATTGAAGAAGAAGCACGGCATCCGTTGGATGGACATGCAACGGCCACTACTGCTAGAACCGTGTGTTGACTATAAGTTGACAAAGCCTTGCATACGTGTCAACTCTGTTTTTTTAGGGGACACGTCAACTTAGTTAGGCCAGAAGTGTGTGGCAGAGAACTTATAGCCCATTTGAGATTTGTAAGAATGTGTAGCCCATTTTTGAATTCTAATGGAATTTACTACACCCATTTACAGTTTGTTAAAAGTACAGCCCATTTCAACCAACCGTTCAAAACAGAATTCAATAAAATTTCCCATATTTTGATGGGATCCGAAATATTTTTATCCCGAAATTTCTAGTCAGATTAAATACAATTTCAATATAAATTTATATTACGTAAAAATCCTACGAAACATTGCGCTTGCAACAATTAATGAAATTAAAATTTTCAATATCCAAAAATAATATTTTATAAAGTAATCCCGTGTTTGGTGCATTTTTTATAGTTACTGTCCACTTTTTATAATTACATCCCATTTATTATTTCTTAAAACCCATTTTCTTGTTAAGCCTAATGCATCCCTCCTTGGAAAGATTTGCATCCCAGCGGGGCGGAGAATAACAACTTGACCTTGCCTGGGTATTCCTAAAAAAAGTATAGCTGGGCTAGCCATTTTCAGCTTGAAAAAAATTAATATCTAGGCTGGATATCTGGCCTGGGCTAGACGGGCCACAGCCCGCCCAGTTAATACCTGCAGCGATGTTTTCGTTATTGTTTAGAGGAGAAAAATTAATATCTGGGCTAAACATCGAAAAACTCTGCAGTGCTCACACCTCAAAAACACAAATACTGCTCGAGTTGCTTGGTCCCAGCTGTCGGCCGCTTCTTGTGCAATTCTCTCGTTTATTGACTAGTACTACATAGGTTGACAATGGTGTGGGACCGTGATGTCAGGAAACCAGGGGGAAGCAAAATAAATAACTCCAGCGAGCGCTTCCACCTCTGCCTCGTAGTCTCCCGTGGAAACCCCTTTCCTCCCTTTTATTTGCTCGGGCAAGGACCAATGCATGCAGCATGTCCATGCCGTTATTAGGAAAGAAATAAAAGCGCTTTGCATGCTAAGAATTACGATGGCCTGCATGGGTAGCTAATAAGGCATCCTCTTAACTGCTGTGATTAACTGTTGTGTTTAGAAGAGAGAAATATTCTTCTTTTCCACCAATCTGCTTGCACCTAGGTCGTGATGCACCTTCTAGTACGACTTATTCACCTAGACGGAGGGAGTATAGTTTTATACATATATATATATAATAAGGAGGCACTTGCGTACGTGAGGCTATGGACCTGGTGGGTCCCCATTGTCATCCTCTCCAAGTAAAGCCATCCCTCGCCCGCGCGTGCTTTCCGCCCGAAACAGTCAGCGCCGCCCGCCCCGCTTCCCGGTGCAGGCGATTGCTCCACCTTCAAACAACACAAGTGTCGTTCGTCCGTCCATCTGCCGCCCACATTAATGATACGCGGTTGCCGAGGCGGCTACTCCGGCGCCACACGTCCGTACGCCCGCCCGCCCACCATTGCTATATAAACTGCTGCACCGGCCATAGCCGCAGTCATCCGCATCCGTTCCCTTTCTCCTGTCCACACCACTACTGCCCACCATGGCTTCCTCGCGCTCCAGCGCTCTTCGGGACGGGCGGACGACGGACCACAACGAGATGGCAGCCATTTCTGCCGACCGGCTGGCCGACAGGCAGCCGGAGGACGACGACGTCCCAATGGAGAACATGGTAGTCGAGGTCCGGCGCCAACCCCCTCCTCCACGCCATCCTCGCCGGTGCATTACACCATGACCATCAGCGAGGCCCATGCCCAATATATGGACAGTGTGAGGCAGATGTGTCAGGAGCAATTCCGGGAGGCGCAGGCCGACGCCGTCTGCAACCACCATATCCTCCAGGAGCATCTGCAGGCGGAGGAGCAGATCACCGCAGAGCGGGCGGAACAGGAGGCATTGCTCGACTCGTACCGCTTTGCCTGCAAGGGCCGCCTCGAGCGCTGGCAGGAGCGCATGCGGGTGGCGGAAGCTGCGGCCGCCTACAAAGAGGCTAGCAAAGAGGGCGGTGAAGCGGGTGATGCGCTGTTTGGCGAGACCGAGGACGAGGCAGAGGACAATGCCGGCTCTGACGAGTCCCCGCTCCGCTGGCGTCGACGAGCCCTGCTCCGCCGAGGCCCCGCAGCACCAACAAAGAGCCAGAGGACACCGCCGGCTCCGCCGAGGCCCCGCCCCGCCAACAACGAGGCAGAGGACATCGCCAGCTCAGCCGAGGCCCCACCCTGCCGGCAACGCAGGGGAGGATTTCCACCGCTCTGCTGAGGCGCCGCCCGCCGGCAATGAGACAGAGGACATCGCCGGCTCCGCCGAGGCCCCGCCCCGCTGCCAATGAGGCCGCACCACACATAAAACAAGGAAGAGTAGAACACGGTAGGTCGCCGCCGCTCGAGTCCAAGTAAGGCCACCGCTACTATCCTCCTGTTGAAGCTAAGCTAGGCGGCTTGACCATTGACGGCCGGTTAGCTTCTTGGCGGCGACGTGGATTCGGGGAGTTCTGCTGGAGAATAACGCTGCTTCTACTTAACTGCTGGTGCAGTTGGCTGACTGACACGTGGGCCCAACAGGCCACATGTCAGTTACGCAAATGCACCTGCAGTTAAGTCAATGAAGCTTTTGTTCGGCTCAGCAGGACACAGGTGGGTAGCTTCATTTAGTTAATTATACCTCCAGCGCACCCCTTTTTAGTTGAAGAATGTATGAAATGTAATGAAATCTGGCATGTTTACATGAAATCCGACCGTGTATGAATGAATTTATTTCGATTAGTTCGAATTCCTGTATCACTAGCATTGGATGAACATGCAAAACAATATGTACTAGCATTATTCCTAGGGTGATCACCTCGTTTGCAGCAGTTTCACATGTACTCCCTGCGGTCCTTTCTAGTCTGCATACAAGTTTTGTCTGCAGTCAAAGTATCTCTACTTTGACCAATCTTATACAAAAAAGTAGGCACTTTCACAATGTGTGAAGTAAAAAGGAACAGAAGGTGTACAAAGAGTTTGAGCAGGTTTTTAGTGTTTTTGTACATTGCAATCAAACACACAGGCCTGGCAAGTCATAGAGAACATTCAAAACAATCGATGATTATGCATCTTAGCGACTCACATGTCAGAGGCAATATTTACTTCACAACTAAAGAATAAAGAAAAAATTGATCGACGCTGCTGACAGCAAGGGCGTCCCCTTCGAAAATATCAAACGCATGTCTTGCTAAAATCAATGAGCAAAATTTGACAAGGTTGTCCCATTGTGGAATGGGCAGGGTTTGCCATCAGTTTGGACATTGACATGTCACCTCGTGCTAAATAAACCAGCTGTTCTTTTTGTGCAGTTCCACCAAAATCAACCAAATTCGCGCGTAGCTTGTATGATTTCGCCCTTATATGTTGCAACGCCTTGAACTTATCAGCACCTCCTTTCTTGTGGTGGAAATGAATGATTCGATGTATTCATGAACATTTTGTGCAGTTCCCATTGAAATCAAGCTGAGCACCCCTGTTTGCACAAATACAAAAAAGTGATTAGTATAGAGCAAACTGTACTATGAATTGACAGTTTCAACAGGCACATACATGGTCCATGTAGAGCACACTTTTAGAAAAATGGAACTCACCAGAAAGAATCCTAGAACAACATTGTACTCGCGCATCACAGCAAAAAATGGAGATTTTGTCAGTCCTCTGAGCTGAAGTTAGTTTGGTCTTGTGGGGAGTAATGTAACCATCCTTCAACTGCTGCTTCTGATGATAAGATAGACATGGCTTCTTCATCCTGGCATAATCGGAACTAGTCACTTCATGTACTCCATATTCTTCTTCAGAGGAAGATGATCCTATTGTGCAAAGACAAGAGGACTACTAAAGCATCACTGTTTGCTCGAAAAAAGGAAAGGAAATATTTAAAACAGCACAGATGAAGCACTTCTCAAGGACTATACCACTTTTCATGACAGCACCGGGAGTTGATTTTTGTTTTTCTTCCCCTTGTTCTTCCCCTTCATCACTTGGTTCAATAACAAACAAGCTTCGCCTTCAATGTAAGATTTGGCATGTCAATTAGGGAGCACAAGTATAGTACTAAACTTAATTTTTTGATGAAAGTGGCAAAATACAGGCCAACAGTTGTGAAATATCCTTATCTTACTTCAATGGGATATTACAGTGCACATACAGATTGGAAGTCTTGTCTCCATTTGTGCAGTTCACTAAAATCAAGCAACATTATCATACAAGTAGTACAACATATGAATGCACACTTCAGAATCATGTGAAAGAAGGCTAGTACTGAGCTCTCATGATGCGGAATTCAAACAAATCACAAGAAGAAGATCTGAACCAAATTTGCCTTAACGGATAGGAAGTAAGATCTCATCTTGTGTAGTTCCACTAAGATCAAGCAATCAAGCAACATTGTCGGTGTGACATTTTGGTTGAACTGCACAAAACACTCTTAAATCAAAAGTGTTTTGTGCAGTGCAACAAAAGGTCACAATGGCAACGAGGTGAAGCAGATAACCCTGTTTACACAGAGGTGCAAATGAAACAATTAGTGGTCAATAACGGTGGATGACACAGAAGCCAACAAAAAGAAGCATCTACCTTATCTAAATGGGAAAGAAAGCAAGACAGTAGCATTTCTCAAACGGTGGCATTGATTAATATTAACATAGATATTATATTAACAATAAAATTTGTTAAACATGTAATTTGCTTTTAACTATGGCATTGCATCAATTTTCTAGTGGCATTATTAGAGGGTGTTTGTTTACAGGGACATTTTGGTGTAGGGACTAAAAAAACTCCGTGTCAGTCCCATCTAAACCAAAGAGGGACTTTTAGGGACTAAAAGTGGGCATTTGGGACTAAAGAAAGAAGACCCCGAGGGAGTCTTTTTGGGACTTTTTCAAACAATTGCCCCTGCCACGCATCGCACCTTGTCTCTATTAGTTCATTACTAGGGGTAACATGATCTTTTAGCATGTCATTTAATAACCTCTAGTCCATGTTTAGTCCCTGGAACCCAGCAGGTAGGGACTAGGGAGTTTTTAACCAAACAGGGCCTTAGATTAACAATAGATAATGAGTTGCACGGGACAGTGGACGCACCAGCACCATGTGCATCTACCGATGTACTGTTGTAACACCCCGAATGTAACTTTCCCAATTTGCACTCCAACTCTTGCCGTTTCCAGCGTTAAGTTATTTTATTTTCTCGGGTTCGGGTTTTTGTCTCCGTGTGTTGTTATCGTTGTCATGCATCTCATATCATGTCATCATGTGCATTACATTTGCATACGTGTTCATCTCATGCATTCGAGCATTTTCCCCGTTGTCCGTTTTGCATTCCGGCGCTTCGTTCTCCTCCGGTGGTCATTTCTACCTTTCTTTCATGTGTGGGGATTAAACATTTCCGGATTGGACCGAGACTTGCCAAGCGGCCTTGGTTTACTACCGGTAGACCGTCTGTCAAGTTTCGTATCATTTGGACTTCGTTTGATACTCCAACGGTTAACCGAGGGACCGAAAAGGCCTCGTGTGTCTTGCAGCCCAACACCCCTCCAATTTGGCCCAAAACCCACCTAAGCCTTCTCCATCATCTAGATCGTTCGATCACGATCGTGTGGCCGAAAACCGCACCTCATTTGGACTCTCCTAGCTCCCTCTATGCCTATAAATAGGTCCTCCTCGAAAAATCTCGGATCCCCCTCCCCGAAACCCTAAAAAAATCGTCTCCGCGCGGCCGGACATTGTCCGCACCGCGCCGGACACCGCCACCAGCCACTCCCCGCCTGCCACATGGCGCCGCGCCCCGCTGCCGCCGCCGAGGCCCGCACGGCCCAGCGCCGGCCCCCGCGGCCCGCTTCCACCGCCGCCGCCTACCGCGCCCCGGCCGCTCCTCTCCTCCACCGCTCCGCCGCCTCCTCGCCGGTGCGTGCGCCGCCGCCCGCCGCCCGGCTCGGCCGCCACCATCCGCGCCGCCCCGTCGCGCCCGGTCGCCGCCGTCCTCGCCGCCGTCGATATCCGGCCGCGGGAGCTCCAGATCCGGCCTCCCCGCTCCCTCTCTGGCGGGATCCCGGCCGGCTCCGGCGAGATCCGCTACCGCCTCGGCTTCTGTGTCCCGGGTTGACTTTTCTCACGGGGTGATTTTCTACTAAGTCCTTAAATCGCAGATCCATGTGCTCATGTTCATAGCTCCGTAACTCCGCATCTGTAGCTCCGTTTTTGGCATATAGCATATCAAAATGTTCATCCCAGAGAGTACATCATTTAATTACATTGCATCATTTTCATTTGAGTTCATCTTGATGCCCGAAATGCTGTTAGAAGAGGGCTACTTGAGATAATTGTCAGATCTGCTACTCCGTTTAGCTTTTTGTCATTTTTGCCATGATTATTGTGTGCATGATCTGCCCTAATGCTCTACATATGTTTTGTTAAGGGTTTTGCCATCTCTCCAGAGGTGCAACCCATGTATTTTTGTAATGTGTGTGGTGCCTAGTGCAAGCTTGCAAAGTGAGGCACTTGGTAATTCTGTTTTCAGGGACTTAGCAATTCCACTAAGTCCTTGATCTGTTTATCTCATGATGCCATATGTCCATGTTGTTTACTAGTGATCCGTGCCTCTTTTGAGGATGATCAGTAAGGATGTTTTGTTAATCTTGTAGTTCTCTATCTATCCTTGTCTTTGTTTGCAATTATGGAGCACCCTAGCTTGAGTCAATCAAGCTCTACTTTTGCTACTTTGTGAATCTGGGCAGATTGTCAACTTGTTTGCAATTTTGCCGACGATGTTGTAGTTGATCCGTGCATGCTATGCTATTGTTCTTGCCATGTCTATCTTGCATTTTGTGTGTTCTTGATGGGTGTATGCTTAGATTGTCATGACTTGCTCCGTAGTGAGTGCATCGAGCTTGTAAACATGCCTACTTGAGTTATGTTCCAGCATGTGCCAGTTTTCACTAAGTTTGAAAACTGATTATGCTTTTGCTATGTTCGCATGCTTGCAAATGTATTTTCTGATCCCTTTTAACTCAAGGTCACTAAGGGACTTTTGTTAAGCTCTTTGAGTCGCTCCATGCCATGCTTTACTTTGCCATGTTCAGATCCTGCAGCATGCAGTACTGTTGCTCCGAAGTGTGCTACCTGATCTGAAATTCCAGACAAGTGTTAATTTCACTAAGTCTGAGATCTGTTTACCATATGCATTTTTGCCATGCTTGTTTGAACCTGTTAATGGATGAATTGGCCGTAGCTCAGTGCTAGACTTTTGTTAAGAATCTTGAATGCATCCCTGCCATGTATTTTGTTGTCATGTTTGGGTGCGGTATCATGTTCATCTCATTGTATTTAGATGGCTACTTGTTGTAAATCGCAGACCGGTGCCATATTTGAATCGCTTGCCTTTTCCAAACCGTAACTCCGATTTCGGTGATCTTTATATCGTTTTCAAGCGATTTCATCTCATATTTCCAGTGGCACACTTGGATTTCCAAGTTGAGGCCAGGATCTTGCATCCCTTGTCAATTCTTGCATATGCATCCCGCATCGCATCCCGCATAGGATACCATGTTTGCATCATATTGTTTGATCCTTGCACATGGTTGATTGTGTCCTTGTTGCTTGTTTGTCTTGTTTGGGTAGAGTCGGGAGACGAGTTCGCTAACGAGGAGCCCGTTGAGTTTGCTTTCGAGGATCCAGTCAACTCTGACAACTGTGCAGGCAAGATGATCATACCCTCGAAATCAGTACTATCTTTGCTATGCTAGTTTGCTCGCTCTTTTGATATGCCAATGCTACGATGCCTACCATTTGCTTTCAAGCCTCCCTATTTGCCATGTCAAACCTTTAACCCACCATATCCTAGAAAACCGTTGATTGGCTATGTTATCGCTTTGCTCAGCCCCTCTTATAGCGTTGCTAGTTGCAGGTGAAGATTGGAGGCCGTTCCTTGTTGGAACATTTATTTACTTGTTGGGATATCATTATATTATCTTGTTATTTTAATGCATCTATATACTTGGTAAAGGGTGGAAGGCTCGGCCTCTCGCCTAGTGTTTTGTTCCACTCTTGCCGCCCTAGTTTCCGTCATATCGGTGTTATGTTCCCGGATTTTGCGTTCCTTACGCGGTTGGATTATAATGGGAACCCCTTGATAGTTCACCTTGATTAAAGCTTTTCCAGCAATGCCCAACCTTGGTTTTACCATTTGCCACCTAGCCTCTTTTCCCTTGGGTTTCCGGAGCCTGAGGGTCATCTTATTTTAGCCCCCCGGGCCAGTGCTCCTCTAAGTGTTGGTCCAACTGAGCGATGTCCGGGGCTACCCGGGGCAACTCTGGGCTGGCCTACCCGACGTCTTGCTCATCCGGTGTGCCCCAAGAACGAGATATGTGCAGCTCCTATCGGGATTTGTCGGCACATCTAGGTGGTGTTGCTGGTCTTGTTTTAACCTGTCGAAGTGTCTTGAAGAACCGAGGTACCGAGTCTGATCGGAACATCTGGGAGGAGGTCTATTCCTTCGTTGACCGTGAGAGCTTGTCATGGGCTAAGTTGGGACCCCCCTGCAGGGATTTGAACTTTCGAAAGCCGTGCCCGCGATTATGGGCAGAAGGGAATTTGTTAATGTCCGGTTGTAGATAACTTGAACCTTAACTTAATTAAAATGAATCAACTGAGTGTGTTACCGTGATGGCCTCTTCTCGGCGGAGTCCGGGAAGTGGACACGGTGTTGGAGTAATGTTTGCGTAGGTTGTTCTCTAGTTTCTCGCTCGCGCTTTGCCTCCTCATCTCGCTCTCTTTTGCGAATAAGTTAGCCACCATATATGCTAGTCGCTTGCTGTAGCTCCACATATTTTTACCTTGCCCTACTTATAAGCTTAAATAGTCTTGATCGTGAGGGTGCGAGATTGCTGAGTCCCTGTGGCTCACAGATTACTATTACACCAGATGCAGGGCCTGATGATTCCGTTCCAGGTGACGCGCTCGAGCTCAAGTGGGAGTTTGACGAGGACTCTCAATGTTACTATGTTTCCTTTCCTGATGATCAGTAGTGGTGCCCAGTTGGGGGTGATCGGGACCGTGTCGCATGTTGGGTTATCTTTTATTTTGGCGCCGTAGTCGGGCCATGAGTGTTTGGATGATGTAATGTTATTTATGTACTTGATTGACGTGGCGAGTGTAAGCCAACTATGTTATCCCTTTTTATTATCTATTTTACATGGGATGTTTGTGATGATTGCCCGACTTGCGACATATGCCTTCAATGCGATTATGCCTCTAAGTCGTGCCTCGACACGTGGGAGATATAGTCGCATCGAGGGTGTTACAACTGTGGTCATGCACAGTCTGTTGCAACAAAGAACAAGCAACCAAGGAGCATATTTGTGTTGGTCCCAATTTTGTTATCTTTAGACGCCTTTCCCTATGTGAGCGCAGCAAATCTAGTCCTGCTCAAACTCTACAGCCTTGTCCCTTCCTTTCCTTTTTGAACTAGTACTTTCGCCCCTTCCTTTCCTCTTTGAACCACGTCCTAGATTTATGCGATACAACTTTCCGCACTACTTTGCCCCATTCCTTTCCTCTTTGAACCATGTCCTAGATTAATGCTATACAACTTCCCCCCTTCATTTCCTCTTTGAACCACGTCCTAGATTCATGTTATATATAACTTTTCTCACTACTTTCCCGCACTCCTTTCCTCTTTGAAGCACGTCCTAGATTCATGGTATACATGCAGCTAGAGCAATGCATGTGGAGTAAGTAAATTATACCTTAAGGTTCTTGGGGCGTGGTTCGGTGGGCAACAGGACGACGGCGAAGAAGAAGGGGTCGGAGGCCCTCCCGCACCGCCGCTGGGTGGAAAGTGAACAGCTGCGCTGGTAGTCCCTCGCCGACGGCGACAGCATTAAGCCTCCTTCCCTTCTCGGCAGACGGATCCTGCTAGCTCTTTGAGCAGCAATGAGGGGAGAGAGAGGCCAACGAAGTCTTGTTTAGATCTGGAGATGGCGAGAGAGTGTGAAGAGAGCAACTACAAGCGCTGAGGCTCCAGCGAGAGAGGGCGAGAGAGTGAGCGAACAGGCTAACCAGCTACACAACCCTCCCGTTATGTTCAACAGAGGGAAATAACCTTTTATACATTCCTGCATTCGTGTGACAAGCATGCCGTGTTTTTTTGTGTGTGTGGGAGTCATTGGGATTTCAATCATAATCATGTCATGTGGCTTTGGTGGTAAGACTATCCACAGTGGTGCAGAAATAATGCAGCCTTAGTCACCTTACCTCTCTCCACGTAGTACGTTGGGTCCCACCAGTCAGAGGGTGAAACAAACAAATAAGAAGAAAATTAAAAGCGCCAACGGTGTATCTTACCTCACACATCTCGCTACAGCTCGGGAACATTGTCCAATTGATCCCTCTGTTCACTCACGTACTATTTTAAGTGAATCCTTATTATAACATGCACACAAATTTTGGCCACTTGTATTCGAATTAAGTCAGTGTGCTACCGTATCTCGTATACTTACTACTCCCTCCGTCTAGTTGTAATAAGTCACGTTAGAAGGTGCAACGGGACCAAGGTGCGTGCGTGTGCGCGCGCGCGTGTGTGTGTGTGTGTGTGTGTGTTTAACACCATGTGTGTGTTAGAGAGAGCAACAGATCGACCTACTCCTACAGAGAGATGTTGTGTAGTGTACGACTTTAGCCGCGAGAGTCGATGCATCCTCTCATTTCTGGGCGTGTCCGGTAGGGACATGCGGACAGCTGCCATGCCCGCTCTTGACCAGCCTGGCCCACCCAAAGCCCCTCCATCGCCCGCGCGTGCTTCTCGCCCGAAACAGTCAGCGCCGCTCCAAATAATCGGTGCCGCATTCATGCACGGGCAGAGCGGACGCGACCTCTCACTGGCGCAAGAGTGATGGTTGCTTCATCCATCCAACTTACTACTGGGTCTATGTGATTTGACGGCTCATTGGTCTTTATTACTGAGGTGGTAGGACTACTGGATGTCGCACGCTTTCGGTGAATGGAGGTATACTACTACTACTAGATTACAATTTTCTCCATTCTTACAGCGGAGGCATGTAAGAGCAGTGAAAACACGCAGGCTCAGTGATTACATGGACCACCTCACACTACTATCACCGTGCGACACCTAACTCTTTACATAGTACTCCCTCCATTCCTAAATATTACTAGACGAGTCCCCGCGCGTTGGCGCGGAACAGCGGTATATCTCTCTGCGCAAAATTATCGATTTCATAGAACAAAAAAAAACTCTATGGCCGCATGACAAATGTGGTAGCCAAACTAAATAAACTCCCATCATCATTTAGATCATCCCACGTAAGGAAAAAAGATCAGCCAGCTCCTGAACTCCTACTGCATAATGGGATTATATTTTTCTTTTTGACATGTTAATGGGACTTAAAAGCTAACTTACATGCATGCTACCAGTGCATGCTTGCATGCAGACATGTTGATGTGATTTAAAACCCACTCACATGCATGAGGCACGGTATTTCTGCATGCTTGCATGTGGCTTAGTACGGAGCCTCTCAACGTCAAGATCAGACAGCTATTATGGGCTGATTTACTTCATCTAACGGCTACATCAATTTTGATGATGTGGCTCAAGGAGAGGATAGAGAATTCCTAGTAGTGGGGGCTAGCTATTACTAGTAGATATAAGTCTTTGTAGAGATTCCACTACATATGGAACAAAATGAATGAATCTACACTTAAAATGCATCTATATACATCCGCATGTGGTTCATGGTGAAATCTCTACAAAGACTTATATTTAGGAATGGAGGAAGTACTAGTATAGTACGTACTGTAATTTATCAGCGAGATAAATTTGTACAATGCTATGAAGCTTCCAGCTTCTGTTACATGTATCTTGCGTCCAAGGTTGCCCGTTGCAACATTTCATCAAATACAAAGGAGACTAACATGCATGCTATTGCATCTCAATGATTGATAGATCATAGCAAATATGTATTCCCTCCGTTCCAAAATAAGTTTCTCAACTTTGTGCAAACTTTAGTACAAAGTTGTACTACTACTAAAGTTGACACTTATTTTGGAACAGAGGCAGCTAAAGAAAAAAATGATCCATGCAGTCCCTAGCCCTTGAACCGTGAACCCTGACCTGGCTTCAATTAGCTGGCAACGTTCGAGCTTCCTAATAAATGAAGTTTGCAACCTTTTGACCATCGGATCATTTTGTGCAGTTTCACCAAAATCGAGATGAGCATCCCTGTGGCAAAGAAATTGAACAAGCGTGATTAGAATAAGATTACTGGGAGTAGTTGATGAGACATAACTCATCACAAATACAGTACGTAGAAGCCAGTAGAGTTATGTGCAGGGCAAAGAAGTAGAGAAATATCCACAGGGAGTGATGTGGGCAACTGGAGCAGTGGTGCAAGCCGGCTGTAAAGGGAGTTGTACCTGAGGGACGTAGCTCAACCTTGAGGAGGGCGGCGGGAGGCGGCAACTGCCCACGTCGCGGTAGTGAGCAAGGGACAAAGGCAACCTCACCGGCTTTGTGAGAGAGAACGGCGGGGGGCCCTGATCGGGACGTGTCGACAGTGGGTTTTTGCCGTCGGCGACGGCCACCGCATCTACACTAAGCATCCACCCCTTCCCCAAGCGGACGTGATCCACCGGAATGTTAGAGATGTGGCCACAGTCGTTTTGTGCGAGAGAGTGTGAAGAGAGCAATCCCAGCAAGCAACCGTGTAGGCTGGCCCGTCCTGACTATGTACTCCTTTTCTCTCCATATGAACCTATCATATTGCGTATGTGCCACTGAAGAAAAAAAAAACTTTATTTATAAATGACGCGGCACCTACTACTCGTTCTCATATAACCTTGCGCTTGGCATCTCCAAAATATTGACCTTGCGATTGGCTCTTCGCCTCTTCGGGAAGTCGAGCAATAATGGTAGTGCAGTATATATCGTTCTGGCTATATGATACCGAATGAATTGCTGCACGTCCGCCACGTGGGCGAGGGTCGAGGGGCGAGGGAGAGTGCTACATACGGAGTAAAATGAGTGAATCTACACTCTAAAGTATGTCTATATACATCAGTGTTTGGAGTATGTACTAGTAGTTCATATTGAAATCTACTAAAGGACATATATATTCCAAACAATATGACATAATCTCTATAACCAAGGTAGTAGGGACGTGGAGTAAAAATAGGGAGTAGTAAATTTTTCTCCTCGTCCTGCGAGCCACCGTGCACATGGGCGAGGGAGCGGGCGTAAGGCGTAGTAAGCAAGCTTCACCTCATCCTGCGAGCCACCGCGCCCGTGGGTAGGGAGACGGCGTACTAAGCAACCTTCTCCTCGTTCTGCGAGTTGACGGGGCACATCAAAAGTACTCCAGTGTATAGAGCCTTGCCTCTAAGGTAGGCCCCACATGGTTTGCCTATTTTTTTTAACATAACACGTCAAGTCACAATTTGTTTGTTCACCCGTGGTAGACGATCCTCCCTCCACCAAGTGGACAACCAGTACACGTGCCAAATTACCACGTGGGCTGCCTTTTTCGTACAGAAATGAGCTCCACCGTGTACCCGCGCGGGTGTGGTTGGGAAAGAGACGGGAGTACGTGCGCCGTGCATGCATCTCTTCTCTTCGTGCACGTTCCCCACCTTCGTGGGTGTGTGTGAGAGATACAAACCGTGTTCGTGAGTGTTTTTTGTTTTGGGGTGGGGGTGGGGTGGGGGTTGATTTCGTGAATTATTTGTGGGAATGTGTGTCGATGACATCTCAAACAAAATTTTGCATGCAATGTGTGTGAAATGGAGGCCTGTCCATATCATACATAGAGGGTCGGGCAATCCATGAGAAGAGAGGGAGGGGTCATAGCTATCGATAGAGTCGAAGAGAGGATCAAGTGGGTGGGTGCGAGATCGATGAAGAGAGCCATCGAAATTGTGTGTGTGTACAAGTCAAAGATATAGGGCGGCTGGCCTACCGGAACGTTAGAGGGCACACGTCAAGTTTGTGTGTGGCAGGGAGACATGACTAGAGCGCTCGATGTATCGGTGTGTGGGGGGAGGGGGTGGTGGGAGGGGTAGGCAGAGGCCTAACTATAGAGGTAGAACGACTCGTATATGTGTTGAGAAGGAGAGACCCAGCTATGTCTTGAGGGAGATCGGTCGACATCCATACATAACTGAAGTACGGGAAATATGATGGGAGAGAGATAGAGGAGAGAGAGAGGGAGGGAGACGAGTACAGTGCTGGATGGGTGATGGAGCTTCTTCTCGAAGATTGTGGGAGAGGCCTACTAGACAAACTGAGGGTGGAACTGCAATGTTATCAATAAGAGTGGGGATGTGTTTCTATGTGTGCGTATGCGTGATAGATCTGTCGGGACGCATCCATGGATGATGAAGTGGAACCATGTGATTGGTAAGAAAACCTAACTAGATCGGTAGATCAATTGTAGTTTGTCGGAGGAAGGGAGAGACACAACTAATGAGGTAGATCGATTGACGTGTGGGTAAAAACGAGTTATAAGGACCTAGCTAGCTATATGTATAGCGAGAGATCGGTCGGTGTACGTCCATTTGTTAGAGGCTAATAAGGCCCAGCAAGACGGATAGACAGAGAGAATGGAGCTAGGAGGTGGTGCGAGAGGCCCAACTACTAGCTAGATAGGGGGAGGAGTGTGCGGTTGTGAGAGAGCGATGAAAAGAGGGGCGATAGTTTACATGTGTGTCTGGCCATATGAGAGACACAAGGCAAGGACACATAAAGGAGGAGAGTGAAGGTGTGTTTGTATGTTGTAGGCAGGCATCACTGGAGAGGTTTATCGATCGGTGTGTGTCAGAAAGGAGTTGTGGAGACTCTAGGAGAACGACCTAAAGAAAAAATGAATGTCCCCGGTGGATAGAATGCCGAGGGAGGGGGAGGGTGAGGAGGGCGTGTGCATGCGTGAGAGAAAGTTAGTGGTAGCTACAAAGGTTAGAGGATTGTGTGGGTGTAAGAGACTAACAAAGATCATAATTTGATATGAAAGCGGATTCATATATTTGAATAGGAGATCATAGTGTTTCAAACATTGCATGCATGAATATAGCAGTGATACACGTGCTGTGCACATGTTATACCATAATGTGATAATGCATGGTGTTTGCAACTCACAGCTAAATGCCAAACAATCTAAACCATACTATACATCAAACAATCTCACATTTTATTTGAATTTGTGATAATGTGTGGCGTTTGCAGCTTACAACTAAATATCGAACAATCTAAACAATACTATATATCAAACATTCTCATATTTTATTTGAATTTGTGGTAATATGTGGTGTTTGCAACTCACATCTAAATACTTGTAGGCGTAGGGGGCGGGGCACCATACATAATGTGATAAACACATTATACATATGAGACATGGTTTAGATTATGAAGATCTAGCTAGAGCTAGAAATGTAATGTGATTTGAAATCAAAATAAAGTGGATTCAAAAATTCTAGTTCGAGTTCATATAGTACACATAGTTCATATGTAACTCGAGACTAATCATGTGGTGTGGTGTGAAGATAATACACAAACGATGATTTAACTTGACAATAATGATGATTGTAGATCTTATTAAAATAGAGAAACAAATTCAAATGCTTTGACTTCACAACAATCATTACTGTAGATCTTATTCAAATAGAGAAACGAATTCAAATTTAGTTCATATTGAAGCGGTAGTATATACGTTTGGAATGCACTAAAACGTTCATTTGAGTAGTAGGTTGCATGCATTATACACGTAGCGAAATATTTTAATTGAACATAACATGAATTCAAAGTTTTGAATGACATTTGTAGGGAGCATTGATTTGGTACAGTACACGTTAGGCTTGTCCGGAAATTTCAACCCGCGCCTTGTTAGCCTGAAATATTTAAGATATATCTTTGTCTCGTTGTGCTCCGACAACTCCCTCCATCTCAACCCACGCCTTGCTATTCTGAAATTACAACGCGCGCGAAAACTTCCACCTCCTGTGAAATCCCGACAAGCGAAATGCCCGTGGTACCCCTGAACCGAAAGAACCGCCTCAAATCGGTGGGGGTACTTCCGTAACTTACCCCACATTTCGGACAAGCGCGTCTCTAAGCCATGGTTCCCCACTGCCATCCCATCCACCCACCAATTCGTACACCGAGGCCGCAAAAACCCACGACGAAACCCCACACCCTGCTCCGTCCGCCACCCAGCCGGAGCCTCTTCCCCGACGATGTCGTCCACAGCAACACCTCGACGTCCCTCATCCACCATACCGGATGAGGATCCGTCGTCGATCTCATCGTCCCGCCGGTTTAGCCACCCTGTCCTCCACCTCCAAGGAGCTGCCCCGACGTTCCCCTCGTCTTTCGCGCCACCTCCATTCCCACACTGCCGTCTTCACCTGCACCACCGGAAGAGCATCATCATCACCGTTTCCTCGCATGAAGTTGCGGCCTAATCGGCGCCACCAAGGAGGTTGTACACTAATCGCCGCATTTTCTTCTTGATTCGATCTCACGGTGCTGCCGGCGCTCGGTCTTGAGCCGACACGGCGCGGCTCCATCCATGGCGGCGTCGCCGGCCACTTCCTCCCCGGTGTCGCTCCCTCGGCGGCGACATCCACATCAGTAGGACCTGCTGCTGCTTTAGCTCTCGCTCGCGCTGCTGCTCTGCTCTTGCTCTCGGTCCCCTGCCTGGTCTGCTCTTGCTATTGCTCTTGCTCGCACTGCTGCTCTTGCTTGCGATGCTGCTCCGATTTAGCTACACTTCACTCCGATGCCGCCAGGGTGAAGGAAGAACCAACCGCAGTGGGGAGGGGGGCTCGCCGGAGAGGTACCCCACTATCTATCTTAGGGTTCAGGATGGGGGCGGTGGTCGCCGGCGGTGGCGGCGCATTGCCGGGGTGGTGGCGTGGGGATCGTCGTTGAAAAAGCTCGGGATGGGGGGGCTAGAGGGATGGCTGGACCGACGATGGGGAGTGTTTTCGGGGCCGTGCACCGCCGGCAGCGGGCGGCGGGGGGCTGCTGTTTGGCCGGTGGTGGCTGGCGGCTCAGGAGGGTGGAGGTTGAAGATGAACCACAAGCCCTTGATTTCATATCCAACGGCTGCAAAATCGACTGACCAGAGATGAAAAAGTCAGTCGACCAACGTGTAGCCTCACCTTGCTAGTGCGTCCAGTTTCGACAACAAAATCCAGTTTCGACAACAAAATCCAGTTTCGACAGTTAAGTTCAGTTTCGACAGTTAAATTCAGTTTCGACAGTTAAGTTCAGAGATGAGTGGCTGATGTATTTTACATCTAGCACTTTGTGGTTATGTATTTTACGTCATGTATTGGAGATGCTATTAGAATTCCACTCAGGTTAACGTTGTTTGTTGTCTCTCTTGTCCAGCTTCAGCCTCAGCGTCGTACAACTCACCGGAGCTGCTCCAACAACGAAACCCTCCATCACAGCGGAGCAGTACCTCGGGCTCCATCTCCAGACGCCTAAGATCTTCTTCCCCTCCTTCGACAGCCAAGTCAGCCGGAGCATCCTCACCGGCCAACCCAATCACGCTGAGATCGACATGGCTTCGCCAAAGAGGTTGTACACTTGTTGCATCTCTTTTTTACTCTACATGTTATATATATTGTCCACTGAGCACACGGATTTGTTCCTTTAGTGTCTCCTTGAAAGAAAAAACGTAGGAATTTTAATTTTCACTTGTCCTCCTTTTCAAATTCCTATTCATGAAGCACAAGACTAAGAGATAGTAGCATAATAGCATTATAACCATACATTTTCTTGTGGTTTGACTTAATCTCACCGTGCTTCTTTGCATCCTGTGATCTTCCAATTGTTGTGAATCAAACACCCAGATTGGCAGAAATCCTGTGTTTTTAAATTCTCTGTTTTGCACGTGCATTCCTATCCTATTCCTGTCTATTTCCTATCCCTGCATTGTTGTAATCCTCCAATTCAAACGAGCCCTTACAGAATTACTTCTCTTACAGATAGTTGTCAAAGAAAACCTTGCGTGGTTTGTCCCGCTCCTACTGAGCCGTCGTCCACCCCAGCTCAGCTGCTCCAACGACAGAAGGGTCCAGCACAGCAGAGATCCGGCCTCCAGACTGTCTTTCGTTGCCTCAGATCTTCTTCCCCGCCGCTGGCAGCCATGAAAACTGCACTACCATCATCAACCAAGCAGATGACCTCGAGGACTACATGGGTCTGCAAGAGAGGTCGCACTCTTTCGTGTCTCCTTACGTTATGCATCGCTTAATATTACATGCTACTTTATCATCCTGTGAGCTCCAAACTAATGGTCAAACTTGAGTTTTTAAATGGTTGTGGGGTACATATTGGGGCCACTATCAATAGTATTTATCTACTATCTGGTTAATATCCGGTGTCTACTATGAGTTTCATGTTGGGTGGGAAACAAACAATAAAGAAGCCATTATCTGTATTTTTTAACTGAAGCCATTATCTACCTGCTATTATTGGTTTTGGGTCTATCCACAGGTTGCTACCATCACTCTGGATTTCTGCATGCACTCCTTACATAATCTCACTATGTTTTATTCCTATGCATGACAGTTATTGTAAACAATGGAACTGAACATGTAGAGCAAAAGAGACGAGCCTTGTGTGGCAATAAAATTTCATGCAGACGTCGCTGCATGGTAGGCGCAAAGGCAGCCCCCCTCCATGCATTTCGGATTGTAATCGAGAGGAAGATATCTGTTCTAAGGGGGATTCAGAAGGAGAAGACAACTCCTATTTACCCCCTGAGGTCTTCGCTCTAACTTGGCATGCTGATGTTGGTTATATCATGCATATGGTGTCTTGCATTGCTTACTTTATACATCAAATATGTCATCTGCTTACTTTAGACATCCTTTCTGCGAATGCCATCTGTTTAGTTTATTCATCGTTTATGTGAATTATGCAATGTCATCTTGTTTAGCCAGGCATCATATATGTGAATTTTGCAATGCCATCCTGCTTAGCCAGTCATCTTATATGTAAATTATATCAGGCCATCCTTTTTTTTCATTACATATTACATTTGTCAACAATGTTATTACATTCAACCACTCTTCGTGTGCATCAGGCATTTGACACGGTGATGGCAAATTCTGGAGTGAAAACAAGGTCTTCAGAGCAGACTATGCTATCTGAAGAAGCGCATATCTCGCTGGTTACGGATAGCTCCTCAGAGGAGGATTCAGAGACAGATGACCAGTCCTATTCCCCCCCCCCCGAGGTGTATCCTCTAACTTGGCAGGGTTATGTTGCTCATATTGTGCGTATGGTGTCTCGCATTGCTATGTCATTTGATTAGTTTAGACATGCTTTGTGTGAATTCCACCTGTTCAGTGTCTAATTACCATATATGTGAATTATGCATTGCCATCTTGTTGCAAGACATTATATATGTGAATTATTGTCAGGACCCCGACTCGATGCCACATCGATCTAGCATGTAACACCTCATATCACTTTGCGGCCTCACGCACGGTATCCCCACGGGTGTCGCCTTACCTTTGCCCGGGACCGTTTGCGCATTTTGGCACACGTATATGATGGTGTCGCTAGCATCCATATGATAAAGAGCCCGAGCTGACATGGCTAGTCGTAAACCCAAAGTGGCACTAACTTACAGGGACAGGCATCCATGACCCAGCATCGAACGTGTCGGTCATCAACGAGTGAATCCAGGCTGTAGCACTGGGCTAACAGGACTCCGGTGAACCGGGCTGTAGCGGGCTAGCAGGACTCCGGTATTCATCGCGTGACATTTCCCCGAAGGGACAGACACAGGATCGAAGAAGGACACATGCCGGCCTACCTAAGTGTTCCGGAGTAGTAGCAAGCTACCAGGGCTCAGTGGAAGCACTACGAGACATTTCCCGGTAAGAGAGGCTACTAAGGATAAACAACTAGATAGTCAGATCCCACACATAGCAATACACATCACACGTACGCATAACATGCAAGTATGTGCTATACAACATGGCATCACAGCATAACTCAACAACTCATATAGATAAAGGCTCAGAAGAGCCGTCATAGCAATTATTGCAACAAGGGTCACAAGACCCCTCATACAGAGCATACAAGCAACAAGCGGAAGCATTACATGTCTGGGTACAGACATCTACAAAGGAAAAAGGCTGAAGAGCCTGACTATCTACAACATCCGATCAAGATCGTAGCTGAGGTACTAGCTACTAGTCGAAGTCCACGAGAACACTAGTAAGACAGAAGTCTCCGCTGCAAAAACATAAATAAAGCAACATGAGTACAAAGGTACTCAGCAAGACTTACATCAGATCCTATCATACATGCATTTGTATCAAGAGGGTAATGTGGGGTTTAGTTGCAGCAAGCCAGCTTTGACTCTGTGGCTATCCTGTTCTACGACCATCAGAAACTCTTGAGGTGATATGGCGCACAGGAGTCCACTAATCACCACACAATACACTACTATGGATTCATCCCCGTCTCCCTACGAGAAGGCCATCCATAGCACTCACACTTGTCTTGAGCATTTTAGGGTATCCACTTCAAGTTGTCTATGTACCATGTAAGTATCCAAGAAGTCCATAACCGCGGACCCGGCTATTCGAATAGATCATGTTAACCCTGCAGGGGTATACTTCTTCACACACGCTCTCGCCACTTACCGCCATGTACACGTCATGTATCTCGGCAACCTTCAAGCGGAAGCCTGGCGAGGGTGTCGGCCACGACCTGACTAACCACACAAGACTCTAATCCAGGTTTATCGCCTATTCGGGTTCCATCCGCAAGGAGATCCGGCCGGGGTTTCACTCACGGCCCCAAACGATGTGTGCAGGGTTCCCAAGCCCACCTCGCCGGATGGATCTACGCTTGGTACACCGTGCCACTTGTGCCTAGTCTGTCCCAAGCCCGCCTGGCCGGGTGCCACTTGGTAGACTACTAACACTACCTACAAACACCAGAAACTAGTTGCGACTCCTGGACAGAGATCAAGTTGGTTAATAAGTCGAGAGGGCTTGGAGCGCCCGGAGCCCAATGTGTGGTAGTATCGAGTCATTGGACAACATACATAGAACTCAGTGCTTAAGGACAGTTCCAGTGAGACAACCCAGCATGTACTCCTACATGGCCTCTCACCGCTACCTTTACCAAATCGTGTTCACACACTTAACTCTCAGCACCAGAACATATCGTAACACTCCAATTCATTCCCAATGAATCAGACCTGACACAACTCTAAGCAATAGCAGGCATAGCATGGTAGGAACACATCAGTGGCTTCAATCAACTCCTACACATGCTAGTGGGTTTCAACTATTTACTGTGGCAATGACAGGTCATGCAGAGGAATGGGTTCAACTACCGCAGCACAAAGTAACAGATGAATCGCTTTTGTCCTAATGCAATAACTGAGAGCAGGAGCGAGAGAGTAGGATTGTATCGGAATGAACAAGGGGGTTTGCTTGCCTGGTAAATCAACAGAGGAGGCACTGCTTCACCGACAGGTACTCTGGAACGTCTCCGGAGCAGGACCTATCGAGAAGGAACGGTGCCGGCAATCAATACACAATCATATGCAACAACATGATGCATGAGCATGGCATGTAGATGTGATGCTGTTTGAGCTAATGTAACTAGTAAACATTTGGTTTGAAGTCCATTTGAACCAAAGGTTCAAATGCATTTCTAAATTAGGTCTCTTATATATGCCATAATGTGTTTTCCCATATTCAGCATGTATAAGTTGGTTCTTTCATGCATGAAACTAGTACAGATGGAAAGGTTGCATTTTTCTGATAATTTTTCATATATAAATTATTTTAATCTGAGCTACGGTTGAATTGATATGAATTTTTGAAGTTTTAAACAATTTCTGGAATTTTCTGATTAAATTTAATTCCAGAAATCATATTATAGCGCCATCATGACGTCAGCACGACGTCAGCGGTCAACTGGGCTGGTGCGGGTCAAACCTGACGTGTGGGACCCACACGTCAGTGACAGGGGGGTTAACAGGGGTTAATTTAGTTTAATTAAAAGGTTAGGGGGCACCGGGGCCCACTGTCAGTGTCAGGGGGGGGTTAGTTAACGGTGATTAGCACTAATCTAATCACCTGACGGGCCGGCCCCACATGGCAGGGCTCAGGCGACGGGGCTCGCCGCCGGCGACCTCTGGACGCGGCGGAGTCCGCGCCACAGGCCACGGGGACGGCGTTGGAGAGCACCGGGGCGTAGCCCGGGCTCTCGCGCATCTGGTGGGACAGGTGGGAGGAGCGGGGAAGGCCGGAGCTCGCCGGAGCAAGGCTCGCGGCGGCGGCCGGAGTTCGGGCGCGAGCGGGATCGGGCTGCGGGGCACGGGGAGGCCACCTGAGGGGCTCGGCGGCACCCTCGTGGCACCAGGAGCGCGAATGGATGCTTGGTTTGGGCGGAGACGGGCCGAGACGGCGGCGGCGACATGGACGGCGGCGAGAGGCTTCGGCCGTGGTGGGGAACGGTGCTACGGCGCGCGGGCAGTTAAACGGGGAGGGGGAAGCGGTGGCGGAGCTCACCGCGGTTGCAGCGACGGTCGAAGTGGGCTCGGGGACGCACTGAAGCGGCCGGAGCGTTGATGGGGATCCACGGCGGTCGGCGATGGAAAAGACGACGGCGGCGGCTCCACGGGGCGTCCGGAGGGGCACGGCTTGACGGGGAGCTTCAGGGCGAGGGGGCGGAGCTCCTGCGCGTGTCGGGGAGGCGAGGGGAGACCGGTGGCCACGGCAACGGCGAGCGGCGGCAGCGATGGCGCTCGGGTGTGCGAGGGGGAGAGAGAACCAGGGGAGGGGGAGGAATGAGAGAGTGGGAGAGAGGTGCGGGGCGTCGCGTGGCGTCGTCCGGTCCATCCAGAGCGACGAGGGGAGGACAGGCAGGCAGGGAGGGAGGAGGCGTGGCGCGGTGGCGCGCGCGCGCGCCGGGCACGCTCCGTTCCCCTGTCGGGGAGGAAGACGACAGAGGAGGGGGGGCCAGGTGGGCTGGGCCGCCTGCTGGCTGGGCCGGCCTGCTGCGGCTGGGCTGCACAGGGGAAGCCCCAGGTAAGCCCCTCCTTCTTTTATTTCTGTTTTCTATTTTTTTCTGACATTTGTTTTGATTTAGTAAAATACTAAATCAATTTATTACCTTATGCCAATTTTTGCAGGAGCTAGATATATTATTCCAGAGCTCTTTTATAAATGGCATAAGTTTTGGACCATATTTCATATATATAGAAATATATTTCCAATGCAAATATTTATCGAATTAATCCAAATGGCCAAAATAAATATCCATGAGCTCCTAAAAATATTGTTTTGATTTTTTATCTCTGTCCAATATTTTCAGAGAGCAACATGAGCATTTTCTTGGACCCTTTTGGAGAAATTTTTATTTGGGTCATTTTCAAAAATGATTCTGAGGGTTCCACCAATCCTCATTTCAAATTTAAATGAAATTTAAATATGATGCACAAATGACTAGCTAGTCTAGATCATACCAGACTAGGGATGTGACAATTATACAATGCTATCTTGTTGCAAAGGCATTATATATGTGAATTATGCAATGCCATGCTGTTTAGCCAATCATCATGTATGTGAATTATATCATGCTATCATTTTTTTGTATTACATGTTCCATTTGGCGACAATGTTTGTATATTCAACTACTATTCCTGTACATCAGCCATTTGAAGCAGTGATGGAAGTATCTGGAGTGAAAACAAGGTATTCAGAGCAAACAATGCTACCTGCTGAAGCAGACATCTTGCTGGTTACACAGAGCTCCTCAGAGGAGGATTCAGAGACTGATGACCAGTCCTATTTCCCCCCTGAGGTCTATGCTCAAACTTGGCAGGGTTATATTACCCATGTCATGCATGTTGTCTAGCATTGCTTAGTTTTTACATCATATATGGATTGCCATCTGCTTACTTGCTTACTATATAAATCATATATTTGAATTATATCACGCCATCATGTTTACATAGTACATACACATCATCTATCTGAATTATGGCATGGCAACCCATTTAATAAAGACATCATATAGTTATATCATATCATCCTGTTTAGTGTTTACAGTCATCATATTTTGAATTATGGCATTCTATCCATGAATGTATGTGAATTATGGCATGCCAACCTATTTAATAAAAACATTATATAGTTATGTCATGTCATCTTGTTTACATAGTCTCATATTTTGAACTATGTCTTTCCATCTTTCTTAGTTAGCCATCATAATGTGAAATTGTGTCATGCTATCCTGTTTAGTTAGCCATCATATATGTGAAATTGTGTCAAGCTATCCTGTTTGGTTAGACAACATAAATATGAATTATTTCATGCCCTCTTTTATTCCCCACTATCCATTGCACCTGTCAATCATACAATGTCTATACTTTCAATTACTTTTCTTGTTTATCAGCCATTTGAATTGGAGAGTGTGATGGCAGTATCTAGGGGAGTAACAACACGGTCTTCAGAAAAGATAGTGCTACCAGTTGATGCAGATAGAACCACGGTTGTACTTGCCGAAGGACCAGATCCACCACACATAACCCAGACTCTCGCAGATTGTACCCCTACCCAGTTGGACAGAGAACCAGCTACACCCCTTCTAACCCCAACCCTGGCAGATAGTAACCCAGTTCCAGTTGACACAACACCGTCTCCACCATAGAGCACCCAAACACGAGCAGTTAGTAAGGGAACTGCAGTGCCCAAAGCACGAGGACCACCACTCCGAATCCCAACTCAACGCTTAAAGGAGAAGAAGATTTGTTCTCAGGTCAGGTTCTGTAGCTATGGTTCATACTCCTTTGTTGTTGCATGACTGTATTATACCAACTATTTTCAAATTTGAAGGATGGAATTGAAACTCCAATGGTGCAACAGGTATCTTTTAAACCTGTTTCTTTAACTGGTTTGCTGTTGTAACCTGCTCTATGTTGATTTCAGTTTCAATTGAATAAACAGTTATGTTCTCATGTCATGCACATTACAAGTGTTGTTATTGCTCTATAGTTACCCACACTTATATTCTGTCTATTCTGCTTTGTCTTGAACAGATATTATTTGAACTGTGTCTCTATCTTGATTTGGCAACAAAAACTAGAATGGTATAGACCATAAAGTGACCATGGTACATAGATATATGTTTGTTTCATGCTGTTATCCTGTCCACTTTACTACTGAACTCATTTACCAAAATGAGTTTCATATACAACATGGTAAACATGTGATGTGTCTTCTTGTTTCTCTTTTAGAATGCGGACAAAATATTGGAGAACAGTACTACGTTATCCAATGGTAAAGGAAGTAATGCAGATAAGGTTCAAGATAGTGAGACATCCCTGTTGGTCTCCAAGAAAGCTGATAAAAACTATCTTGACGACAGTGAGGGAACCCAAAAGTCCTGTCTTGATGTAGTGTTCGAGTTACTGGCCACTACTGCTGGCACAAGCTCTTCGAACTCGCTGCCTGAATCAGTTCATCTTCTTGAGTCTCAACTTCAAGTTGAAAGACATCAATCAGATGTGCTGCGACAGGAAGCTGAAGGACTGAGGAAGTCCCTGCAGAATTCAGATGCATATTTTCTGGTGCAACAGCAAGCGCTGGAGGATTTAAGCGCCAAACAAGAGAAAGTTAATAAGCTTGCTAAGCATCTTGCCAGCATTATGGGTACCCAGGATATTGTCTTGAGATCTTCTGAAGTGGTTTCAGTTCTGGATTTGTTTTGCTGCGGCATTTATTTGCGCTGGTCGCCAACTTTGACAACTAATGTATATGATATGCTGCTTTGTTCCCTATATTTGCACTGGTGGCTAACTTTGATGCCCAATGGATGTAATATGTGTAATAGCCGTGATAGCCTAGCGTTAGTTGCTTGCTTATTTATTTCCTTGTTGTCTTGTTTATTTGTTTGCTTGTAGTCATTGTAGTTCTTTTTCCGCGGTTAGCTAGTGGTTGCAATAACCTATTTTTTAAAACTAGGCCACAATAACCATGGGCTAATATTTACTATGGTGACACTGAGCCTCCTACTGGCCGTAGAAACAGTGGGCCTTCTATGGGCCGTAGAAACAATGGGCGTTCTGCGGGCCGTATTATCAATGGGCCTTATACGAGCCGTATAATCGATTGGCCAAACATGGGCCAAACATACCGCATTATGGCCGTAAACGGGCTAGAGTTGAAATCGTCCTTTCATGGGCCGACCATAACGGGCCATCGTTCGTAGGCCATATTTGATGACGCTGTGAAGTCGGCCCAACGTATTAACGGACCACAAACGGGCCGATTGTAACCACGGGCTGAATTTGGCCCACAAATAGAAAATGACAGTAACAAGCCGTAAGTAAACGAATGCTGGAAATGAGCCCCAAGAATAAATGGGCTCTGAGAAGGCCGAAAGATAACATGGGCTGGAAACGGCCCAATGGAATAACGGGCCGTTAATGGGTATAAAGTGATACACTGTTCATTACGGGCCAGTTTCACCACGGGCCGTTAATGGGTGTAAAGTGATACACTGTTCATTACGGCCCAGTTTCTCCACGGGCCGTTAGTAGGCCAAGAGTTACATAGCGCCTCATATGGGCCGAAAGACGTCATGGGCCATACATGGGCCAGAAGTGAAAATGGGCTGGAATCATGTTGGATGGCCCAGATGACGCTACTGGGCCTAATTCAGATAGGGTGTAACGGGCCTTGGGTTAGCGGGCTGTAAATGGGCTATATTCGAACAGGCCGTTAACAGGCTTTCCATGGGCCGGCCCGCCAGCTTTTGACCAAGTCAAACGGGCCGGCCTTTTCACAGGAATGGGCCTCTGTTGCGCCGTGCCACGTGTCGACGTATAATAGGCGCCTTTCGTCCAATGAGTGGTTGACATCTGTCCCAACGATGAGCCGACACGTGTTTCCTCTAGCCAATGATGATTTAACACGTGGAAAATCCCCATTGGTCGGGGCTGTTAACGGGTTATCAGATCCAAAACCCGACCGATAGCTTAACGGCGTTCCGTTACGGTGGATGCCACGTGTCGGTCACCCTTGACGGAATCACTTCTGTGACGCGCGATTTATCGTCATGGAAGTGGACACTTCCGTGATGATAATTTTGGTAATGTCATGGAACACTTCTACGATAGCACAGGTATGACTATCTTGATTCTGTCATAAATTTGTCATGGATGTACATGCATGACAAAAAAAGTGACCTACTGTGACAAACACGTATTATCACGGAAGTGTATGTTTTTGTAGTGTAGGGTTCATATTTTCACTAGTGCAAGTTCTCTCAACAATAATAACATAATTGGATCATACAACTATCCCTCAACATGCAACAAAGAGTCACTCCAAAGTCACTAATAGCGGAGAACAAACAAAGAGATTATGGTAGGGTACGAAACCACCTCAAAGTTATTCTTTCCAATCAATCCGTTGGGCTATTGCTATAAGTGTCACAAACAGCCCTATAGTTCGTACTAGAATAACACCTTAAGACACAAATCAACCAAAACCCTAATGTCACCTAGATACTCCAATGTCAACTCAAGTATCAGTGGGTATGATTATACGATATGCATCACACAATCTCAGATTCATCTATTCAACCAACACATAGAACCTCAAAGAGTGCCCCAAAGTTTCTACAGGAGAATCATGATGAAAACATGTGCCAACCCCTATGCATAGGTTCATGGGCGGAACCCGCAAGTTGATCACCAAAACATACATCAAGTGAATCACGTGATATCCCCTTGTCACCACAGATACGCACGGCAAGACATACATCAAGTGTTCTCAAATCTTTAAAGACTCAATCCGATAAGATAACTTCAAAGGGGAAACTCAATCCATTACAAGAGAGTAGAGGGGGAGAAACATCATAAGATCGAACTATAATAGCAAAGCTCGTGATACATCAAGATCGTGCCACCTCAAGAACACGAGAGAGAGAGAGAGAGAGATAGATCAAACACAAAGCTACTGGTACATACCCTCAACCCCGAGGGAGAACTACTCCCTCCTCGTCATGGAGAGCGCCGGGATGATGAAGATGTCCACCGGAGAGGGATTCCCCCTCCGGCAGGGTGCCGGAATGGGTCTAGATTGGCTTTCGGTGGCTACGGAGGCTTCTGGCGGCGGAACTCCCAATCTATTGTGCTCCCCGAAGTTTTTAGTGTATATGGATATATATAAGAGGAAGAAGTACGTCGGTGGACCTTCGGGCTGTCCACGAGGCAGGGGCGCGCCCAGGGGGGTGGGCGCGCCCTCCACCCTCATGGGAAGTCCGGGACTCTCCTGGTCCATCTCCGATACTCCGTGGGCTTCTTTTGGTCCAAAAATAAGTTCCGTGAAGTTTCAGGTCAATTGGACTCCGTTTGATTTTCCTTTTCTGCGATACTCTAAAACAAGGAAAAAAACAGAAACTGGCACTCGGCTCTAGGTTAATAGGTTAGTCCCAAAAATCATATAAAATAGCACATAAATGCATATAAAACATCCAAGGTTGATAATATAATAGCATGGAACAATCAAAAATTATAGATACGTTGGAGACGTATCAGCATCCCCAAGCTTAATTCCTGCTCGTCCTCGAGTAGGTAAATGATAAAAACAGAATTTTTGATGTGGAATGCTACCTAACATATTTATCCATGTAATCTTCTTTCTTGTGGCAAGAATATTCAGATCCATAAGATTCAAGACAAAAGTTTAATATTGACATAAAAATAATAATACTTCAAGCATACTAACAAAGCAATTATGTCTTCTCAAAATAACATGGCAAAAGAAAGCTATCCCTACAAAATCATATAGTCTGGCTATGCTCCATCTTCACCACACAACGTATTTAAATCATGCACAACCCCAGTGACAAGCCAAGCAATTGTTTCATACTTTTGATGTTCTCAAACTTTTTCAATCTTCACGCAATATATGAGCGTGAGCCATGGATATAGCACTATAGGTGGAATAGAATGGTGGTTGTTGATACGTCCATTTTGCATCATGCTTTTATATCGATATTTATTGCATTATGGGTTGTTATTACACATTATGTCACAATACTTATGCCTATTCTCTCTTATTTTACAAGGTTTACATAAAGAGGGAGAATGCCGGCAGCTGGGATTTTGGGCTGGAAAAGGAGCAAATATTAGAGACCTATTCTGCACAGCTCCAAAAGTCCTGAAACTTCACGGAAGACGTTTTCAAAATATATAAAAAATACTCAGCGGAAGAAATTCACCAGGGGGGCACACCCTGCCCACGAGGGTGGGGGGCACGCCCTACCTCCCTGGGCGCGCCCCCTACCTCGTGGCCCCCCTGATGGCCCTCCGGTGGCCATCTTCTGCTATATGAGGTCTTTCAATGGGAAAAAATAAAAAACCAATCTTCTCGGATGAAACTTCGCCGCCACGAGGCGGAACCTTGGCGGATCCAATCTAGGGCTCCGGCAGAGCTGTTCTGCCAGGGAAACTTCCCTCCTGGAGGGGGAAATCATCGCCATCATCATCACCAACGCTCCTCTCATTGGGAGAGGGAGATCTCCATCAACATCTTCATCAGCACCATCTCCTCTCAAAACCCTAGTTCATCTCTTGTATCCAATTCTTGTCTTCAAGTCCGGGATTGGTGCTAGTAGGTTGCTAGTAGTGTTAATTACTCCTTGTAGTTGATGCTAGTTGGTTTAATTGGTGGAAGATCATATATTCAGATCCTATATGCATATTAATACCCCTCTGATTATGAACATGTTTATGCTTTGTGAGTAGTTACGTTTGTTCCTGAGGACATGGGAGAAGTCTTGCTATCAGTAGTCATGTGAATTTGGTATTCGTTCGATATTTTGATGAGATGTATGTTGTCTCTCCTCTAGTGGTGTTATGTGAACGTCGACTACATGACACTTCACCATTGTTTGGGCCTAGAGGAAGGCATTGGGAAGTAATAAGTAGATAATGGGTTGCTAGAGTGACAGAAGCTTAAACCCTAGTTTATGCGTTGCTTCGTAAGGGGCTGATTTGGATGCATATGTTTCATGATATGGTTAGGTTTACCTTAATACTTTTGTTGTAGTTGCGGATGCTTGCAATAGAGGTTAATCATAAGTGGGATGTTTGTCCTAGTAAGGGCAGCACCCAAGCACTGGTCCACTCACATACCAAATTATCAAAGTACCGAACGCGAATCATATGAACGTGATGAAAACTAGCTTGACGATATTGCCATGTGTCCTCCGGAGCGCTTTACATCATATAAGAGTTTGTCCAGGCTTGTCCTTTGCTACAAAAAGGATTGGGCCACCTTACTGCACCTTATTTACTTTTGTTACTTGTTGCTCGTTACAAATTAACCTATCACAAAACTATCTGTTACCTATTATTTCAGTGCTTGCAGAGAATACCTTGCTGAAAACCGCTTATCATTTCCTTCTGCTCCTTGTTTGGTTCGACACTCTTACTTATTGAAAGGACTACAATAGATCCCCTATACTTGTGGGTCATCAAGACTCTTTTCTGGCGCCGTTGCCGGGGAGTGAAGTGCCTTTGGTAGGTGGAATTTGGTAAGGAAAAATTTATATAGTGTGCTGAAATTTACTATCACTTGATACTATGGAAAGTAATCCTCTGAGGGGCTTGTTTGGGGTATCTTCACACTGACCAGTAGAGCTAAGAGTTGCTCCTCAACCTACTGAAAATGAAAATGAAAATGTTCCCTATGAAATTCCTTTGGGTATGATAGAAAAACTGCTAGCTAATCCTTTTTTAGGAGATGGAACGAAACATCCTGATGAGCATCTGATATATGTGGATGAAGTTTGTGGATTATTTAAGCTTGCAGGTGTACCCGGAGATGTTCTTAAGAAGAAGGTTTTCCCTTTATCTTTGAAGGGAGATGCATCGACATGGTATAGGCTATGTGATGATATGGGGTCTTGGGATTACAAATGGTTGAAATTGGAATTTCATCAGAAGTTTTATCCTATGCATCTTGTTCATCGTGATCGCAATTATATATAAGTTTTGGCCTCGCGAAGGAGAAAGCATCGCTCAAGCTTGGGGGAGGCTTAAATCAATGTTATATTCATGCCCCAATCATGAGCTCTCAATAAAAATGATTATTCAAAATTTTTATGCTCGGCTTTCTGATAAAAATCACACCATGCTTGATACTTCTTGTGCTGGCTCTTTTATGATGAAGACTATTGAATTCAAATGGGATTTATTGGAAAGAATAAAACGCAACTCTGAAGTTTGGGACCTCGACAAAGGTAAGGAGTCAGGTATGACACCTAAGTTTGATTGTGTTAAATCTTTTATGGATACCGATGTTTTCCATAAATTTAGCACTAAATATGGACTTGACTCTGAGATAGTAGCTTCCTTTTGTGAATCTTTTGCTACTCATGTTGATCTCCCCAAGGAGAAGTGGTTTAAATATCATCCTCCCATAGAAGTAAAAGTAGCTGCACCTATTAAAGTTGAAGAAAAAATTGTCACTTATAATGATCCTATTGTTCCTACTTCTTATGTTGAGAAACCACCTTTCCCTGTTAGGATAAAGGATCATGCTAAAGCTTCAACTGTGGTTCGTAAAAGCAATATTAAAACTTATACACCTCATGAGCAAATTAAAGTTGAACCTGATATTGCTATTGTTAAAGATCTCTTGTCTGATATTATTGATGGGCATGTTATTCATTTCCTTGATGAGACTGCTAGAATTGCTAAACCTTGTGCTAAAGATAAAAACAGACCTGTGGTAGGCATGCCTGTTATTTCTATTAAAATAGGAGATCATTTTTATCATGGCTTATGTGATATGGGTGCTAGTGCTAGCGCAATACCTTATTCCTTATACAAAGAAATTATGCATGATATTGCACCTGCTGAGATATAAGATATTGATGTCACAATTAAACTTGCCAATAGAGATACTATTTCACCAATGGGAATAGTTAGATATGTTGAAGTCTTGTGTGGGAAAACTAAATATCCTGCTGGTTTTCTTATTCTTGGTTCCCCACAAGATAGCTTTTGTTCCATTATATTTGGTAGACCCTTCTTAAACACTGTTAATGCTACCATAGATTGCAAAAGGGATATTGTTACTATTGGTCTAGACGATATGACTGATGAATTTAATTTCTCTAAATTTAGTAGACAACACCGTGAAGAAGAATTACCTAGTAAGGATGAAATCATTGGTCTTGCTTCTATTGCCGTACCTCCTAGTGACCCTTTAGAACAATATTTGCTAGACCATGAAAATGATATGTTTATGCATGAAAGAAGAGAAATAGATGAAGTATTCTTTAAACAGGAACCTATTCTGAAACACAATTTGCCTGTTGAAATCCTAGGGGATCCTCCTCCACCCAAGGGTGATCACGTGTTTGAGCTTAAACCATTGCCTGATACTCTTAAATATGCTTATCTTGATGAGAAAATGATATATCCTGTTATTATTAGTGCTAAACTTTGAGAACATGAAGAAGAGAGATTATTGAAAACTCTGAAGAAGCACTGTGCTGCTATTGGGTATACTCTTGATGATCTTAAGGGCATTAGTCCCACTCTATGTCAACATAAAATTAATTTGGAAGAAGATGCTAAACCAGTTTGTGATCATCAACAATGCCTGAATCCTAATATTAAAGAAGTGGTGAGAAAGGAGATACTAAAGCTCCTTGAGGTAGGTATAATTTCTCCTGTTGCTGATAGTTAGTGGGTAAGTCCTGTCCATTGTGTCCCTAAGAAGGGAAATATTACTGTCCTTCCTAATGATAAAGATGAATTGATCCCTCAAAGAATTATTACCGCTAATAGGATGGTAATTGATTTCCGCAAATTAAATAAGGCTACTAAAAAGGATCATTACCCCATACCTCTTATCGATCAAATGCTAGAGAGATTATCTAAACATACACATTTTTGCTTTCTAGATGGTTATTCTGGTTTCTCTCAAATACCTGTGTCAGCTAAGGATCAATCAAAGACTACTTTTACTTGCCCTTTTGGTACTTTTGCTTATAGACATATGCCTTTTGGTTTGTGTAATGCACCTGCTACCTTTCAAAGATGCATGATGGCTATATTCTCTGACTTTTGTGAAAATATTTGTGAGGTTTTCATGGACGATTTCTCTGTCTATGGATCTTCTTTTGATGATTGCTTAAGCAACCTTGATTGAGTTTTGCAGAGATGTGAAGAAACCAATCTTGTCTTGAATTGGGAAAAGTGCCACTTTATGGTTAATGAAGGTATTGTCTTGGGGCATAAAGTTTCTGAAAGAGGTATTGAAGTTGATAAAGCCAAGGTTGATGCTATTGAAAAGATGCCATGTCCCAAGGACATCAAAGGTATAAGAGGTCTCCTTGGTCATGCCGGTTTTTATAGGAGGTTCATTAAGGACTTCTCAAAAATCTCTCGGCCTCTGACTAATTTATTGCAAAAAGATATACCATTTGTCTTTGATGATGATTGTGTAGAAGCATTTGAAATACTTAAGAAAGCATTGATCTCTGCACCTATTGTTCAGCCACCTGATTGGAATTTACCCTTTGAAATTATGTGTAATGCTAGTGATTATGCTGTAGGTGTTGTCCTAGGGCAAAGAGTTGATAAGAAACTAAATGTTATTCAATATGCTAGTAAAACTCTAGACAATGCTCAGAGAAATTATGCTACTACTGAAAAGGAATTCTTAGCAGTTGTATTTCCTTGTGATAAGTTCAGACCTTATATTGTTGATTCTAAAGTAAATATTCACACTGATCATGCTGCTATTAAATATCTTATGGAAAAGAAAGATGCTAAACATAGACTTATTAGAGGGGTTCTCTTGCTACAAGAATTTGACTTACATATTGTTGATAGAAAGGGAGCTGAGAACCCCATTGCAGACAACTTGTCTAGGTTAGAAAATGTGCTTGATGACCCACTAACTATTGATGATAGCTTTCTTGATGAGCAATTAAATGTTATAAATGCCTCTCATACTGCTCCATGGTATGCTGATTATGCTAATTACATTGTTGCCAAATTTATACCACCTAGTTTCACATACCAGCAAAAGAAAAAGTTCTTCTATGATTTGAGGCATTACTTTTGGGATGACCCACATCTTTATAAAGAAGGAGTAGATGGTATTATTAGACGTTGTGTACCTGAGCATGAATAGGAACATATCTTACGCAAGTGTCGCTCCGAAGCTTATGGAGGAAACCATGCTGGAGATAGGACTGCACATAAGGTATTGCAATCTGGTTTTTATTGGCCTACTCTCTTCAAGGATGCACGTAAGTTTGTATTATCTGGTGATGAATGTCAAAGAATTGGTAATATTAGTAGATGTCAAGAAATGCCTATGAACTATTCACTTCTTATTGAACCATTTGATGTTTGGGGCTTTGACTATATGGGACCTTCTCCTTCCTCTAATGGATATACTCATATTTTCGTTGCTGTTGATTACGTTACTAAGTGGGTAGAAGCTATTCCAACTAGTAGTGCTGATCATAACACCTCTATTAAAATGCTTAAAGAAGTTATTTTTCCAAGGTTTGGAGTCCCTAGATATTTAATGACCATTGGTGGTTCACATTTTATTCATGGTGCTTTCCGTAAAATGCTTGCTAAATATGATGTTAATCATAGAATTGCATCCCCTTATCACCCACAGTCCAATGGTCAAGTAGAATTGAGTAATAGAGAACTCAAATTAATTTTGCAAAAGACTGTTAATAGATCTAGAAATAATTGGTCCAAGAAACTTGATGATGCATTATGGGCCTATAGAACTGCATATAAAAAATCCTATGGGTATGTCTCCGTATAAAATGGTCTATGGAAAAGCATGTCACTTACCTCTCGAACTAGAACACAAGGCATATTGGGCTATTAAAGAACTCAACTATGATTTTAAACTTGCCGGTGAGAAGAGGCTATTTGATATTAGCTCACTTGATGAATGGAGAACCCAAGCCTATGAGAATGCCAAATTATTTAAAGAAAAGGTTAAAAGATGGCATGACAAAAGAATACAAAAGCATGAGTTTAATGTAGGTGATTATGTATTGCTATACAACTCTCGTTTAAGATTTTTTGCAGGAAAACTTCTCTCTAAATGGGAAGGTCCTTACGTTATCGAGGAGGTCTATCATTCTGGTGCCATAAAAATCAACAACTTCGAAGGCACAAATCCGAAGGTGGTGAACGGTCAAAGAATTAAACATTATATCTCAGGTAATCCCATAAGTGTTGAAACCAATGTTATTGAAACCATAACCCCGGAGGAGTACATAAGGGACACTTTCCGGAACATTTCAGACTCAGAAAAGGAATAGGTATGTGGTATGGTAAGTAAACCGACTCCAAAACAGTTTTTATGGCAATATTTCTCCATTTTGGAATATTTAGAAAAATAGAAAAATAAGAAGCAGTCCGATAAGGACACAAGGCCTCCACGAGGGTGGAGGGCGCGCCCCCTACCTCGTGGGCACCTCGTGTGCTCTCCGGACTCCGTTTTCGTACACGACACGTATTTTGGTCAGTAAAAATTCATTATATAATCTCCAGGGGGTTTTGACTCCCGTATCACGCAAAAATCTCCTATCTTTGTTTCGAGCTGTTTTTCTGACAGATCCAGGTCGCCATGTCATCTTCAAGTGCCCCCAAGGACCAGTTCTTAGAGAAGGTCATTAACCCCTACCTCGCAGAAGTGCTGCAACACCCTCAAACCATTGAGATGCGTGAGGGGTTGTTGCACATCCGCGATGCTGAGGGACCAAGGAAGACCGGAAGCATGGAGGCCAGGCTGGAGGCATTGGAGCCAGAACTTTTCAAGTGTCAGGAGATGGTGGAGAGTGGACTTGATTCCAATCATATTATGATCACGGAGTTCACCAACAACCACAAGCTGGACGTCAAGGACATTGGGGAGGCCATCTTCAAGCTTCATGAGAAAATCGAGCACCTCCAAGCCCAGATTTATGACCTGCAAAACCAAAATTGTGAGTATGAATATAGATTCAAGAGGATGAGTTTGGCTGCATATTTGAGGTTTCAGGAGACTCGATCATCCTTCTATGATGGTGAACCTATGCCCTGGAAGAAGGACGACAAGCCTACACCATCAATAAAACCACCTTCTTCATCAACAAAGGAGACATGATCACATGGGTATGGGCACTCCCCTTGGCAACTGCCAAGCTTGGGGGAGTGCCCCGGTATCGTATCACCATAACTTTTATCTTTACCATTTTCTTAGTTCGATCCTTTTGGTAATATCTTGATCTAGAAGAATATAAGTTTTTAGTATGATCTAGTTGTGAGTTTTGCTTTATTATCCTTCTATGTAATCGATTTAGTGCGCTATATAATAATAAAGATTAGTGTTGAGTCAAGGGCTTGATTATTTTGCCATGATCCTAAGTGAATAAAAGAAACGAGAAAGAATAAAAAGAAACAAAGAGATCATATGGATCTTATGGAGAGTAATGAGCTCACATAGAAAAAGTATGATGAATAAAAGTTGTTGAGGGTTGACAAACATAGTTTTGGTCATCGTCGCAATTAATAGGAAGTAATAAAGAAAGAGAGGTCTTCACATATAAATATACTATCTTGGATATCTTTTATGATTGTGAGCACTCATTAAAGTATGACGTGCTAAAGAGTTGACGTTGGACAAGGAAGACAACATAATGGGTTATGTTTTCTTACATCTGAGATAAATTATATTGAGATAAATTATATTGCCATGGATCCTCCAACATGTTGAGCTTGCCTTCCCCCCTCATGCTAGCCAAATTCACTGCACCAAGTAGAGATACTACTTGTGCTTCCAAATACCCTTAAACCAGTTTTGCCATAAGAGTCCACCATACCTACCTATGGATTGAGTAAGATCCTCCAAGTAAGTTGTCATCGGTGCAAGCAATAAAAATTGCTCCCTAAATATGTGTGACTTATTAGTGTGGGAGAAAATAAGATTTATACGATCGTGTGATATGGAAGAAATAAAAGCGACAGACTGCATAATAAAGGTCCATATCACAAGTGGCAATATAAAGTGACGTTCTTTCGCATTAAGATTTTGTGCATCCAACCATAAAAGCGCATGACAACCTCTGCTTCCCTCTTCGAAGGGCCTATCTTTTACTTTTATCTCCTACCTTGCATAAGAGTCATGGTGATCTTCACCCCTCCTTTTTATATTTTATCCTTTGGCAAGCACAGTATGTTGGAACGATCCTGGTATATATGGCTAATTGGATGTGAGTCTTCATGAACTGTTATTGTTGACATTACCCTTGAGGTAAAACGTTGGGAGGCAAAACAATAAGCCCATATCTTTCTCTGTGTCCGATTAAAACTCCATACCCATAAGTATTGCGTGAGTGTCAGCAATTGTGAAAGACTATATGATAGTTGAGTATGTGGACTTGCTGAAAAGCTCTTATACATGGACTCTTTCATATGTTATGATAAATTGCAATTGCTTCAATGACTGAGATTATAGTTTGTTAGTTTTCAATGAAGTTTACGATTCATACTTGATATTGTGATTGAATTATTACTCTAGCATTAGAGATTATATGAAAGGAATTATATAAGTTGCTGTTCTAAGAATGATCATGATGCCCTCATGTCTGTATTTTATTTTTATCGACACCTCTATCTCTAAACATGTGGACATATTTTTCGATTTTGGTTTTCGCTTGAGGACAAGCGAGGTCTAAGCTTGGGGGAGTTGATACGTCCATTTTGCATCATGCTTTTATATCGATATTTATTGCATTATGGGTTGTTATTACACATTATGTCACAATACTTATGCCTATTCTCTCTTATTTTACAAGGTTTACATAAAGAGGGAGAATGCCGGCAGCTGGGATTCTGGGCTGGAAAAGGAGCAAATATTAGAGACCTATTCTGCATAGCTCCAAAAGTCCTGAAACTTCACGGAAGACGTTTTCAGAATATAAAAAAAATACTCAGCAGAAGAAATTCACCAGGGGGGCCACACCCTGTCCATGAGGGTGGGGGGCGTGCCCTACCTCCCTGGGCGCGCCCCCTACCTCGTGGGCCCCCTGGTGACCCTCCGGTGGCCATATTCTGCTATATGAGGTCTTTCGATGGGAAAAAATAAAAAACAATCTTCTCGGACGAAACTCCGCAACCACGAGGCGGAACCTTGGTGGATCCAATCTAGGGCTCCGGCAGAGCTGTTCTGCCGGGGAAACTTCCCTCCAGGAGGGGGAAATCATCGCCATCGTCATCACCAACGCTCCTCTCATCGGGAGAGGGCAATCTCCATCAACATCTTCATCAGCACCATCTCCTCTCAAAACCCTAGTTCATCTCTTGTATCCAATTCTTGTCTTCAAGTTCGGGATTGGTGCTAGTAGGTTGCTAGTAGTGTTAATTACTCCTTGTAGTTGATGCTAGTTGGTTTAATTGGTGGAAGATCATATGTTCAGATCCTATATGCATATTAATGCCCCTCTGATTATGAACATTTTTATGCTTTGTGAGTAGTTACGTTTGTTCCTGAGGACATGGGAGAAGTCTTGCTATTAGTAGTCATGTGAATTTGGTATTCGTTTGATATTTTGATGAGATGTATGTTGTCTCTCCTATAGTGGTGTAATGTGAACATCGACTACAGGACACTTCACCATTGTTTGGGCATAGAGGAAGGCATTGGGAAGTAATAAGTAGATAATGGGTTGCTAGAGTGACAGAAGCTTAAACCCTAGTTTATGCGTTGCTTCGTAAGGGGCTGATTTGGATGCATATGTTTCATGCTATGGTTAGGTTTACCTTAATACTTTTGTTGTAGTTGTGGATGCTTGCAGTAGAGGTTAATCATAAGTGGGATGTTTGTCCAAGTAAGGGCAGCACCCAAGCACCGGTCCACCCACATACCAAATTATCAAAGTACCGAACGCGAATCATATGAACGTGATGAAAACTAGCTTGACGATATTCCCATGTGTCCTTGGGAGCGCTTTACATCATATAAGAGTTTGTCCAGGCTTGTCCTTTGCTACAAAAAGGATTGGGCCACCTTGCTGCACCTTATTTACTTTTGTTACTTGTTGCTCGTTACAAATTATCCTATCACAAAACTATCTGTTACCTATTATTTCAGTGCTTGCAGAGAATACCTTGCTGAAAACCGCTTATCATTTCCTTCTGCTCCTCGTTGGGTTCGACACTCTTACTAATCGAAAGGACTATGATAGATCCCCTATACTTGTGGGTCATCAGTTGTGGAGAAGACAAAAAGGAGAAGATAGTCTCACATCAACTAGGCGTATCAATGGGCTATGGAGATGCCCATCAATAGATATCAATGTGAGTGAGTAGGGATTGCCATGCAACGGATGCACTAGAGCTATAAATGTATGAAAGCTCAACAAAAGAAACTAGTGGGTGTGCATCCAACTCGCTTGCTCATGAAGACCTAGGGCATTTTGAGGAAGCCCATCATTGGAATATACAAGCCAAGTTCTATAATGAAAGATTCCCACTAGTATATGAAAGTGACAACATAGGAGACTCTCTATCATGAAGATCATGGTGCTACTTTGAAGCACAAGTGTGGTAAAAGGATAGTAGCATTGCCCCTTCTCTCTTTTTCTCTCATTTTTTTATTTGGGCCTTTCTCCCTTTTTTATGGCCTCTTTTTTTTTTGGCTTCTTTGGCCTCTTTTATTTATTTATTTATTTTCGTCCGGAGTCTCATCCCGACTTGTGGAGGAATCATATTCTCCATCACCTTTCCTCATTGGGACAATGCTCTAATAATGATGATCATCACACTTTTATTTACTTACAACTCAACAATTACAACTCGATACTTAGAACAAGATATGACTCTATATGAATGCCTCCGGTGGTGTACCGGTATGTGGAATGACTCATGAGTGACATGTATGAAAGAATTATGAACGGTGGCTTTGCCACAAATACAATGTCAACTACATGATCATGCAAAGCAATATGGCAATCGTGGAGCATGTCATAATAAACGGAACGGTGGAAAGTTGCATGGCAATATATCTCAGAATGGCTATGGAAATGCCATGATAGGTAGGTATGGTGGCTGTTTTGAGGAAGGTATATGGTGGGTATATGATACCGGCGAAAGGTGCGCGGTATTAGAGAGGCTAGCAATGGTGGAAGGGTGAGAGTGCGTATAATCCATGGACTCAACATTAGTCATAAAGAACTCACATATTTATTGCAAAAATCTATTAGTTATCGAAACAAAGTACTACGCGCATGCTCCTAGGGGGATAGACTGGTAGGAAAATACCATCGCTCGTCCCCGACCGCCACTCATAATGAAGACAATCAATAAATAAATCATGCTCCGACTTCATCACATAACGGTTCACCATACGTGCATGCTACGGGAATCACAAACTTCAACACAAGTATTTCTCAAATTCACAACTACTCAACTAGCATGACTCTAATATCACCATCTTCATATCTCAAAACAATTATCAAGTATCAAACTTCTCATAGTATTCAATGCACTTTTTATGAAAGTTTTTATTATACCATCTTGGATGCCCATCATATTAGGACTAGATTCATAACTAAAGAAAATTACCATGTTGTTCTAAAGACTATAAAATTAATATAAGTGAAGCATGAGAGTTCATCTATTTCTATAAAATAAAACCACCGCCGTGCTCTAAAAGGATATAAGTGAAGCACTAGAGCAAACGAAAAACTACTCCGAAAGATATAAGTGAAGATCAATGAGTAGTCTAATAATTATTCAACTATATGAAGACTCTCTAACATTTAAGAATTTCAGATCTTCGTATTTTATTCAAACAGCAAGCAAAACTGAATAAAATGGCATTCTAAGAATGGCAAACATCATGTGAAGAAGCAAAAACTTAGGATCAACCGAAACTAACCGATAGTTGTTGAAGAAGAAAGGTGGGATGCCAACCGGGGCATCCCCAAGCTTAGACGCTTGAGACTTCTCAAAATATTATATTGGGATTCCTTGGTCATCCCCAAGGTTGAGCTTTTGTGTCTCCTTAATTCCTCTCATATCACGGTCTCCCTAAATCTCAAAAGCTTCATCCACACAAAACTCAACAAGGACTCGTGAGATAAGTTAGTATAAACCATTGCAAAAACTTATCATACTCTACTGTAGCAAATCACTAAAATTATTGTTAAACATTGCATACTAAATGCCTCTGCATATTTAATAGTCCTATCCTCAAATAGAATCATTAAAGAAGCAAACATATGCAAACATAACATCAATCTGCCTAAACAGGACCGTCTATAAAGAGTGCAGCAAGATCCATACTTCCCTAAATCCAAAAATTATGAAAGAAAATTCCCACTGTATTAAATTTATCATAGCTTAATATGCAAAAGTTTTCAACATTTTATCATATTCTGACTTTTCTCGGGAATTATAGCAACAGCGGTAAACTTTCTGTTTTCAAACAGCAACATGAGGACTTGTAAAATAGGCATAGTAAAGGCTATCAATGCCACTTTTATTGAAATAAAAGATGAAAAACATTGTTATAAATAACAGCAAGAAAATACTAATGAAATAAACTGACGCTCCAAGCAAAACACATATCATGTGGTGAATAAAAATATAGCTCCAAGTAAAGTTACCGATGAACAAAGACGAAAGAGGGGATGCCTTCCGGGGCATCCCCAAGCTTAGGCTCTTGGTTGTACTTGAATATTACCTTGGGGTGCCTTGGGCATCCCCAATATTAGGCTCTTTCCACTCCTTATTCCATAGTCCATCGAATCTTTACCCAAAACTTGAAAACTTCACAACACAAAACTTAACAGAAAACTCGTAAGCTCCGTTAGTATAAGAAAGCAAATCACCATCATAAGGTACTGTAATGAACTCATTCTAAATTCATATTGGTGTAATATATACTGTATTCCAACTTCTCTATGGTTCATACCCTCCGATACTACTCATAGATTCATCAAAATAAGCAAACAACACGATGAAAACAGAATCTTTCAAAAACAGAACAGTCTGTAGTAATCTGCAGGTTTAGAACACTTATGGAACTCATAAAATTCTCAAATAAATTGTGGACCTGAGGAATTTCTCTATTAATAATATGGAAAAAGAATTAACTAAATATCACTCTCCAATAAAAAATGGCAGCAATTCTGGTGAGCGCTAAACTTTCTGTTTTTACAGCATGATCATAAAGACTTCACCCAAGTCTTCCCAAAGGTTCTACTTGACACAAACACTAATTAAAACATAAAGCCACATCTAAACAGAGGCTAGGTGAATTATTTATTACTAAACAGGAGCAAAAATCAAGGAACAAGAAATAAAATTGGGTTGCCTCCCAACAAGCGCTATCGTTTAACGCCCCTAGCTAGGCATGATGATTTCAATGATGCTCACATAAAAGATAAGGATTGAAACATAAAGAGAGCATCATGAAGAATATGACTAGCACATTTAATTCTAACCCACTTCCTATGCACAGGGATTTTGTGAGAAAATAACTTATGGGAACAATAACCAACTAGCATTGGAAGGCAAAAAGAGCATAACTTCAAGATTTTAAGCACATAGAGAGGGAACTTGGTATTATTGCAATTCCTACAAGCATACATTCCTCCATCATAATAATTTTTAGTAGCATCATGAATGAATTCAACAATATAACTATCACACAAAGCATTCTTTTCATGATCTACAAGCATATACTTTTTATTACTCTCCACATAAGCAAATTTCTTCTCTTGAATAGTAGTGGGAGCAAACTCAACAAAGTAACTATCATGGGATTGAAAATTGAAATCAAGATGAAAAGTTTCATTGTTATCATTATTCTTTAAAGCACACGTGTCATCACAATAATCATCATAGATAGGAGGCATGCTTTCATCATAATAAATTTGCTCATCAAAACTTGGGGGACAAAAAATATCATCTTCATCAAACATAGCTTCCCTAAGCTTGTGGCTTTGCATATCATTAGCATCATAGATATTCAAGGAATTCATACTACCAACATTGCAATCATGCTCATCATTCAAAAATTTAGTGCCAAACATTCCAATGCATTCTAAAGATATACCTTCAAGCACTCACCTCCCAGGCAACGGCGCCAGAAAAGAGCTTGATGTCTACTACACAACCTTCTTCTTGTAGACGTTGTTGGGCCTCCAAGTGCAGAGGTTTGTAGGACAGTAGAAAATTTCCCTCAAGTGGATGACCTAAGGTTTATCAATCCGTGGGAGGCGTAGGATGAAGATTGTCTCTCTCAAGCAACCCTGCAACCAAATAACAAAGAGTCTCCTGTGTCCCCAACACACCCAATACAATGGTAAATCGTATAGGTGCACTAGTTCGGCGAACAGAAGGTGATACAAGTGCAATATGGATTGTGGATAAAGGTTTTTGTAATCTGAAATTATAAAAATATCCAGGTAACTAATGATAAAAGTGAGCGTAACCGGTATTGCAATGCTAGGAAATAAGGCCTAGGGTTCATACTTTCACTAGTGCAAGTTCTCTCAACAATAATAACATTATTGGATCATATAACTATCCCTCAACATGCAACAAAGAGTCACTCCAAAGTCACTAATAGCAGAGAACACATGAAGAGATTATGGTAGGGTACGAAACCAGCTCAAAGTTATTCTTTCCAATCAATCAGTTGGGCTATTCCTATAAGTGTCACAAACAGCCCTAGAGTTCGTACTAGAATAACACCTTAAGACGCAAATCAACCAAAACCCTAATGTCACCTAGATACTCCAATGTCACCTCAAGTATCCATGGGTATGATTATACGATATGCATCACACAATCTCAGATTCATCTATTCAACCAACACATAGAACCTAAAAGAGTGCCCCAAAGTTTCTACCAGAGAATCACAACGAAAACGTGTGCCAACCCCTATGCATAGGTTCATGGGCGGAACCCGCAAGTTGATCACCAAAACATACATCAAGTGAATCACGTGATATCCCATTGTCACCACAGATATGCACGGCAAGACATACATTAAGTGTTCTCAAATCTTTAAAGACTCAATCCGATAAGATAACTTCAAAGGGGAAACTCAATCCATTACAAGAGAGTAGAGGGGGAGAAACATCATAAGATCCAACTATAATAGCAAAGCTCGCGATACATCAAGATAGTGCCACCTCAAGAACACGAGAGAGAGAGATCAAACACATAGCTACGGGTACATACCCTCAGCTCCGAGGGAGAACTACTCCCTCCTCATCATGGAGAACGCCGGGATGATGAAGATGGCCACCGGAGAGGGATTCCCCCTCCGGCAGGGTGCCGGAACGGGTCTAGATTGGCTTTCGGTGGCTATGGAGGCTTCTGGCGGCGGAAATCCCAATATATTGTGCTCCCCGAAGTTTTTAGGGTATATGGATATATATAGTTTGAAGAAGTACGGCGGTGGACCTCCGGGCTGTCCACGAGGCAGGGGGCACGCCCAGGGGGGTGGGCGCTCCCTCCACCCTCGTGGGCATCCCGGGACTCTCCCGGTCCATCTCCGATACTCCGTGGGCTTCTTCTGGTCCAAAAATAAGTTCCGTGAAGTTTCAGGTTAATTGGACTCCGTTTGATTTTCCTTTTCTGCAATACTCTAAAACAAGGAAAAAACAGAAACTGACACTGGGCTCTAGGTTAATAGGTTAGTCCCATAAATCATATAAAATAACATATAAATGGATATAAAACATCCAAGGTTGATAATATAATAGCATGGAACAATCAAAAATTATAGATATGTGGGATACATATCAGCCGCACAGTCGGACGACTTCTGATAATCTCCGGAGATGGTGATGACTCCCTTGGTGCTTGGCATCTTCATCTTGAGGTATGCATAATGTGGCACCGCCGTGAACTTGGCTAAAGCAGGTCGGCCAAGTAGTGCATGATACGGGCTTTCCAAGTTGACCACCTCAAACTAGATGGGCTCTCGGTGGAAATGATCTTTATCCCCTAAGAGGACATCTATCTGGATCTTACCGATTGGTGAGTGAGAAAGGCCAGGAACTATGTCGTGGAAGACAGTCCGACTGGGCAGGAGATGCTTGGGTTTGATCTTCAACTTCTCCATGGTATCACGGTACATGATGTTGATGTTGCTGCCGCCATCTATCAAGATTCGAGAGAAACGAGCAGCTCGCCTCTCCGTGGCGAAGGTGGCCTCCAACACCAAAGTGTAAGAACCCGGAAAAGGCATCACCTCCGGGTGATCAGCCCGGCTCCAACTGACTGGCCTCTCTGATCAGTGCATGTACTCTAGGCTTCAATGGCTGTAGCATTGACCTCACGAGACTGTCGACGCCGGCCGCGCCTGTCATCGTCCATACTGGTGAAAACAACATATGCTCCATGTTCTTCAGGGAATTGATCTTGAACGGTGTCGACTGCAGGATGGGCCACCGGCTGCTGAAGAGGCCGAGGCAGTTGACCAGCAGGCAGCGGTGGTTGCATCCCTTCGCCCTTGGAGATTTGTGTGAGCCAATGACACTTCTGGGTGGTGTGGTTGGACAGCTTCGCGCTGCTGCGGAACTTGCAGGGAGCATCGAGAGTCTGCTCATAGGAGAAGGCGGGTAACCAGTTGGGCTTGCCGCCCTTCTGGCTCTTGGGAGGAGGTTGTCTTTCCGGCTGCCGGTCTTCGACTGCTGCCACCTACCAGCTGGTGGAAACCGGCATTGGGGCTTTCCACTTGTTGTCACTTTGCTGCTATCGTCGACTAGTGTCGCCAGCTGGGGTACGAGGAGCTTGAGAGGCCACCTTGCCAGATGCATCAACCTGAATCTCCGTCTTCATGGAGGAATCGCCTGTGGCGTACTTGTCCACTATGATTAGCACCTCGTCGAGGGTCGTCGGCTCGTCGCAGAGGAGCCGATGTTTGAGCCTAGTGCCTTCTCGGCACCCGTCCGTGAAGTACTCATTGGCCTGCACCTCGTGCACGCCCTCGCAAGAGTTGCGCAGCTCGGCCCAACGCGTGAGGTAGTCGCGAGTCAATTCGTTGGGGCCTTGGATGCACAAGGAGAGCTGGCGAGGCTTGGGCGGCCGCTTGTACGTGCTGGTGAAGTTGCGGATGAAGGCCTCAGTGAAATCCACCCAGCTGTTGATGCTGCGGGGCTTCAGGCTGTTCAGCCATGTCCGGGCGGTGCCCTGGAGCATGAGTGGAAAATACTTCACGGCAACGCGCTTGTTGCCGTTTGCTATGCTGACGGCTGTGGAGTTGTTAACCGGCCAGTCCTCCGTCTTCACGGAGCCGGTATACTTGGGCGTATCTCTTGGGAGCGTGAACCCTTTGGGGAAGTGCTCATCTATGATGCGGGGGCCTGATACGTCTCCAATGTATCTATAATTTTTGATTGTTCCATGCTATTATATTATCAACCTTGGATGTTTTATATGCATTTATATACTATTTCATATGATTTTGGGGACTAACCTATTAACCTTGAGCCCACTGTGAGTTTCTGCTTTTTCCTTGTTTCAGAGTATCGCAGAAAAGGAAAATCAAACGGAGTCCAACTGACCTGAAACTTCACGGAACTTATTTTTGGACCAGAAGAAGCCCATGGAGTATCGGAGTTGGACCAGGAGTGTCCCGGGCTGCCCACGATGGTGGGGGGCGCGCCCACCCCCTGAGCGCGCCCCCTGCCTCATGGACATCCCGGAGGTCCACGGACATACTTCTTCCTCCCATATGTACCCATATACCCTAAAAACTTCGGAGAGCACAATAGATCAGGAGTAACACCGCCAGAAGCCTCCGTAGCCACTGATATCCAATCTATACCCGTTCCGGCACCCTAGGTGGTTTTGGTAATTCATAACAACATATAGCTCATTGAGCTAATGCTATTCCAAGATGATTATTTCAGGAAAGCTCAATGATTGGCATGGCATGGATGTGAAAGTGGAACCCTCAAAATGCTAAGGACAAAGGATTGGCTCAAGCTCAAAAGCTCAAGACTCTTCATTTTATATTTTAGTGATCCAAGATCACATTGAATCTTTAGGAAAGGCCAATACTATCAAGGAGGGATGAGGTGCTGCTTAATGAGCCTCTTGCTTCATGTGCTTAGTGATATGCTCCAAAACCCTCAACTACTTTCCCATATCCACATATGACCTAAACCCTAAGCCAAACTCGGTCTTACCGATTCTTCCTATCCGGCGCCATCGAGTTTCACTTGTCATTAGCCACTGCCAAAACCCTAGCAATTCGGTTCTACCGATAAGGATCTCGGTCTCACCGAGATGGGGTTGCAAACTCTCTGTTTCCCTTTCGTAACTTTTCGGTCTCACCGAAAGAGCGAATCGGTCCCACCGAGATTGCAATGTAAACTCAGTGTTTACCCTTTGTAACTTTTCGGTCTCACCGAGTTCCACTCGGTCTCACCGAAAGAGCAGTCCCACCGAGTTTGCCTGACCAACTCTCTGGTTAGCTAATTCCCAAATTCGGTCTCACCGAGTTTGTGTAATCGGTCTCACCGAGATTACGTTATGCCCAAACCCTAACCATATCGGTCCTACCGAGTTGCATGTCAGTCCCACCGAAAATCTCTAACGGTCACTAGGTTTACATTTTCGGTCCGACCGAGTTTATTGATTCGGTCCCACCGAGATTGGAAAACTGTGTAACGGTTGGATTTTGTGTGGAGGCTATATATACCCCTCCACCTTCTTCTCATTCGAGGAGAGAGCCATCAGAACACACACACCATTCCAACTCATATGTTCTGAGAGAGAACCACCTACTCATGTGTTGAGACCAAGATATTCCATTCCTACCATATGAATCTTGATCTCTACCCTTCGTGGGTTGAAGTCTCCATCAACGTGGATGTAGGATAGCACCACCTATCCGAACCACGGGAAAAACATCCGTGTCTCCAATAGCGTTTGAATTCTCCAAACCCTTCCCTTTACATTCTTGCAAGTTGCATGCTTTACTTTCCGCTGCCTATATACTCTTTGCATGCTTGCTTGAATTATGTGATGATTGCTTGACTTGTCCTAAATTAGCTAAAATCTGCCAAGAACTAAAATTGGGAAAAGGTTAAGTTTTTATTTGATCAAGTAGTCTAATCACCCCCCCTTTAGACATACTTTCGATCCTACAAGTGGTATCAGAGCTTTGGTCTCCATTTGCTTTGATCTCCATAGCTTTTGGTGGTCATAGCCTTGGTTTCACAACCTAGGAGAGTATGGCGTCTAGCAAGGGAAATTATCACCATGGAGGTCCTTACTTTGATGGTACTAATTTTGCTAGTTGGAAGCATAAAATGAAAATGCATATTCTTGGACATAACCCCGCCGTTTGGGCTATTGTGTGTGTTGGTTTGCAAGGTTACTTCTTTGATGGGAGAGAACCAAACCGTGAAGCTACCGCGGATGAGTTGAAGATGTTGCAATACAATGCTCAAGCTTGTGATATTCTCTTCAACGGATTGTGCCCCGAAGAATTCAACAAAATCAGCTGTCTTGAGAATGCAAAGGAAATTTGGGACACTTTGATTGATATGCACGAAGGTACCGACTCCGTCAAGGAATCCAAGTTGGATGTGCTTCAAAGTCAACTTAACAAGTTCAAAATGAAGGATGGTGAAGGTGTCGCTAAAATGTACTCTAGGCTTTCTCTCATCACAAATGAGATTGCCGGCTTAGGAAGTGAAGAGATGACCGACAGATTCATCATCAAGAAGATTCTAAGAGCCTTGGATGGAAAATATGATACCGTGTGCACATTGATCCAAATGATGCCCAATTACAAAGATCTCAAGCCAACGGAGGTGATTGGAAGAATTGTTGCTCATGAGATGTCACTTAAGGATAAAGAGGAACTTCACAACAAATCAAGTGGTGCCTATAAAGCCTCATGTGAAGCCCCTACATCATCAAGTGAGAAACAAGACTTCAATGAAGAATTGAGCTTAATGGTGAAGAACTTCAACAAGTTCTACAAGAGTAGAAGCAAAGATAGAAGCTTCAAGTCAAGGTCCTAAAATGACAAAAGATCTTCTAGCCGAGAGTGAAACTGCTACAATTGTGGAAGACCCGGACACTATTCCAATGAGTGTACGGCTCCCTACAAGAGAAGAGAAGATTCTCCAAGAAGAAGAAGCAAAGAATCACCACCAAGAGAGAGAAGGAGTAGAGATGATCGTTATGAACGAAGATACTCACGGAGAAGCAAGGATTCAGAAAGGAAGGAAAAATCATCAAGGAGCCACACAAGAAGAAGACATCAAGCTCATGTTGGTGAATGGGTATCCGGCTCCGACTCCGACAGCCACTCCGAGAGAAGTTATCACTCCGACTCCGAAGATACTCAAGATGAAGGTGTTGCCGGTCTAGCACTTGTGTCAACCAACTCCTACGACATATTTGACTCACCAAATGAAGGAATTGGAAGATGCTTCATGGCCAAAGGTCCTAAGGTAACACACCCCGAGTATGTTGATTTCAATAGTGATGAAGATGACTTGTTAGGTGATGATTTTCATGTTGACAACTCTAGTGATGAATACTATGATGAAATGTCAATTAAACATGCTAATCAAGATAAAACGAATGACAATGATAAGGAGAAAATTGAGGCCCTAACTAAAGAACTAAACACTCTTAAGTTAGATCATGAAACCATCTTCGAAGATCATCGAGAACTTTTAAGAGCTCATGAGAAATTACGCTTTGAAAAGCTCAATCTTGAGCACGAGCATGAGTTCTTAAAAGCAATCAATGATGATCTCCGCAAGAAAAGTTCTTCTTATGTTGCCAAGCGTTTACTCTTATCCACTTACATGCCTCAAGTCAAGTCTAGTAACAAGAACAAGAAAGATTTTTCCTCTAGTAGTAACAATGATCATGCTAAATCCAATATTGTTGCTTCTAGTAGCTCTCTTGATTCCACTAATGATTCTCTTAGCCAAGTTACACTTGAGCAAGAAAATAGCTTATTGAAGGGAATTATAGAGAAAGGAGTGTACAAAAGCCTTGCCGGGAGTAAGAAATTCGAGGAAAATGTGCGCAAGCAAGGAATGCACCGGAAGAATCAAGGTGTTGGTTTTGAACGAAAGTTCAATGCCAATGGAGTTGAGTGGGAAGAAGATCAATACCCCAAGACAAAGTCTGTCCCTCAACAAGATAAGTATACTTCTTTCAAGGGGACACAAGCTCAAGATGATCTTCCACCACAAGACTACAAGCAAAAAGGCAAGGACAAGCTTCAAGAGGAAATTGATGCATTTGAAGAAGCTCCAAAGACCTTAGTCAAGTGGATTCCCAAGACTACTTCAAGTTCCACTTCATCAAGTACGACTACAACTCCAAGGATTCCCATCAAGATGGTGTGGATCCAAAAGAAGAAGAACTAGAGAGTTCTTGAGGGTGACTCCGCCAACATACTTCACTCTTATCATTTTGGCAAGAACAAGTGCAATCAACTTCCACATCTTGCACTAGTTCAAGGAGTCACAAACCGTCTTGTTGGTAAGACAAGGGACAAGGTAATAAAAGTTTTCATGGACATCATCTTTGTGTGCATCACTCTATGTCTATGGATATCCTTGTTTGTTCCTTGTGGGACTAACCCATGTAGGTATTGAAAGTGCAATTCACTCAAATGGATAGCTCCAAGAGATCTACATCAACATTGAGCATCCACATCTTCAACATCTACATGAAGTCATCATCGACAAAACCCAAGGTTAGTTCATCCCTCTTAGGGGGGATATCACATATAGGGGGAGCTTTACTCTAAAACTTGAGCTAAAGAAACTCTAAAGATGTGAACAAAACAATGCTTTATGTAAAAGTGGTAACCCCACTTGAGCTTAAACGATGAGTATGACCTATGATCAAGTGCTCTCACTTGACTCCTAAGTCAATATACTCATATATAGATGACCTTGTCATCGCAAATTGCTTGATAGATGCTAGAATTGGTTGTGCATGCCTTGCCACATATTTCATTTGCCATCTTATTATATGAGCATGATGGTTGCATATTTTACTCATTCGAGGACATCCACTTGTTGTTTTGATTGTTTGGTTTTATCTTCTTTTGCCAAGTGGATGGACAAGAATGCCTAAGAACCTCCTCTAGCTATCTATGCTTTTCTCGTCTCAAACTCTATTCATGCTACATCACAAAATTTGATCAAGTCAGATTTGAACCACTCTGTGTGAGGAGCGCTCGGAGTCCCCGATTCGTCATAGACTTAAACTTCCAAAACCTCTTTATGATTCTCGGTCTGACCGATACCCCACTTTCGGTCCTACCGAGATCATTAAGTTGATCTAGGTTTTCGATCTCGGTGCAACCGATTTGAACATTTCGGTCACACCGAGTTTCAGTAACTGCTTGCAGTTATGAATCTCGGTGCCACCGAGTTGTTCCACTCGGTCACACCGACAGGGTCGGGCTATATATAGTCACGGGCAAAATTTTGGAAATTTCTCCGAACCCCTTCGCCCGCGCGATAGCCTGCTCTGCCCTTGTGGTCTCCGGATCGTCTTCTCGCCGCCAGCCGCCTCCAGTCGCTCGTCTCCGTCGCCGTCAATGGGAATTCTGCCCCGCCGTTGCCGCCGTAGCAAGTCTCCGCCGAACTAGGGTATGGACTTGATCACAGTGCTATTCCCCGTCCAATTCCTAGCACATTGTGTTCTTCATGATTCTTGCCACGATTGAAACACTCCTATCCAGTCAATGTGCCCGTAGATTAGCTTTGATTCGAAAATTTTAGGGTTAGGTTTTTGCCGAAACCATCTCGGACCCACCGAGTTGAAAAACTCGGTCCCACCGATTTGGCTTATGCCATTGCACAAGTGAGACTCAGTCTGACCGAGAATTACTTATCGGCGTGACCGATTTTTGAACTCAGTGAAACCCTAGCAGTCTCGGTGCCACCGAACTGTGACTCGGTCCTACCGAGTTCACTAGTTTAGGTTCCAAAACTGCTTCGGTATCACCGAGTTTGAAAATCGGTAGATCCGAGATGATTTCAGTGGGAAACTAAAACTAAGTTTTTGGATCATTCTTTTGCAAAAATCTCTGCATTTTGTGATGCTCATCCACTCTATCTCTTCTATAAACTATTCACAGGGTCAGCAGTCAGTTTGCAGCATGTCTGATCAAAGTGATAGCCAAAACATGTCAGAGCAGCAGGTGCACATGAGTGAGGGAACTAGTCCCTCAAGTTCTTCTGATGAAGGCAGCAGGAGCACTCCTAGCAATTTGCCAAAGGCTGCCACGAGACAGAGGAAGAAGAGAACTTCAGACTCTGAAGATGAGGACTATGTGGCAGAGGAAGAGGCCACTTCCAAGAGAATTGAGCCAGCTCAAGGCACTAAGCCAGGCCTGAAAATCAAAAGGCCAGCAGGCAGGCAACCAATGTCAAAGGCCAGAATGTCAACTGAGAAGCCCATAGAGCCAGTTGCAGCTGAGGGCAAGAAAAGAAAGGAAAGGGTGAAGAAGACTGTGGCTAGAGTGCTTGGCAAAGCTTCCATCATGGAAGAGGAAGAGGAAGAAGAGGTGGCTGCACCAGCGCCCAAGGCACCCAAAATCAGGGGGAGCTGCTTCCAAGGCCAAGCCAGCTCCAGCTCCAAAGCCTAAGAGAAATACAAGGAGCATTCCTGCAGCTGAGAAGAACAAGGCCCCAGTGCCTGAGACTGTTGCTGAAGAAGAGGAAGAGAATGTCCTGAGAAAGCTAAAGCCCAAGATCCCAGACCACAACGATGCTCATCCTGTGGCTGAGGATATGAAGCTCAGGAGAGATTCAGGGCTGAGGAAATGGAGAGAAGTAGACCCGTATGCTTCAAGGAGAAGGACAGCCATTGACTACAGGTTTCACACCAAGGAGCAGCAGCATTTCTATGAGACTGTTTTGCTAGATAAGAAGCCAATTGTCTGTGACATGAGATGGGTCGACTGGGCCTACATTAAGGACAATGAGGAGCACTATCCTGGAGTGCAAGACAGCTTCACAGCTTGTGGAGTAGCTGACTTTGTTGGGCAGAAGCTCAAAAAGTGGAACGAGGAGCTTATCATGCAGTTCTACTCCACGGCACACTTTTATCCAGATGGGAGGATCACATGGATGTCTGAGGGTACAAGGTACCAATCCACTGTTGAGGAATGGGCAAAGTTGATTAATGACCCAGAGGAGCAAGATGATGACTTGGATATCTATGCCAAGAAGAAGATGGACCACAACTCAATGTCAAATATGTACAAGGAGATCCCAAATGAAGCACTTGATACCTTCAAGTTTGGCTCAGTACATTACCTTCTGTCAGGGCTCCCGACTATCAATTGGATCTTGAGGCACACCTTATTGCCCAAGTCAGGTGATCACAAGATGATCAGAGGCCATGCTATCAACTTGCTACATGTGTTTGATGTGCCTCAGAAGTTCAAGGTAATGAGCCTCATAGTGGAAACAATCAAGAGCACTGCAGCAGATCAGAAGAGGAGCTGCGGATATGCCCCTCAAATTCAGGAGCTCATCAACTCCAAGATGGGCACGGGCATATATCTATTGGACAAGGAACACCTGCCCATCCGTCCAGATTTCGAGGACAATCAAGTTGTCATGACTGAGAACGAGCCATCATCTGCCCAAGCATATGTGAAGAAGGAGAAGGCGAGGAAGGAGAAAGCTGCCAAGATGCCTACTCAAGAGGAGGCATCTGAGTACTTCTTGAAGACCAAACAAGAGCAGCTTGGTTACTTGATTGCATCCACGCTGAGGATTGAGCAAAGTCTGGCCACCCTCACTAAGAATCAGCAGAGCCTAGAGAGAATCATGGAACAGAAGTTCTATGACTTGGATGTCAAAGTAACGGAAGTTCAGTCTGCAGTGGAGCAGCTCCAGGAGGACATGCAGGAGAGGAGAGGCAGGACTACCACTCATGCCTTTGCCAGAGTGCCAAGAGGCCCGAGGTCATCTGCCGTGCCAGTTGCTGACACAAGAGCCACCACTTCAGCACCAGCTACAGCCTCCATTCCACCAGCTCCAGCATCTACTTCAGCTCCAACTCCAGCGTCTACTTCAGCATCTACCGAAGCCTTCGTCCTCGGAGTGATCCGGACTCCACCACCACCAGAAGATCAAGCCTAAGCGTCGATCTAGCACTATGCATTTTCTAGGAACTTTTTGGTAACTTGTTGCCAAATGGGGAGAAGATGTATAGATCATAGGCTTCGAGAGAGAGAGTGTTGCTTTTCTCTCTTGCTTTATTTGGTGGTTTTTCAAACTTGTTTGCTCTTGAGTGCTTGAGATACTATGCTTGTGAGACATTGATGATCATGTGTTTGATCATAAGCTACACTTAATGCTTGCTTATTGCTATTATACTATCTATCTTGTGTGATCATTCACTATTCTTGGTGATGAGTGCATGTATTTCATTCTTATCATTTTAAGCGCTCCACCAAGATGTATGTGACATGGAAGAGTAACCCACGACTCTAACTCCTTGTGCATTTGCAGTCCAAAGCAAATTTTAAATATGCACAAATTTAGGGTGAGCTCTTACTTATCACATACTTCTCAAAGCGATGATATATTTCTTGCTTATTATCATTTGTCGAAGCTTTGATCTATATGTTGTCATCAATTACCAAAAAGGGGGAGATTGAAAGTGCAACTATCCCTAGGTGGTTTTGGTAATTCATAACAACATATAGCTCATTGAGCTAATGCTATTCCAAGATGATTATTTCAGGAAAGCTCAATGATTGGCATGGCATGGATGTGAAAGTGGAACCCTCAAAATGCTAAGGACACAGGATTGGCTCAAGCTCAAAAGCTCAAGACTCTTCATTTTATATTTTAGTGATCCAAGATCACATTGAGTCTTTAGGAAAAGCCAATACTATCAAGGAGGGATGAGGTGTTTCTTAATTAGCCTCTTGCTTCATGTGCTTAGTGATATGCTCCAAAACCCTCAACTACTTTCCCATATCCACATATGACCTAAACCCTAAGCCAAACTCGGTCTTACCGATTCTTCCTATCCGGTGCCACCGAGTTTCACTTGTCATTAGCCACTACCAAAACCCTAGCAATTCGGTTCTACCGATAAGGATCTCGGTCTCACCGAGATGGGATTGCAAACTCTCTGTTTCCCTTTCGTAACTTTCCAGTCTCACCGAAAGAGCGAATCGGTCCCACTGAGATTGCAATGTAAACTCAGTGTTTCCCCTTTGTAACTTTTCGGTCTCATCAAGTTCCACTCGGTCTCACCGAAAGAGCAAATCGGTCCCACCGAGTTTGCCTGACCAACTCTCTGGTTAGCTAATTACCAAATTCGGTCTCACCGAGTTTGTGTAATCGGTCTCATCGAGATTACGTTATGCGCAAACCCTAACCATATCGGTCCTACCGAGTTGCATATCAGTCCCACCGAAAATCTCTAACGGTCACTAGGTTTACATTTTCGGTCCGACTGAGTTTATTGATTCGGTCCCACCGAGATTGGAAAACTGTGTAACGGTTGGATTTTGTGTGGAGGCTATATATACCCCTCCACCTTCTTCTCATTCGAGGAGAGAGCCATCAGAACACACACACCATTCCAACTCATAGGTTCTGAGAGAGAACCACCTACTCATGTGTTGAGACCAAGATATTCCATTCCTACCATATGAATCTTGATCTCTAGCCTTCCCAAGTTGCTTTCCACTCAAATCTTCTTTCCACCAAATCCAAATCCTATGAGAGAGAGTTGAGTGTTGGCGAGACTATCATTTGAAGCACAAGAGCAAGGAGTTCATTACCTACACACCATTTGTTACTTCTTGGAGAGTGGTGTCTCCTAGATTGGCTAGGTGTCACTTGGGAGCCTCCGACAAGATTGTGGAGTTGAACCAAGGAGTTTGTAAGGGCAAGGAGATCGCCTACTTCGTGAAGATCTACCGCTAGTGAGGCAAGTCCTGTGTGGGCGATGGCCATGGTGGGATAGACAAGGTTGCTTCTTCGTGGAACCTTTGTGGGTGGTTGCTTCTTCGTGGACCCTTCGTGGGTGGAGCCCTGTGTGGACTCGCGCAACCGTTACCCTTGGGTGGAGCCCTGTGTGGACTCGCGCAACCGTTACCCTTCGTGGGTTGAAGTCTCCATCAACGTGGATGTAGGATAGCACCACCTATCCGAACCACGGGAAAAACATCCGTGTCTCCAATAGCGTTTGAATTCTCCAAACCCTTCCCTTTACATTCTTGCAAGTTGCATGCTTTACTTTCCGCTGCCTATATACTCTTTGCATGCTTGCTTGAATTATGTGATGATTGCTTGACCTGTCCTAAATTAGCTAAAATCTGCCAAGAACTAAAATTGGGAAAAGGTTAAGTTTTTATTTGGTCAAGTAGTCTAATCACCCCCCCCCTCTAGACATACTTTCGATCCTACAGAATCCCTCTCCGGTGGCCATCTTCATCATCCCGGTGCTCTCCATGATGAGGATGGAGTAGTTCTCCCTCGGGGCTGAGGGTATGTACCAGTAGCTATGTGTTTGATCTCTCTCTCTGTCTCTCTCTCTCTCGTGTTCTTGAGGTGATACGATCTTGATGTATCGCGAGCTTTGCTATTATAGTTGGATCTTATGATGTTTCTCCCCTCTACTCTCTTGTAATGGATTGAGTTTTTCCTTCGAAGTTATCTTATCGGATTGAGTCTTTAAGGATTTGAGAACACTTGATGTATGTCTTGCGTGGGATACCCGTGGTGACAATGGGGTATTCTATTGATCCACTTGATGTATGTTTTGGTGATCAACTTGCTTGTTCCGCCCATGAACCTATGCATAGGGGTTGGCACATGTTTTCGTCTTGACTATCCGTTAGGAACTTTGGGGCACTCTTTGAAGTTCTTTGTGTTGGTTGAATAGATGAATCTGAGATTGTGTGATGCATATCGTATAATCATACCCTTTGATACTTGAGGTGACATTGGAGTATCTAGGTGACATTAGGGTTTTGCCTGATTTGTATCTTAAGGTGTTATTTTACTATGAACTCTAGGGCTGTTTGTGACACTTATAGGAATAGCCCAATAGATTGATCGGAAATAATAAGTTTGAGGTGGTTTCGTACCCTACCATAATCTCTTTGTTTGTTCTCCGCTATTAGTGACTTTGGAGTGACTCTTTGTTGCATGTTGAGGGATAGTTATGTGATCCAATTATGTTATTATTATTGAGAGAACTTGCACTAGTGAAAGTATGAATCCTAGGCCTTATTTCCTAGCATTGCAATACGGTTTGTGCTCACTTTTATCATTAGTTACCTTGCTGTTTTTACATTTTCAGATTACAAATACCCATATCTACTATCCATATTGCACTTGTATCACCATCTCTTCGCCGAACTAGTGCACCTATACAATTTACCATTGTATTGGGTGTGTTGGGTGCACAAGCGACTCTTTGTTATTTGGTTGCAGGGTTGCTTGAGAGAGACCATCTTCATCCTACGCCTCCCACAGATTGATAAACCTTAGGTCACCCACTTGAGGGAAATTTGCTATTGTCCTACAAACCTCCGCACTTGGAAGCCCAACAATGTCTACAAGAAGAAGGTTGTGTAGTAGACATCAAGCTCTTTTCTGGCGCCATTGTCGGGGAGGTTAGTGCTTGAAGGTATATCTTTAGATCTTGCAATCAAGTCTTTTAGTTTCTTGTGTTATCACTAGTTTAGTTTATAAAAGAAAACTACAAAAAAATGGAATTAAGTTTGCCTCATACGCTTCATCTTTTTAATATCTTCCGTGAGTATGATGGAAAGGAAAATTGTGCCAAAATGTTAGAAGAAGAATGCATTAAAATGTTTGGCACTAAATCTTTGAATAATGAGCATGATTGCAATGTTCTTAGTATGAACTCCTTGAGTATTCATAGTACTAATGATGATTGCACTAGTTATGATGAAAATGTCTCCTATAAATATGTCAATTTTTGTGGAGTGCATTGGGTTTGCAAGTACACACCAAATAGGGAAGATAGATATTGCAAGAGGCATAAGCATTTAGAAACTAAATGGTTGTAAGAAAGGCTAGATGTTTGTGCTTAAAATTTAAATTTTCTTGGCCGTACTTGTGAACTTTGCAATGAACGTGGTCATTTAACCATCCGATGCAAATTGTTTCATGATCTAATCATTTCCAAAAATTGTGATGACTTGATTTCTCTTGCACATCATAATGAACTTAGTTTGCTTATGGTTTACGAAGAAATTAAACGTTTAACTAACTATCTTCCAGTATTTGCCCGTGATAAACTTCTTGGCTTTGATCTAGAGAAAATTTATATGTATTGTGCGGTTAATTGTATTGAAAATACTTATATTGCCAACTACATAAAGAAAAGAAAACAAATAAAAGATGAAGAGAATACTAATGAAAGGGAAGAGAAATCCCAATACCCTCCTATTATTTCTTATGATGAATCAGGTAACGAGGAGGAGCCTCCTATTCAACCAAGGAGCTCCAAAAAGATGATTGAACCCACACATGATGTGGTGAAGAAGAAGAAAAGAAAAAGGAAGAGAGGTAAAAAGATATCTCTCCCAAATAATCTTCCTCCTATTACTGTTGTGCCTCATGAAAATATAATTGTGGAAGATAATGATACTTCTTATGATCTTGAAAATCTTTTTGGCACTTGCTTGGAAGAATATGATAATTGCTATACTATTGTTGCTATCTATACTATTAATGATGAGAGTGATTATGCTTATGATATGAAAAGGCCCAAGCTTGGGGATGCTATGTTTGATGAAGATGATGTTTTTTAGAATATATTTTCTGCAATTAATGTTTGTCCCAAGCTTGGGGATGCTACGTTTAATGAAGATGATATTTTTAGTCTTCCAAGTTTTGATATGCAAATTTATAATGATGATAGCATGCCTCCTACTTATGATGATTATATTGATGAAAGTGGGTTTGGAAGAGTGTCAACTTTAGGAAGTAATGATCCCCCTATTTTGGAGGATGTTTAATCTTATTATGATAATTATGAAAGTGGATTTGGAGAGGTCATGACTTTATTTAGTGATGATTCCACTATCTTGGAAGAGGTTTCAATCGATTATGATGAGAACAAAGTTGCTACTTATGATAATTATTGTGATGATACATATGCTATAAAAAGTAGTGATGATTATATTTATAAAACTTGTCATGATTATGATTACCCTTTTTTTGAACATTACTCTTTTAATGTGGAAACAATTTATAGTATTCGAGTCTCTTATGATTCTCCCACTATCCCGAATGAGAAGAATTTTGCTTCTGTGGAGAGTAATAAAATTTCTATGCTTGTAGATCATGAAAAGAATTATTTATGTGATAGTTATATTGTTGAATTTATTCATGATGCTACTGAAAATTGTTATGAGGGAGGAACATATGCTTGTAGTAATTGCAATAATATCAAGTTTCCTCTCTATGTGTTGAAAATTTTGAAGTTATGCTTGTTTTGCCTTCCTATGCTAGTTTATTATTGTTCCCATAAGTTGTTTGCTCACAAAATCCCAATTCATAGGAAGTGGGTTAGACTTAAATGTGCTATTCATATTCTTCATGATGCTCTCTTTATGTTTCAATTCTTATCTTTTATGTGAGCATCATTGAAATCATCATGCCTAGCAAGGGGCGTTAAACGATAGCGCTTGTTGGGAGGCAACCCAATTTTATTTTTGTTCCTTGCTTTTTGTTCCTGTTTAGTAATAAATAATACATCTAGCATATATTTAGATGTGGTTTTATGTTTTTAATTAGTGTTTCTGCCAAGTAGAACCTTTGGGAAGACTTGGGGAAAGTCTTTGTGATCTTGCTGTAAAAAATAGAAACTTTAGCGCTCACGAGATTAACTACAACCTTTTACTGGAGAGTGCTATTTAGTTGATTATTTTTGCAGATGATTAATAGATGAATTCCTCAGGTCCATCAATTTATTTTAGAATTTTTGGTGTTCCATAAGTATACGTTTGATACATATTACTACAGACTGTTCTGTTTTTGATAGATTCTGTTTTCTATGTGTTGTTTGCTTATTTTGATGAATCTATGAGTAGTATCGGAGGGTATGAACCATAGAGAAATTGGAATACATTAGATATTACACCAAGATAAATAAAGAATGAGTTCATTACAGTACCTTATGATGGTGATTTGCTTTCTTATACTAACGGAGCTTATGAGTTTTCTGTTAAGTTTTGTGTTGTGAAGTTTTCAAGTTTTGGGTAAAGATTCAATGGACTATGGAATAAGGAGTGGCAAGAGCCTAAGATTGAGGATGCCCAAGGCACCCCAAGGTAATATTCAAGGATAACCAAGAGCCTAAGCTTGAGGATGCCCCGGCTGGCATCCCCTCTTTCGTCTTCGTTCATCGATAACTTTACTTGGAGCTATATTTTTATTTACCACATGATATGTGTTTTGCTTGGAGCGTCATTTTATTTTATTTAGTTTTGCTTGATGCTTGAATAAAATACCAAGATCTGAAATTCTTAAATGTTAGAGAGTCTTCATATAGTTGCATAATTATTTGACTACTCATTGATCGTCACTTATATCTTTCGGAGTAGCTTGTTGTTGCTCTAGTGCTTCACTTATATCTTTTTAGAGCGCGGTGGTTGTTTTATTTTATAGAAATTAATGAACTCTCATGCTTCACTTATATCATTTTGAGAGTCTTTAGAAAAGCATGGTAGTTTGCTTTGGTTATGAAACTAGTCCTAATATGATGGGCATCCAAGAGGGATATAATAAAAAAATTCATATAAAGTGCATTGAATACTATGAGAAGTTTGATACTTGATGATTGTTTTGAGATATGAGGATGGTAATATTAGAGTCATGCTAGTTAGTATTTGTGAATTTGAGAGATACTTGGGTTAAAGTTTGTGATTCCCGTAGCATGCACGTATGGTGAACCGTTATGTGATGAAGTCGGAGCATGATTTATTTATTGATTGTATTCCTTATGAGTGGTGGTCGGGGACGAGGGATGGTCTTTTCCTACCAATCTATACCCCTAGGAGCATGCGCGTAGTACTTTTTTCGATAAATAATAGATTTTTGCAATAAGTATGTGTGTTCTTTATGACTAATGTTCCATGGATTATACGCACTCTCACCCTTCCACCATTGCTAGCCTCTCTAGTACCGCACAACTTTCGCCGGTACCATAAACCCACCATATGTCTTCCTAAAAATAACCACCATACCAACCTATTATGGCATTTCCATAGCCATTCCGAGATATATTGCCATGCAACTTCCCACCGTTACGTTATTATGACACGCTTCATCATTGTCATATTGCTTTGCATGATCATGTAGTTGACATCGTATTTCTCGCAAAGCCACCGTTCATAATTCTTCCATACATGTCACTCTTGAGTCATTGCACATCCCGGTACACCACCGGAGGCATTCATATAGAGTCATATCTTGTCCTAAGTATCGACTTGAAATTCTTGAGTTGTAAGAAATAAAAGTGTGATGATCATTATTATTAGAGCATTGTCCCAGTGAGGAAAGGATGATGGAGACTATGATTCCCCCACAAGTCGGGATGAGACTCCAGACAAAAAAAAGGGGAGGCCAAAGAAGCCCCCCCAAAAAAGAGAAGGCCCAAATAAAAAAAATAAAAAAAGGAGAGAAAAAGAGAGAAGGGACAATGCTACTATCCTTTTACCACACTTGTGCCTCAAAGTAGCACCATAATCTTTATGATAGAGAGTCTCCTATGTTGTCGCTTTCATAGACTAGTGGGAATCTTTCATTATAGAACTTGGCTTGCACATTCCAATGATGGGCTTCCTCAAAATGCCCTAGGTCTTCGTGAGCAAGCAAGTTGGATGCACACCCACTTAGTTCCTTTTTGAGCTTTCATACACTTACAGCTCTAGTGCATCCGTTGCATGGCAATCCCTACTCACTCACATTGATATCTATTGATGGGCATCTCCATAGCCCGTTGATACGCCTAGTTGATGTGAGACTATCTTCTCCTTTTTGTCTTCTCCACAACCACCATTCTATTCCACCTTTAGTGCTATGTCCATGGCTCACGCTCATGTATTGCGTGAAGATTGAAAAAGTTTGAGAACATCAAAAGTATGAAACAATTGCTTGGCTTGTCATCGGGGTTGTGCATGATTTAAATATTTTGTGTGGTGAAGATAGAGCATAGCCAGACTATATGATTTTCTAGGGATAGCTTTCTTTGGCCATGTTATTTTGAGAAGACATGATTACTTGGTTAGTATGCTTGAAGTATTATTATTTTTATGTCAATATTAAACTTTTGTCTTGAATCTTATGGATCTGAATATTCTTGCCACAATAAAGAGAACTACATGGATAAATATGTTAGGTAGCATTCCACATCAAAAATTCTGTTTTTATCATTTACCTATTCGAGGATGAGCAGGAATTAAGCTTGGGGATGCTGGTATGTCTCCAACGTATCTACAATTTTTTATTGTTCCATGCTATTATATTATCAACCTTGGATGTTTTATGTGCATTTATATGCTATTTTATATGATTTTTGGGACTAATCTATTAACCTAGATCCCAGTGCCAGTGCCAGTTTCTATTTTTTCCTTGTTTTAGAGTATCGCAGAAAAGGAAAATCAAATGGAGTCCAATTGACCTGGAAGTTCACGGAACTTATTTTTGGGCCATAAGAAGCCTCAGAGTATCGGAGTTGGACCAGGAGAGTCTCGTGCTGCCCACAAGGGTGGGGGGTGCGCCCACCCCCTGGGTACGCCCCCCTACCTCGTGGACAACCCAAAGGTCCACCAACATACTTCTTCCTCCCATATATACCCATATACCCTAAAAACTTTGGAGAGCACAATAGATCGGGAGTTCCGCCGCCAGAAGCCTCCGTAGCCACCGAAAGCCAATCTAGACCCGTTCCGGCACCCTGCCGGAGGGGGAATCCCTCTCCGGTGGCCATCTTCATCATCCCGGTGCTCTCCATGACGAGGAGGGAGTAGTTCTCCCTCGGGGCTGAGGGTATGTACCAGTAGCTATGTGTTTGATCTCTCTCTCTCTCTCTCTCTCGTGTTCTTGAGGTGATACGATCTTGATGTATCACGAGCTTTGCTATTATAGTTGGATCTTATGATGTTTATCCCCCTCCACTCTCTTGTAATGGATTGAGTTTTCCCTTTGAAGTTATCTTATTGGATTGAGTCTTTAAGGATTTGAGAACACTTGATGTATGTCTTGCGTGGGATACCCGTGGTGACAATGGGGTATTCTATTGATCCACTTGATGTATGTTTTGGTGATCAACTTGCGGGTTCCGCCCATGAACCTATGCATAGGGGTTGGCACACGTTTTTGTCTTGACTCTCCGGTAGGAACTTTAGGGCACTCTTTGAAGTTCTTTGTGTTGGTTGAATAGATGAATCTGAGATTGTGTGATGCATATCGCATAATCATACCCGCGGATGCTTGAGGTGACATTGGAGTATCTAGGTGACATTAGGGTTTTGATTGATTTGTATCTTAAGGTGTTATTTTACTACGAACTCTAGGGCTGTTTGTGGTGGTTTCGTACCCTACCATAATCTCTTTGTTTGTTCTCCGCTATTAGTGACTTTGGAGTGACTCTTTGTTGCATGTTGAGGGATAGTTATGTGATCCAATTATGTTATTATTGTTGAGAGAACTTGCACTAGTGAAAGTATGAATCCTAGGCCTTATTTCCTAGCATTGCAATACCGTTTGTGCTCACTTTTATCATTAGTTACCTTGCTTTTTTATATTTTCAGATTATGAATACCCATATCTACTATCCATATTGCACTTGTATCACCATCTCTTCGCCGAACTAGTGCACCTATACAATTTACCATTGTATTGGGTGTGTTGGGGACACAAGAGACTCTTTGTTATTTGGTTGCAGGGTTGCTTGAGAGACCATCTTCATCCTACGGCTCCCACGGATTGATAAACCTTGGGTCATCCACTTGAGGGAAATTTGCTACTGTCCTACAAACCTCTGCACTTGGAGGCCCAACAACGTCTACAAGAAGAAGGTTGTGTAGTAGACATCAGGGCCAAAGCAAGGCGGGCCCAACGCGTCTTCTTCTTCTAGCGCTAGGGATCGGTTGAGGCGATCGATCTGGTGGCGGGCATCATTCTCTCCGATTCCTTCTCGGGGGCCAAGCCGTCTCCAAGACTCGGGTGATCGACAGGCGGCGGAGACATGCGCCTTTCTCTATGCTGAGGAGGCCGGTAGCCGCCTGGTCGTTCCACCGCGCGAGGGCGACTGCCTTGGTCGCGCTCGATGGTGATGTGCGTCCGGCTGTGGCTGGCAGCCGGCTCCTTGTCTTGTCGTCCGCGATTGCCATCAGTCAGCGCCCGGGACGTCGCATCATGCTCCTGGCAGGGTGGCCGGAGGCGGGTCATTGTTCCGCCGGTTAGGGTCCTCAACGCGGCAGCCGGCTTCTTGCTGCTCGGCAGCCGCATCGATGAGTCGCTGGACGCGTTCCTCATGTGGCGACACTCGTCGCCTTTGAGGTTGTCCAGCTCATCTGCTGCCGCTTGGGCGGCTCGTATGTTTTCCATAGGCGTGGCGTAGACAGGGCGATCGGCCCCGAACATGCTGGCAATGGCCGCGCCGCGCTGCCGGACCGTACTGACGCGGCTGGGCCCGCCAGGAGCCGGCGTGCCGCCAACAGCGCGGTCCATCTCGCGCTGATAAGCCTCCGAAAGGCGTCTCATGCTAGCTAGCTTCTTGGTGCTCTCGACAAGCTGGACGCGGCGGGCTTCCAGCGTCTCGGCGTCGGCGTCGTCTGCGGTGGGTGCAGACAGGTCTTGCAGCGTTGCCTGGAGCGGGTCCCGGGTACCGTCACCAGAAACTCCATCATGGCTGATGACGAGCACCTCCGTGACGGTGCTGCCACAGCTGTCAGCGCGAGGGAGAGGATCATCAACAATCACCACGTTGGTAGGGAATGCGTCGAGCGACGCTGTGTCGGAGTCGACAAGCATCGGGTCGGCGGAGCCAACCGACTCCAAGTCGGCGGCCAGCTCATTGGCGACATGAAGCTGGGCGAGGAGGTTGACGAGACGGCTCTCGAGGCCGTCGTTGCCCGCGTCGGATGCAGGCTCGTCGGAGAGGAGGATCTCGTCAACAAGGTCGGCGGGGCAGCTCGCTGCGCAGGCGACCTCCGCGCCATGCAACGCGTCGGCACAAACGCCATCCGGCGTGCCTAGCTGGCTGCGCTTGGCAGGGAGGAAGAGGGTTCCCGTCCAAAACAGATCTCCGGGCGACGGTGCACCTAGCCCCACGGTGGGCGCCAAATGTCACGGGTTTGTTACGACATATGCCAAAGGATGGCTAATCATGATGGGGGCTAGTAAGACGTCGCCGGTGCCAGGAAATGGGATGAGACAAAGACATGCACGCTGGTGAATCTTACCCAGGTTCAGGGCTCTCCTAGGAGATAATACCCCTAGTCCTGCTCTGCGGGGTCTTCGCATGATCACTAAGGCACTAGTAAGTACAATGGTGCTCCTCGAGCTGTATGCGAGAGGTGGAAGAAGGCAGGGCTAGCTTTCTCCTCTCTCTATGTGCGTCTAGATCTAACAGTGTTGGGAAACCATTGCATGGGTGCCCTGGGGGTTTATATAGACCTACCCCCAATGAGTACAATGGTAATCTTGCGGGGTGTAGGACCCGATTGTCAGTGTCTTCTATCACCGGCTCCTCCATCGGCGGCTGGGGCCCGCCGCCTAGTGGGCCCTGCCGGCTGGTCTGGTACAGAGCCGACAGGCCGCCTCCGTAGCTTGCGGGTCTGGTTGGCTGCTTGTTACTGTAGCCGTAATGCTAATGACGCATGCTTGGTCG
>NC_041388.1:393250107-393255968 GCF_002162155.2 Triticum dicoccoides | reverse complement strand
AGTCCCGCCGTCTGGTGGGAGATCACTGTAGCCACACCGTGTCTCCTTTGGTCGATGGCGCATGGACCCCAAGGAAAAGGTGGGCCGCCTGCCGGAGGCCGGCCCCCTCGGGTCCAACTGGTCAAGCGATGTCGCCTTCTAGGCTCTCGCGGCCAGGTGGGGCCCGCCGCCTGCATGCCATACCGACAGGTCGTCGTGGGAACAGAGTTCCTCTAGGTGGTGGCGACGTCAAGGACGGGATGGCAACAGTGCCACGCCATCCAAAAATCTCAGCTGGTACGGGACACTATGGCCACGCCCCGCCCTAGATATGGGGGTGATGGCTACGCCGTAGCCTCACTCCGTCTTGTCTTCTTTATGGGGCGCAGTCTTTGAGGGCGCCACGGGTCGCCTGCCAGATGCCGGCCTCTCTGGTGGTCGCCTGCTGGGAGGCGGCTCGTCTTGGGGCCGTCTTCTGGTACTTTGGCCGTCCTCTGTTAGCTGGCCACCAGAAGGCGGCGCTTTATCCTTGACGCTCGTTGGGCGCAGCCGGCCCAAATGTCTTGAAATGCTCAAGGACTCGGGTGAGGCTACCCGTGGTCCATTACTCCGACACAATATGAACATCCAGGTTCCGCTATTGGTTATTGACCAGAGATGAGTCTCGGTCATGTCTACATAGTTCTCGAACCCGTAGGGTCCGCACGCTTAACGTTCGGTGACGATCGGTATTATGAGTTTATGTGTTTTGATGTACCGAAGGTAGTTCGGAGTCCCGGATATGATCACAGACATGACGAGGAGTCTCGAAATGGTCGAGACATAAAGGTTGATATATTGGACGACTATATTCGGACACCAAAAGTGTTCCGGGTGATTCCAGAGAAAACCGAAGTGCCGGAGGGTTACCGGAACCCCTCGGGGAAAGAATGGGCCTACATGGGTCATAGGGAAGAGGGAAGGCAGCCCACAAGGGGCAGTCGCGCCCCCTCCCTATAGGGAGTCCAAATTGGACTAGGGAAGGGGGCGCCCCCCCACCCTTTCCTTCTCCTCTTCATCTCCTTTCCCTTTTCTCCTCCTCTTCCTAGTAGGACTAGGAAAGGAGGAATCCTACTCCTACTAGGAGGAGGATTCATCCTCCCTTGGCGCGCCCCTAGGGCCGGCCGGCCTCCCCATTGCTCCTTTATATACGGGGGCAGGGGGCACCCCAGAACACAACAACAGACATTGTTTTAGCCGTGTGTGGTGCCCCCTCCACCATAATCCACCTCGGTCATATCGTCGTAGTGCTTAGGCGAAGCCCTGCGCCAGTAACTTCATCATCACCGTCATCACGTCGTCGTGCTAACGAAACTCTTCCTCGACACTCAGCTGGATCAAGAGTTCGTGGGACGTCACCGAGTTGAACGTGTGTAGATCGCGGAGGTGCCGTACTTTCGGTACTAGGACCGGTCGGATTGTGAAGACGTATGACTACATCAACCATGTTGTCATAACGCTTTCGCTTTCGGTCTACGAGGGTACGTGGACAACACTCTCCCCTCTCGTTGCTGTGCATCACCATGATAGATCTTGCGTGTACGTAGGATTTTTTTGAAATTACTGCGTTCCCCAACACTGTCAGCAGTGGCCGCGACGCCCCCAGACCGCACAACAGGAGGCGGGCCGGCTCCTCCGTGAGTGGTAAGCAGACACCAGACAAGGCTACCGCGGCCCTCCAGCCACGACGACGATGACGGCACGAACGGCAGCGACGGTGCGGTAGGACATGGTGGCCACGTGTACGAGATGGTCGTCACGTATAGGGTTTAGTAATTTTTTTCTAGTTTTTAGTTAAACGGTCGAAATATCGATCTTCCTATGTAAATTATGTTTGAATTTTAATAAAATTCGCCGTGTTTATATGAATTTCATTTGATTAGTTCAAATGGGGTTTAAAACGTATGCGGCTAGCGTTGGATGACCGGCTCCCGCACTAATATCCGCGGACTGGTCCCCTGTCAACCGACGGATGCAGGAGCAAATTTGCAAATGGGAGATGCCCTTAGCATGGATCAACTCGATGAAAGCGGGAAAACGACCGGTAGTAAACGAGGAACCGGTTCTCCTTCATTAGAGCATCTCCAACACCCGCGCAACGCGCCGCGCGCAAAAAAGTCATTTGCCGCGCGCCGTTCGCCTGGTTTGGCGCGGCCGGCAGCGGTGGCTCCAGCAGACGCGTCAAAATTGAGCGCGCGCGCGTAGCTCCAGCGGCCGCGCTAAAATGCAGCGCGCGCTAAACAGTGCGTACATTTTTTTAATAAAATTCATAGATAGAAAAAACGATACATAGATATTTTACATAGTTCCATAGCATAGATAGATAAAAATTATTTAGATAGTGCAAGGACATAGATAAAAACTACTAGTGCAGCTACAGCCTACTCCCAGTCGTCGTCGTCATCGTCATCGTCGCCATCCTCGCTGGTCTGATCTGAGGTATCGAGCCACATGTCTTCCCAACGATCATCATCAGATGTAAAGATCGTCTCACCACCATTCTCAACTACATCGCACTGGGATAGCGCCAGGGCCTTCCGCCGACGCCTGTCCAACCGCTCAGCGCAGCGCCTTTGCGTCTCCTCCTCGCGGCGCCTTGCCCAGTAGGCTTGCTCGTAGGATACGTCCTCCAGGTGTTGTTGGCGCCACTCCGCCATGACCCGCTCGTCCTCATGGGCGACGAGGAGGCGGTTCTGCCGCTCAACGTGCTCCGCACGGTCTTGTGCCGTGCGAAGACGAGGCGGCGGGGCGACTTCCAGCGCCTGCTGCAGTGTGTGGACATCGTGGAAGTTCATCTGCTGGCGCGGCCTGCCTAGGCGCCACGCCGCCGCGTCGTACGCGCGGGTGGCCTCATGCGCCGTCTCGAAGGTGCCGAGGCCGAGCCGGAGTTGGCCGGACCGTATCCCCGAGTAGAACCCGCCGTTGGGGCGCTGGAGGACGCCGCGGTAGCCCGACACTCCTCGGCGGCGCGGCGACATGGTGGCGGGGCACTGGAGCGGTGGCGCGGGTGGTAGCGGAAGCAACCGAGGAAGCGGTGGAGGGGCGTGTGGCAACGGAAGAGAAAGAGAAGTGTGTGCAATAGGCGTGTGGCGCGCGCCGCATTTTATAGGCGCGCCGGAAGCGGTGCGGCAAAAAAAGCGCGCGACCTGCCGCCTTTTCCCCCGCGCGCGCAAACCGTTCCCGCGCGTGTGATTTTCCCACCACCGCTGGAGCGCACCGAAACGTCCCGCGCGCCCAAAAGACTCGGTTTACCCCGCGCGCGCGCTTTTTACCGCGGCTGTTGGAGATGCTCTTACCGTATTGAGACTAACATTTCACACTTCTGATGAGTTCTGAGCACAAGACATTGCCAGAGCGCACGATTAAACCGCCCACAGCATCCGTGCTAGCAAACCAGTATAACACCGCTGAAGCGTGCCTTGTTATAATTACGCGCGCGACTGAAGATTGCCTTTGATTGCCCAGCAACAACGCGTCGGTGCCACTTCTCCAGTTCTCCTGGCCCGGTGACAGCCTGTTTGTCCAGGATAGACCCTCGCCGATAGCGAGCACACATAACAAAAGCAAAGCGTGCAAGCCATCTGATTTCCATACGGCCATACCTAAGCAATGTTCATGTGCGTGCAAAAACTATGCCGGCCGTCGTCGATCGGTCTATCACCTTGGCAAGGAAAGCGAACGAGGAACAGGAGGAGGATAAACATTTGATTTCCTTTTCTTCTATACTAGATAATACAGATGGATAAACATTTGTCTAGCTGGTTCGCTTGGACCGCCTCGCTACTTAGCCAACGCTTCCTTGCTGGAGAATTTGCTTGCTGCGCACACAGCCGCTGCTGCCTCTCCTTGAGAGCTGATGAGACATGCACCGTCTCGTATCATAACGCCCTGTGTCTCGTGTCTCTTTTTGTTTGGGGCTGCGCCGTCGGGTCAATTCAGGTAGCTTGAGCGGGCTGCCATCTGCTATACATGGCGAACGACGGCTATGATGGAGCTTTTGGCATGTTGCTCTTTGCTGATTAATTCGTCAAGGTCACGACTCACAAGTACTGGAGCGGGGAGGCTTCGGTAATCACCGGTCCTGTTTTAACAATGGACGACGGGTGGGCAGCAGGGCAAGAAACTCGCAAGCTGCTGCTTCCAAACGAAAAGACACAAGTTTTTTTAGGGCAAGTACTCGGCCAAAAATCACTCGATTACTATGTGATTTATGTCATAATATGGAATCAAAACATAATTAAACATTTGTTTTCACGGGAGTACACGGAAAGCACACAACTGCACTACACGGGGATCACAAAATGCACTACACAGATAGCACAAATGCGCTCACGTAGAGAGCACACCTACGCTAATATCGAGAGTACAATTTTAATACGTAGCGGAGTACAAATTTAGTACAGTAGGGTGTTGGAAATATGAGCAATTTAACAAATAATTTTATTAACAGAAATATTAGATAAAGCATGACTAATATAGCCGCGATAAAGCAAGTCATGCAACCTGACGGAGAAAAAGTAAATAGCATTTGTATATATGAACTTGAACTAAACACCTCTAGGACATACACTAGATCATGTTGCATATATGAAGTAGAACCTAACACATGTAGGGCAAGTACTAGTACGAGAAACTGTGGCAGGACATCTGACAGAAAGAAGAAGAACACATACGGGACAGCAGCAGCAGCAGAAGCACTGGACTTGGGGTCGACATCCTCTCCAGCCATGTCGTTGCTGAGGTAGTCGACGTCGGGGAAGAAGTCATCATCGGGGAAGTAGTCGTCGGAGTCCGTGATGAAGAAGCCAGTAGTCGCGCAGAGTGCTCCCCAAAAACCTTATCACCCTTCTCCCGTACAGGACTCAAAAGGTTCGGTCTCGGAGACCTACTGTCCCGACGTGCGGTGCACGCCGCAAGCCGGGATGAGAAAGACAACAGCAGCTCGAAGATGGATCCGATGGCGAGGGAAGGAGTAGTTCTAGTGCGTCTCTCTGGGAGGAGCGACCTCTCTTTTATAGGCGCAAGAGAAGGAGGCGAGAGGGCAGCGACGGGAGGCGAAACGAAGAGACGGAGGCGAAGCGAATAGCCAGCAGCATCTTTTCAGCTTCCGTGTGACCTTTCGTATACCCGTAGTGCGTGGCAAAAATTTAGATACCGGCTCGGCTCATTCCCACAACCCGCGGCGCGGCGCGTCGTGACGAGGCGAGGCGGGCAGCGGAGGAGGAGCGCGCGTGGATATCCCTCTTGTTTTTATGCTCATACAAAGTGGGAAAAGAACCTTCCTTGTAAGGAGGTCCAACTCCCACTAAACTAGCAATGTGGGACTAAACTTTAGTAGTATCCCTTGCCTTGCACAAATGGGCTAAGTGGGCCTCTAGAATTTATTAGGAATTTCTGAAATAGTTATTGGGCTGCCCAAAATAGACTAAATTCCAGCAATCCCCCACCAGATCTCAGAGGCATACAGAAATTTGCCTTTGGTTCCAAAACACTGTTTTATATACCGGTACTGCAGTGGAGACTGTTAAGTTGAACTTCCACCTAGAACTCTATGCTACACTAGTAAGCAACTTGAACAGTGGACTGGGCCTTGAACTGCAAGTTTTTTGCGAATCTAGCTTCACATAAAGCCTTGACCGATACGTGGCTACCATGGGTCTTCTCCGCGGGTGGAGCTTATGTGTCATACTCCGTGACCTTTCATGAGTTTACTAGAGAGAACCCTACTCTCATAGATTGCGACGTTTGACAATCAGACTCATATAGGTGTGTTCTTCAAAAGATATTCTGCAGGATAACATCTCTGCTTAAATAAGCCACTTAGAACACATTAAGATATATAT
>NC_041388.1:393185479-393249824 GCF_002162155.2 Triticum dicoccoides | reverse complement strand
ATTATGAGAGTATTGCATCTTCATGGAGTGGTATTGTGAATAGTAAGGATACTCTCCTCTCAGTTGACCAACAGATTGTCTTCCACATCTAATTCACGGGATCTCCGATCACAAAGAATAGGTTACCACTGTGAACAACTCATATTGTGGGTCTCATACCCATCTCCCTCGATGAATTATCTATCACATTACATGATAGACCCTTAGTAAAAGGATCTGGCAAATTTTTAGACGTTTGAATATAATCCAATGCAATAACTCCGGAGTTTTTCATTTTCCTGACAGACTTTAACCTTCTCTGAACGTGTCTTGATGACTTCATGTTATCCTTTGAGCTGCTCACTTTCGTGATCACAGTTTGATTGTCGCAGTTCATAAGGATACCCGGTACAGGTTTCTCAACAACTGGCAAGTCATTCAAGAGCCGACGAAGCCAATCTGCTTCGACCGTACCGTATCTAGTGCTGTGAGTTCTGCTTCCATTGTTTACCTCGTTAAGATGGTCTGCTTGCAAGACTTCCAAGAAACAGCACCACCTCCATGAGTGAATACATAACCGCTCGTGGCCTTTATCTCATCAGCATCTGAGATCCAGTTTGAGTCACTATACCCTTCAAGCACCTTTGGGTGCCTGGTGTAGTGAATTCCATAATTCGCAGTGCCTTTCAAATAACGCAAAACTCTTTCTAGAGCTTTCCAATGCACATCTGCTGGTTTTGAGACAAACCGACTCAGTTTGCTAACAGCAAAAGAGATGTCAGGTCTTATAGCACTGACTAAGTACATAAGCGAGCCAATAATCTAAGAATACTTCAATTGGTCTCTAGCAATTCTTCGATTATTTCGAAGTAACACACTTGCATCATAAGGTGTTGGAGAGGGCTTGCAGTCACTATAGCCAAAGCGACTCAAGATCTTTTTCACATAGTGAGATTGAAGCAATGTAATCCCACCATCATCGTCTCTCAACAACTTAATGTTCAGAATGACATCAGCCACTCCTAAATCCTTCATCTCAAAACAACGAGATAGGAAATTCTTGACCTCCTTAATAACATTCAGATTTGTTCCAAAAATCAGTATGTCGTCAACATACAAGCAAATGATAACTCCCTCGCCCCCACCATGGCGATAGTACACACATTTGTCAGCTTCGTTTACAACAAAGCCTGCGGCTGTTAAAGTTCTTTCAAACTTCTCATGCCACTGTTTAGGTGCTTGCTTGAGTCCATACAAAGACTTCAGCAACTTGCACACTTTTCCTTCCTGACCATCTAGTACAAACCCATCTGGTTGTTCCATATAGATTTCCTTGTCCAACTCTCCATTTAGAAAAGCAGTCTTAACATCCATTTGATGAACGAGAAGACCATGCGAGGCAGCTAGTGAAAGTAGAACTCGAATAGTGGTCAGTCAAGCCACATGTGAGTAAGTATCAAAGAAGTCTTCACCTTCTTTTTGGGTATATCCCTTAGCCACGAGCCGAGCCTTGTACTTTTCAATAGTACCATCAGGCCTAAACTTCTTCTTGAATACCCATTTGCATCCTATAGGTTTGCACCTATAAGGACGATCAGTTATCTCCCAAGTTTCATTCGCCAAGATGGAATCCATCTCGCTACGAACCGCTTCCTTCAAGTAGTCAGCATCTTCAGATGCATAGGCCTCTGAAATAGAACTGGGAGTGTCATCTATGAGGTACACAAGAAAATCATCACGAAAGGACTTTGCAGTCCTCTGTCTCTTGCTCCTAGTAGGAACTTCATTGTTTTCCTCCACAGGACTTTCAAAGTTTTCCATCAAAATGGCAGGTTTGGTAATTATAACTGGTTCCTGATTCGATGAACTAGGCATCTCCTGATTAGATGAGGTAGCCATATCCTTCACGGGAAAGATATCTTCAAAGAAAGTCGCATCATTCGACTCCATGATCGTACCGACATGCATGTCAGGTACCTCAGATTTTACAACCAAGAATCTATAGCCAATGCTATGAAAAGCATATCCCAGGAAAACACAATCCACAGTCTTTGGTCCAAGCTTCCGCTTCTTTGGAATTGGAACATTGACTTTCGCCAAACAACCCCATGTTCGTAGATAAGAGAGTTTTAACCTTTTCTTCTCCCATTCCTCGAATGGAGTTATCTCTTTGTTCTTTGTGGGAACTCGGTTTAGGACATGACATGCCGACAATATTGCCTTCCCCCACCATGCCTTGGAGAGACCCGATGTGTCTAACATGGCGTTAACCAAATCAGTTAGAGTATGGTTCTTTCTTTCGGCTACCCCATTTGACTAAGGTGAATAGGGAGGCGTCCTCTCATGGATTATACCATGTTCCACACAAAAAGCATCAAATTCATTGGAAAAATACTCTCCACCACGGTCGGACCTAAGCCTCTTGATTTTTCGATCAAGTTGGCTTTCCACTTCAGCTTTATAGATCTTGAAAAAGTTCAAAGCCTCATCCTTAGATTTCAGAAGATACACACGGCAGTATCTAGTGGAGTCGTCAATTAACATCATGAAATATTTCTTTCCACCTTTTGTCAAAACACCATTCATTTCACACAGATCTGAATGTATGAGCTCTAGTGGTGCAAGATTTCTCATTTCCGCAGTCGTGTGAGACTTACGAGGTTTCTTAGCTTCCACACACACTTGACACTTAGATCCCTTGACAGTGGTGAAACTAGGGATTAAGTTTAACTTTGCTAGTCATGACATGCAACCAAAGTTAACATGACAAAGACATGAATGCCACACATTGGATTCACTATTGTTGCAAATATGATTAACAACTTTATTGCCAACGTCTGATAAGGATAAACGAAACAGACCTCCTGACTCATAGACTTTACCAACAAAGGTTCCATACTTGGATATTACAAATTTATTCGACTCAAAGACAAGCTTGTAGCCATCTCTACACAGAAGAGATCCGCTAACAAGATTTTTATTGACGGAGGGGACATAATGCACGTTCTTCAGCCGCACGATCTTCCCCGAAGTAAAATTCAGATCGACCGTGCCAACACCACGAACGGAAGCACTTGAACCGTTGCCCATCAGCACGGTTGAAGTCCCTGCGGTCTGATAAGACGAAAACATGGAAATATCATCGCATACATGCACATTAGCACCCGTGTCAATCAACCATTCAGGAGAATGACATACTAAAAGAATAGTGGGAAATATACCATACCTAGCATCCTTCATGTTAGTGTCTCCAATGACAACATTAGCGGTCTTGCCGCCTTTCCTAGGATGACGCTTGTCATAGCGATTAGGGCAACTAGGAGCCCAATGATCAGGATCCCCACACACATGACAAGCACCTTTCTTCTTGTCATTCTTCTTCTTGAAGTTCGTGTGTTGCACAGCCTTGTTCTTCCCATCAAACTTTGCTTTACCATCAAACTTGCCCTTGTTCTTGAACTTGTGGGACTGGAAGTTCCTCTTCTGTACCAGATTGGCACTAGATCCTCCGTCAATACCTCGAGCACGTGTGTCCTTTGCTCTCGCCTTTTCTTCCACATCAAGAGTACCAATGAGATCCGGGACAGAAAACTCCTACCTCTTATGCTTCAGCAAGGTAGAAAAGTTCCTCCACGAAGGAGGAAGCTTAGTGATGATACCTCCGGCAACAAACTTGCCCGGTAGCATAAAATTGAAGTGCTCAAATTCTCTAGCAAATGACTGTATCTCATGAGCTTGCTCAACCACGGAGCGCTCTTCAGTCATCCTGTAATCATAGAATTGCTCCATGATGTACAGCTCAGTGCTAGCATCCGAGACCCCAAACATGGCCTCGAGTGCATCCCACATATCTTTTCCATTATCAATTAACGCTTAAGCATCAACTATGTTCTCACCAAGAACACTCAAGAGAGCAGCCTTAAACAGAGTATCCATTTTCTGAAAAGCTTGTGCCTGTTGAGCATCAAGCTCTCCTTCAGGTTTGCCAAGAGTGGCGCCGTAGCAACTCATGGTTTGAAACCATAAGACTGCTCTCACGCACCACCTCTAATAGTGGATACCCTCAAACATAGGAGGTCTCATGGAAGTAGCAAAACCACTTGGTGTAAAATGCCTATAATAAGATTTTTGGATTGTTGGAAATATGAGAAATTTAACAAATGATTTTATTAACAAGAATATTAGATAAATCATGACTAATATAGCCGCGATAAAGCAAGTCATGCAACCTGACGGAGAAAAAGTAAATAGAATTTGCATATATGAACTTGAACTGAACACATCTAGGACAGACACTAGATCATGTTGCATATATGGAGTAGAACCTAACACATGTAGGGCAAGTACTAGTACGAGAAACTTTGGCAGGACATCTGACAGAAAGAAGAAGAACACATACGGGACAACAACAGCAGAAGCACTGTACTTGGGGTCGACATCCTCTCCAGCCATGTCGTTGCTGAGGTAGTCGACGTCGGGGAAGAAGTCGTCGTCGGGGAAGTAGTCGTCGGAGTCCGTGATGAAGAAGCCAGTAGTCGCGCAGAGCGCTCCCCAAAAACCTTATCACCCTTCTCCCGTACAAGACTCAAAAGGTGTGGTCTCGGAGGCCTACTGTACCGACATGCGGTGCACGCCGCAAGTCGGGATGAGGAAGACAGCAGCAACTCAGAGATGGATCCGATGGCGAGGGTAGGAGTAGTTCTGTTGCTTCTCTCTGGGAGGAGCGACCTCCCTTTTATAGGCGCAAGAGAAGGAGGCGAGAGGGCAGCGACGGGAGGCGAAACGAAGAGACGGAGGCGAAGCGAACAGCCAGCAGCCGAAGGGCTGCACCATTCGCATTCGAACTGCACTTTCGCAAAAATCTTTTCAGCTTCCGTGTGACCTTTCGTATACCCGTAGTGCGTGGAAAAAATTTAGATATCGGCTCGGCTCATTCCCGCGGCGCGTCGTGACGAGGCGAGGCGTGGCATGGCGTGGCGTGGCGGACGGCGGAGGAGGAGCGCGTGTGGATATCCCTCTTGTTCTCATGCTCATACAAGTGGGGAAAGAACCTCCCTTATAAGGAGGTCCAACTCCCACTAAACTAGCAATGTGGGACTAAACTTTAGTAGTATCCCTTGCCTTGCACAAATAGGCTAAGTGGGCCTCTAGAATTTATTAGGAATTTCTGAAATAGTTATTGCGCTGCCCAAAATAGACTAAATTCCAGCATAGGGAGCACGAGTTACCTCAAATGAGGTTCGTCGAAATCTATCAACAAGGATCTATCTCAAAGTCTCGACCAAAGAAACACAATGGTGAAAACAGTACGCAATTTGACACATGATTCAAGAGATATATCATTATGAAAAAATGGATCAACAAGAAATAAATCATGCACACCCGACCCTTTTCATCCTCTCCCATGGTTAAAATCGCACAAAAACTCTCTAGTGTCGAGTGGCGCACATGTATTGCGTCACTTATCATCAGCAATGGCGTTTTGAAATAATCTTCACAACGGACATCCTTTAAATAGTGATTTCACCAAAAAAATAATGAGCCTTAATCGAGCGTGAATTGAAGGCCTAATAATCAGAATTCAATTTCTGTTCATTTTTCCCTTTTATTCTTCTTATTACCTTTCATCTCATTTTAGAGTTACTTATTTATTTTTAATTTATTATTATTTATCATTTATATTTCATATATATGCTTTGCTTTCATTTGACTTGTTATTCCTTTTTATATTTCTTTTAACTCTATTTTATTGTGTTGTTTTAAAATAAATTACATTTCGTTTTTATTATCATTTTACTGTGCTAAAATAACTTTTCTTAAGTACATTAACATTTCTTAAATGTATGTTTATTTTTTGTAAATATGAAAATTTTGTCTTGGCAATACATAATAATCTCCGAGCTAATGAATATATTTTTGATATTCATAAGCATTTTATAAATGAAAAAGTATTATCAAATAAAGTAAAATAAACTATGTATAACATAAAAATATCTCTAGTGCGTATGCTTGATCGGCATGACGGCCTAGATGCCCTGGAGGAGGAACGCGATGTCGCAAAAGCCCGTTCAGCAATTTACCAATAGCAGGCTCGAAGATATCAAAGCAGAGAAGTACGAGCCAAGACTTACAACGTTGGCGACCTCGTTCTACGCCTGCCGGAGAAGAAAAATGATAAACTCAAGCCCAAATGGGAGGGTCCCTTCATAATTGAAGAAGTTCTCACCGGAGGAGCGTACCGTCTTCACGAGGCATTAGACAATCGCCTCAAGCCGAACCCCTGGAACGCGGCCAGACTCTGAAGATTCTATGCCTAGCACCAAACCCCTTGTTCGTCTCCTCCTCCCCTGTAGTTTCCATTATTTTCTCTCTCTTTTTCGATTATTTTCTTCTTTCTTACTTTAAAGCTTTGGTACGGCTAGACCGCACACCATGGACACATACATCTTTAAATATGTATGCCACTTGTACCTGGGGGCTTCTTGGACAGAGGTTCTTGGCATTCCTTGAGCATCACGTTCCTCACATATGAGTTTTTCCATATGTATCTTTTCTTCGCCACTATATGCATCGATATGACTTAAGTTTTGGCCAAGCTGGATTGCCTGGCTCCTTTGCTTATGCCCTACGTTCCCGTTAGTTTGGCTAGGGCATAAATGGAGCACCTCTACGATTGTTACTGACGGGTCATCCGGATGTGTACCTCAGACTGGGTGAAGCCGAAAGCTAGCATTCTTAAGGGAATATTCGGTCGGTGAATTAAAGATGTTTTTTAAAAAACTCACTCCATTGTGCACCCTCGGAAATTATACAAACTATGGTGTTCACATCACAATTCGGACATGCGCATTAAATGTATGCACACCCAGGGAAAGAAACCCTTAACGGATGTTTCTCTCTGGAAGATGTTTCTTACGATATCAATGTAATATAACATAGCTAGCCGGATATAACTTGTCTGTTTAAGCAACTATGACCCCTACGCCTAGCTTTCCAGGCATACCCCGGCCTATTCGGCCGCGACGGTGTTCGGAAACACCCCGCACCTTCGGGTCCGGAGGTTAAAGCGAAAAGGTCTGCCATGAAAAATGATATACAATTCAGCTAGATGAGGAAAGTACACAGTCACTTGGACTTGAACACCTCTTCCTCTACACCTTCCAACATTCAGTCTAACTTACAATCCTGTTGGGAATATTTGGCGGCCACCTCTACTTGGTCATATACTATACTAACGGGAACTTCTTCCCCATTCGGCCCTAGCGGTCCGTCACGAGCCATTTGATTAGGATCCAGCTTGCTATATCACGTCTTCACCATGGCCCAGGCCTCTTGCACACCCTCTCGGCAGGCAAATATCTTCCACAGCCGGATACGCCGCCGTGCTCCCTTGAACAGCTCTACCAGCTTCTCCATGCTTCCTGGAGGGGAGTCGGATGGCCATAAAGCCTTGGCTACACTCCGCATCGCCTGCCGAGCTTGCTTGTGCAACTGCCACAACCCTTGCAGAAGATCATTTGATGATCCGGACACTTCCTCTTCGGGGCGGTTCGACAATACATCTGCAATTACAGCTATATCAGCTACCGTTATCTCCAAACTGCTATAAGATAAAAGCGGCCACGTACTGAATATGCCGCCTCGCAGCTTCTTGTTCTCCTTCACAGAGTCGGCTAGCTGCGCTCGCACATCTTTCAGTTCTTCGCCCAGTTTGGTGTTTGAATCCTGGAGTTTCTTTTTCTCTTGAACGACTTTTGTCAATACACGCTCGCCGCTGCTAGTAGCTTTTTGGCTCCGTGTTCTCTGCTTCGAGCGGCGTCTAGCTGCTCTCGTACTTGGTCTAATGACCCAACACAAAGATTAGAACCCAGATTCACACTATCGGTGTATCATTATGAATTTTCAATAGAGGAAAATATTACTGGGAGATGCCTTGTATTTCTCTAGTTCGGCATTGGCAGCAAGCAGCTGGCGCTGACACTTTTCTAGTTCCTGAGCTAGCTGGGTATTCTTCTCCGTAAGCACCTGGTTGTACATTGATCCTTAAATCAGTTGTTTCAACTCCTTTAAGTCTCGGGGCTACTGGCTTATGGTTATCATAGTCAGTCAAAGCGAATTTACCTGCACATCTTTCAAATGTTGCTTTGTGGCCCTGTTAATCCCATCTCGAGCAGCCCGGATGTATGCATCGGCTGAGCTGAAGGCGTTAAACGACTCTTCTGAAAAGCCAGGGTCTTGTAAAATGGCCCGGCGGCGCCGATGATTCATGGCACTCTCCACTTTCGAGTTGGTGACGGATACTGTTGGGATCTATGGTAGGGTGCATCGACTGCAAATTAAAACTTCCTACATGCAGAACAACCAAGAACATGCTACGGGATATGGATCACAGTTCGTTACCAATAGATGCGCAGTGCCGTGCAGCGGAAGAAGAGTTGGGGCAGCACGTCCGCGTGGATCGTCTCCTCCTCGTCCGATCCCCCTCGTACAACCGGTGGTCGGTTCCCATGTACAAGTTCGCTGGAGCGGCGCAAGTGCACCACCTCTAACGGTATCCGCGCGTGCAGGAGGAACGTCGTGCGGCAGACTGCTAGGTCTGACCACACAACCGGCAGCGAGTGGAGGTGTCTATTCGCAACACATGCAAACCCTAGTGACAGCGCCGAAGCGATCAGCCCATGTGTGTGCCGCACCTCCACTATATATATAGGCATCCATCACGGGCTCAACACTTGGGCCTCGCACGGACCCTAAAGCCCATAAGTCTACTCAGTCACAATCCGAATACAGTTCGGATCACATCCGACCAGTGTCCTCGGGTCCGACCTCGTAGGTTCCTTCCCTTAAGCATGCGACCCCTTAGGTTCAAGTCGGCTTGGTCGCAGTTCGGATCACCTCCGAACTGCATGGTTGGTAGCGGCCTCTAGCAAGGCATGCCGAACACCAAGCAGACTACGAAGTTGGTTAGCGAACCTGTACATCACACTTCCATTCCTTTTGCCACATGATATATGTTGTCGAGCTCAAGGCGAGTCTGTCATCCTTGTGCTAGCTCAACCTCTTTCTCGTTCCAGTGATGCCGACCACAAACCGGATTATCCCATAATCCTTGTCGCATGGCCATCTTATCCTGGTCGGATCACACGAGGGGCCCAGAGTATATCTCTCCTGATCGGAGGGGCAAATACCATCTTGCTCGACCACGTCTCGCAACATGGTTCTGGACAAACCCGAAACCTACCTTTATAACTACCCAGTTACGGAGTAGCGTTTGGTCGGCCCAAAGCAGGCCTGTCACCATCCCGAGTACATGCGTCAGCTCAGGTCGTAGGACATAGAACATATGTTGTACTAGAGACTCACAGATGACATATCGTTGCATCTCATAGTTGGATCTGTCCGACTTGGACCTTATCTCGACTCGGATCCGACTACGTTGAATCCGACCAGATCCTTCCAAGTCCATATTATCCGGTTAGCATCCAATGCTCCATGGCTAGTGAGACCAAGCCATTGACCGTGTCATATGCTAGTCTAGTTGGCTGCGCATCCACACGGCCCTTTCGACTAGGGACCTTTTAGGACAGTCATCATACAATGCATAGTCCCACAAACAAGTCACATACTTGCTGATACACATCATTGATAATGTCCAAGGACTATCTTTATTCATAAACACATAGGAAATATCATCATACATGATTGCCTCTAGGGCATATCTCCAACAGTCCCCCACTTGCACTAGAGTCAATCAAATAGACATCGAATGCCCATAGCTCTAACGTGCCCCTCATGCTTGGGTTGTGGAAGCGGCTTAGTCAACGGATCCGCAACATTTGCATGTGTGTGAATTTTGCATAACTCTACAACACCACTCTTTATGATCGTTCGTATTAGGTGATATTTCCGATCTATGTATCTGACCTTGTGGTGATTCCTCGGCTCCTTGGCTTGTGCGATGGCACCAGAATTATCACAATAAAGGTCTAACGGTTTTACCGAGGCTGGGAAAATACCAAGATCATCCAGAATGTTCCGGATCCAAACACCTTCCTTTGCAGGTTCACAAGCCACAATGTATTCGACTTCTGTAGTAGAATCGGCCACTGTATCTTGCTTGGAACTCATCCAGCTCACTGCTCCTCCGTTCATGACGTACACGAATCCGGACTGTGATCGATAATCATCTCTGTCGGTTTGGAAACTAGCATCAATGTAACCCCTTACGACGAGCTCTTCCTCACCTCCATAAACTAGGAACATATCTTTAGTCCTTTTCAGGTACTTCAAAATAGTCTTTACCGCTGCCCACTGACTCTCACCTGGGTTGGCCCGGTATCTACTTGTTAGGCTTATTGCAAAAGCAACATCGGGCTGCGTACATATCATGGCATACATGATGGATCCGATTGCCGAGGCATATGGAATCCTACTCATCCTGCTTCGCTCATCAGATGTCGTAGGACTCCGAGTCTCGCTTAGCCTTATACCATGTGATAGTGGCAAGAACCCTTTCTTTGCCTCACTCATGTTGAATCGCTTCAACACTTTATCTATGTATGTGCTCTGGTTTAAGCCGAGCAGCCTCCTTGATCTATCTCTATAGATCTTAATGCCTAAAATGTACATTGCCTCACCAAGGTCCTTCATCGAAAACTTGCCATTCAATGACTCCTTGACCGAGTTCAGCATCGAAATATCATTTCCGATCAGTAGTATGTCATCTACATACAAATCAAAAACACTATCGAGCTCCCACTTAACTTCTTGTATAAACAAGAGTCCTCTTCGCTTTTGATGAAGCCGAAACCAGTGATGACCTCATCAAAACGAATGTTCCAGTTCCGAGATGCTTGCCTCAACTCATAAATGGATCTCTTGAGCTTGCATACCTTACTAGTGCTAGTCAGATCGACAAAACCCTTGGGCTGTATCATATACACATCCTCAGTTAAATTTCCATGAAGGAAAGCCGTCTTGACATCCATCTGCCATATCTCGTAATCGAAATATGCAGCTATAGCTAGTACGATCCTCACCGACTTCAGCATCGCTATCGGCGAGTAAGTCTCATCGCAGTCAATTCCTTGAACTTGTCCATAACCCTTAGCGGCAAGTCGAGCTTTGTGGATCTGAACATTTCCATCCACATCGGTTTTCTTCTTAAAGACCCATTTGCAACCAATGGCCGTTACGCCAGGCGGCGGATCAACCAATTCCCAAACTTGATTCTCATCCATGGACTTTAACTCGGATCTCATGGCCTCCAGCCATGCCTCGGAATCTGGGCTCACCATTGCTTCCGCATATGTGGCCAGCTCGTCGCTTTCTAGCAACAATACATCGCGCACTCTACGCAATCTTTCCGACCTCCGTGGTTCCGGTGCCGTTTCCTCTACGGGTTCCCTGACTGACTCCGCTATGATCTCATCACCAGCCGAGCCGTCCCCGAGTGGTCCTCGAATTTCTTCGAGTCGAACCGTCCTCCCACTGGCCTCCCGACTGAGAAACTCTTTCTCAAGGAAAACCCCGTTCCGAGCAACAAACACTTTGTTGTCTTCCTGGTTGTAGAAGTTATATCCCAAGGTTTACCTCGGATATCCCACGAATATGCATTTATCCGACTTGGGTGTAAGCTTGTCTGACATAAGTTTCTTGACAAATGCTTCACAACCCCAAATCTTTAGAAAAGACAAACTAGGACTCTTCCCGGTCCACATCTCATGTGGTGTCTTGTCTACGGATTTTGATGGTACCCTGTTAAGTGTGAAAGCTGTAGTTTCTAGAGCGTATCCCGAGAATGACAAGGTTAAATCCGACTTGCTCATCATAGATCGAACCATGTCCAATAAGGTGCGATTCCTTCATTCTGATACACCATTTCTCTGTGGCGTACCCGGAGGTGTGAGCTAAGATACTATACCTCTGCTTTTCGGATGATCATCAAACTCCTGGCTGATGTACTCACTTCCATGATCAGATCGCAGAAGTTTTATAGTCTTGCCGACCTGATTCTTCACCTCGTTTTGAAACTCTTTGAACTTTTCAAAAGTCTCTGACTTGTGCCTCATCAAATAGATATATCCATATCTACTCAAGTCGTCGGTAAAAGTCACGAAGTACTGATAGCCACCTCTGGCAGTTGTGCTCATTGGTCCACACACATCACTGTGTATCAGTTCCAACAGCTCGCATGCCCTCTTGCAACTCTTTGCGAAAGGAGACTTAGTCATCTTGCCGAGCAAGCATGATTCACATGTCTCGAAGGACCCAAAGTCGGTCGAAGTTAGGAGTCCACCATCATGGAGCTTCTTCATGTGTTTCAAACTAATGTGCCCAAGCCGGCAATGCGAGAGGTATGTCGGATTTATCTCATTGGGCTTATGCCTCTTGACATTCACGTTATAGACCGGTTCCTATTCTAGATTCAATATAAATAACCCATCAACAATGGGTGCATAGCCGTGGAACATACCATTCAAATAAATCGAACAACCATTGTCCTTTAAATTGAATTCATAACCCTGACTCATCAAGAATGATGCAGAAATAATGTTCCGACTAAGTGCAGGAATATAATAACAATTATTCAATTCCAAAATAAATCCAGAAGGAAGCTGGAGCTGCATCGTGCCGACCTCCAACGCAGCAACTCTTGCTTTGTTGCCGACCCTGATGTCAATCTCCCCTTGTGCCACACGCCTAGTTCTTACCAGCCCCTGCATCGAGTTGCAAATATGAACAATCGATCTGGTATCAAATACCCAAGAGCTACTAGGTATGTTAGCAAGGTAAATGTCTATAACATGCAACAAGTGTACCTTTGCCTGAAGCAGCATTCCCGACCTTCTTGCCATGCTCTGCAAGCCACTTGCTACAGTTCCTCTTCCAGTGATCAGTTTCCTTGCAATGATAGCAAATGGTCTTTGAGTCCGGTCCAGACTTCGGCGCAGCAACGGAGGTTACCATCTCCGTGCCCTTTGCCTTAGCCTTCTTCTTAGACCTACTCTTCTTGAACTTAGCCGATTGTTGCACCATCAACACTTGATGCGTGCCTTTCTTAATATCCTGCTCTGCCACTTTGAGCATCCCATGCAATTCAGTGAGCTTCTTATCCATGCCATGCATATGATAGTTCGAGATGAACGTCCCATAGCTGGGCGGAAGAGAACCCAGAACTGCATCATTAGCCAGCTCATCCAAGAGCGGGAAGCCCAACCGATCCAAAGCTTGCACATATCCGATCATCTTGAGCACATGCGGGCTCAATGGATCACCTTCCTTCAGTTTACAATCCATCCAGGATCGCCAGATGTTGAACCTTTCGGTCCTATCCTGCACCTGAAACATGCTCTTGAGACTCTCGATCATATCAAAAGTCCCAACGTCTTCGAAATGCTGTTGCAAATCGGGCTCCATACAAGCCAGCATGAGGCAACTGATCTCGTTTGATTCATCAACGAGTTTCTGGTAGGCATTCTTGGTTGTGGTACTAGCATTATCGGCAGGTTCATCTGGAAGCGGATCCTCTAGAACATGTTCCTTTTTATCATGCTTGAGAACAATTCTCAAATTTCTATACCAGGTAGTAAAGTTTGTTCCATTGTTTATCCTTTTCCATAATTGATTTCAATGCAAAGTTGGGCTGAGCAGGTGGTGCCATTGATCTACAACAGAAAAATATGCAATCACTAAGCAATGTGTTTATGTAGAGTAATTCTAGCCTTAAATAGAAATACTCCCACTGAAGTTAGCATCCCTCCGCAAACTCTCAGTGATTACGAACCGACTAGCACATGCGACTAGTGAGCTTTAGCATCACTGCTAGACAACATGCCTATCCGGTAAGCAACTCCTTGCTAATCGTATCTCTATATGACTCCTGTCGGCCGGGTAGGTATCTCATACCCCAGCTCCCGACCTCTTTTGCCACAAGGCCCAAAGCCATTTTGATATCCTTGTCAAGTCAACCTAATGCAGTGCATGTCCGTGTCTGACATGAACCCTTCAGTTCAAGGACACCTAGCAGCACCCCAATTTTATGAGCCCACTACTAGACTTACTTGACGTGTGAAGGTGCAACATTGGGAATGGCAATTTGCTTGATATTCATGAGGGATCTTTCTACCATTCTAACATGCATAGAAAACAAGGAAGCATAAACAATCACAAATAAATACATATTGTGAAATAGTATGGCTCCTTCATGGATGTTCTTCCAGGTCGGCTCCGACTCCGATGACCATCTAGGAACTCCATCTTGTTTGTCACGCCGGAACGCCAAGCCACAAACCTGATCTCTATTATCCAACTACTACAACTAGTAATGAATTTTACATAGAGTCACAAGTTGACACGCAGGTCGTTATACAATATAATGACACGCAGGCCATGTATAACCAGGTGCCGGCTGACAAACATGACACACAGGCCATGTATAATTTACACAAATGCATCACATACACATGATCCATACTATTCACATCAAACCCTGCAAAATAAAGTTATGCATAGAATCGTATTCTACCAGTTTGAGTGATCGTGTATGAAATAGAAGGCGCTACGCACACGGCGGTCCCGCTAGCCAGTTAACGGGCGGGGTTCGAAGGGGCAGCGCCCCTCGCAGGTGCAGGCAGCGGCCGACGTTTTTGGAAATTACAGATCACATATGAACTCCGATCACGCCGAATTCTCTGATCTGACCGATCTCATCGATCATCGTGAATCCGATTCGGATTTACGTTTCACTGTTAACCCCGATGGCAGATAACCGACCGGTAGGGGTAGATCGTGCCACGACCTCATCGATCCCAATCAACAGAAAACATAGCCACATCGATCCCCATGTGCAGTTGATCTCATCAACCGTGCACACAACCATTCTTATCAATGACAACAGATCTCATCTATTGCCTCCACATATCTAATATGCATACGATCTGAATCCAAATCCTATAGCAGAGGCTATGATACCACTGTTGGGATCTATGGTAGGGTGCATCGACTGCAAATTAAAACTTCCTATGCGCAGAACAACCAAGAACATGCTACGGGAGATGGATCACAGTTCGTTACCACTAGACGCGCAGTGTCGTGCAGCGGAAGAAGAGTTGGGGCAGCGCATCCGCGTGGATCGTCACCTCCTTGTCCGATCTCCCTCGTACAACTGGTGGTCTGTTCCCACATACAGGTTCGCCGGAGCGGCGCAAGTGCACCGCCTCTAACGGTATCCGCGCGTGCAGGAGGAATGTCGTGTAGCGGACTGCTAGGTCTGATCACACAACCGGCGGCGAGTGGAGGTGTCTATTCGCAACACATGCAAACCCTAGTGATAGCGCCGAAGTGATCATCCCATGTGTGTGCCGCACCCCCACTATATATATGGGCGTCCGTCACAGGCTCAACACTTGGGCCTCGCACGGACCCTAAACCCATAAGTCTACACAATTCGAATACAGTTCGGATCACATCCGACCAGTGTCCTCGGATCCAACCTCGTAGGTTCCTTCCCTTAAGCGCGCGACCCCTTAGGTTCAAGTCGGCTTGGTCGTAGTTCGGATCACCTCCGAACTGCACGATTGGTAGCGGCCTCTAGCAAGGCGTGCCGAACACCAAACAGACTATGAAGCTGGTTAGCGAACTTGTACATCACACTTCCATTCCTTTTGCCACACAATATATGTTGTCGAGCTCAAGGCGAGTCTGCCATCCTTGTGCTAGCCCAACCTCTTTCTCGTTCCAGTGATGCCGACCACAAACCAGATTATCTCATAATCCTTGTTGTATGGCCATGCTTATCCTGGTCGGATCACACAAGGGGCCCAGAGTATATCTCTCCTGATCGGAGGGGCAAATCCCATCTTGCTCGACCACGTCTCGTAACATGGTTCTGGACAAACCTAAAACCTACCTTTATAACTACCCAGTTACGGAGTAGCGTTTGGTCGGCCCAAAGCAAGTCTGTCACCATCCCGAGTACATGCGTCAGCTCAGGTCTTAGGACATAGAACATATGTTGTACTAGAGACTCACAAATGACATATCACTGCGTCCCATAGTTGGGTCTGTCCGACTTGGCCCTTATCTTGACTCGGATCCGACTTCATCGAATCCGACCAGATCCTTCCAAGTCCATATTATCCGGTTAGCATCCAATGCTCCATGGCTAGTAAGACCAAGCCATTGACCGTGTCATATGCTAGTCTAGTTGGCTGCGCGTCCACACAACCCTTTCGACTAGAGACCTTTTAGGACAATTATCATACAATGCATAGCCCCACAAACAAGTCATGTACTTGCTGATACACATCATTGATAATGTCCAAGAGATACATCGTTCGAGTCCTTGGCTGGAGGACAGTCCAGTGTCGCCCCTGCATTAGCCCTTGTCTACAAGACAGGATTTGAATCCTGGCTGTGGGAAGTACGACCGCTCGAACCTCCGGATATAGTCCGGCGCACCTTCCTCCTGACACATGGAAAACCGGAAGGTCATGGTTGGACGTGACTGCTCAGGTGCAGGTTGGCGAATTCATACCTCTTCGATGAAGGCACGACCGTGTCTTCGTTTTCTTTCCTCTTGGAAGGCTTGCCCGGCGTGGGAGCCGATCTCTTCGAAATTGCCGAATGTCTCCCCTGAGAAGCATGATACAGTGCGGTGGGTGAGGCAGAATAAGAGCACTCTTTTAGAGAAGGTGTTTCTTAATTATTTACATGTGAGGCAGGAAGAAGGCCAAGGTAGTCGGCGGTGATGGCCACTTCTGTGCCGTCATAGCTTGTCTGGTAAAACACTCCCCCCGGAAGCACCACGAATATATCCGGATCCTCTTCAAACCCAGGATCTAGCTCCCGGTTGTGGATCTCTGGCTGCGGGGCAGGACTATGAAGTCCTTCGGTGACCTTCCATCAGTGCTGTCATAACAAACAGACTTGAAATTTATCAAAACTAATCCGGAAGGGGAATGAGTGGAATAGAGGGGTCGAAGCTTACCCAACTAGGAGGATCATACATAGAATACCCATCTCTGCGCTTAATGCGAAGAAACTCCTCTTCCTCCCCTTTAAACATCTCGGCCAATATTTTGGCCAGAGTGATGGGGGTATCCGGACCCTTTCGGCCATAGCGGCTGGCGTCATCCTGTCCATTGTAGTGCCACAAGGGCAGCCCTCTGTATTGTAGCGGCTGAACCCCTCACACTATGGAGGTCACCATTACCCTGATTATTGTGAGTCCGGACTGAGCGAGCGTCTTTATCTTGCTCATAAGCTGGCAAACTTCTGCGCTGTCATCCTCTTCAAGACTCCGGGGACGCCAACTGTGGTGTTTCTTTAGCGGAACGCTCGCAAATTCAGGAAGACCCTTTCGAACTGGGTCAGGAAGCGCGACGTCCTCAATATAGAACCATTCGGAATGCCATTCTTCGGATGCCTTCCTTGGTGTGCCAGACAGATATCCAGTATAGGCGATACACCATACTTCGGCTCCGCCCACTTCAAATATAGACCCCTCATGATTACGCGGGACAAGACAGAACAACTTCCTCCAGAACTGGAAATGAGCCTCGATACCCAGGAATAGTTCGCATAAAGCAACGTAACCCGCAATGTGCAGAATGGAGGGAGGGGTGAAGTTGTGCAACTGGAGGCCATAGTATTCCAAAAGCCCTCAGAGGAACGGATGAATGGGAAACCCAACGCCCCTTAGCAGGTAGGGGACGAAACATACTTGCTCTCCCCGGATGGATTGGGGAAGTCCTCTGCCTGAATCTCACCATCGAAGGAATCTAGCCCCGCTCAAACAGAAACTAGATCTGCGGGGGGGAAGAAATCCATGCGTCTGTAGCTTCGTCAATTGACTGTGGGACACTGAACACCTCTCCCACTGGCCTTTCTCTGGGCCGGAACGGTCGACACGCCGCACAGCCCGCCTGGGTTTCGTCGCGGTGGCGGCGGCGATGGTGGAGGCGGTCTGTCGCATGGTCACGACGAATATCATCCTGAGGTCCTCACTTCGGAGCAGAGAGAAGAATTGTGTCACACCCTAGCTAGTTCATGCATTAGAGTGTTGCATCATGTCTATCATTTCATCATAAACTTGAAATGGGGATGCCAGAACCCCCAGCCCCCTCTGAAAACAACTAGGGTTTACTAAAAATAATTTCAATGAACCTGAAATGCCCTTCTAAAATGTCCATCATTTTTGTCCTGGTTCAGAACCTCTGCGAAAAGTGTTGCACAATTTTCTAGGTCATCTTAGGGTCTTTGGATTAAATGATAAGTATTTGAATTTGGGCATTTAAAATTATATAAAATATTTCAAATGCTCAAATATTCCTAAACTGAAATGTTTCATGTTGGAAATATTCCAACTTTGAACCAGGAGCAGTTTGGTGAATTTTGGAACTTTCTAGGTATTTTTAAAAATTCAACAAAGTTGCAGAAAAATAGGAACAGGAAAATAACAGAAAGACTTACCTGGCGCCCGCTAACCGGCCCACCTGCCGGCCCAGCCCAGCGCCGCGCCAGCGAGCTGCTTGGCCGGCCAGGCAGGCAGGCAGGTGCTCGACGGCGAGCACCGCATGGGTGCCACGCACCTGCTCGCCGCCTCGCCGCTCCACTCGCCCGGCTAACGCCGTGGATCGACCCCTCTCTCTCCCCCGAACCCCCCACACGTCCCCTCTCCTCTCCAGCTCCTCCCCCTCGCGCTCCCCAACCATGGCCGACGCCACCGCCGCCGCTCCATCGCCGTAGCCGCGCTCCCCGCCGCCCGTGCGTCGTCTCGTAATGTCCAGGAGCTCCGCCGCCGTCCACTTCGTCGAGCTAACCGTGCCTCGCGTGCTCGCGAGGCCCGAGTCCACCGCACCGACCTCGCCCGAGTTCGCCGTCGCCGGAGATCCCTTTCAACGCCGTCGCCGCATCAGCTCGTCCCCGACCTTGCCGGTGGCCTCTACGGGTGCTCTGTGAGCCTAGCTATCTCTCCTACTCTTCCTCTCTCGCCCCCGAGCCGTGTAGCCACCACACGAAGATCACCCGCACGCACCGCCGTGGATCTCGTCGCCGACGTGCTCCCGGCCATCCTCCGGCCACCTCTCGGTGTCCATCACACTCACCATGCTGTGTTGAGTCCAACCGTGCACTCCCCGCACCTCACCGCACACCCTAGCCTCGAGTTCGTCCCCAACCGAACTCCGGTGGCCGCCTAGGTCGTCGCCGGCGCCAACTCCGGCCACCCCGACCCCAACTGACTCCACCAAGAGCCGCGGCTCGTCCTCAGCTCCACCCCGATGCCCTCCGCGACCCATTTGGTGGCCGGAACGGCAAAAACCACTTCCGCAGCCGCGTCGGGCTCGCCGGCGGCTAAACGCCGGTGCAGCCGTGTTGACTTTGACCACGGGTGGGCCCTGGTTGACTCTGTTGAGTCAATGACAGGTGGGGCCCCCTTCTGCTAATTATCCAGATTAGTTTAAACTAAATTAAATTAGTTAATTAGCCACTGACACCCTGGACCCACGCGTCAGGTTTGACCTGGACCGGGTCTGTTGACTTGCTGAGGTCAGCATGACCTCATGCTGACGCAGTAATCCTTTTCTGGAATTAAAATAAATCTAAAATGATTTATAAATTCCAGAAAATAACCCAAACTTCAAAAATTCATATAAATTCAACCGTAGCTCCAAATCAAACAAATTATATATGAAAAATGATCAGAAAAATCCAATCTATCCACCTGTACTAGTTTCATGCATGTTTAAACAAGCTAACTTGAGGTTTAGTGCAAAACATGATAAAGCACTATTTAAGATCACAAATGTGTTTGGAATTTGAATCTTTGGTTCAAATTGGCTCAAACCCATCTGGTCTTAGTTGCATTAGCCCAACACACTCATACTGCCATGTCTCATGCATGCATCATATTGTTGCATATTGTTTGGTGACGTTGTGTATCGGTGTGCTTTGCAGCAGGTTCTGCCCCCGAGGAGTACCGTGATTACCCTAACGAAGAGCAATATCAGTGCACCGACCCATCAGGCAAGCAACCAACCAGTTGATCATATCGATACAATCCCATGTTCTTGCTTCTGCTCTCTTTTACTGCATTAAGACAACGCGTTTCAAACTGCTGTGTGCTACGGTAGTTGAACCCATTTCCTCTGCATGACCTGTCATTGCCATAGTAACTAGATGAAACCCACTAGCATGTGTAGGAGTTGATTGAGCCATATGTATGTGTTGTTCCTACCTTGCTATGCCTGCTATGCTTAGAGTCGTGTCAGGTCTGGTTCATCTGGGTGATGGGCTAGAGTGAAATGATCATGCCGGTATTGAGAGTGATGTGGTGAACACGATTTGGTAAAGGTATCGATGAGAGGCCATGTAGGAGTAGATGGTGGGTTGTTTCATTGAAGCCGACCTTAAGCACTGAGATCTGTATGTGTGATTTAAGAATCAACTACTACCATGCATTGGGCCCGAAACCAATGGACCCTCTCGACTTCTTATTCACCCTAGTTCTCTGTCCAGGAGTTGCAAGTAGTTTCTGGTGTTTGTAGCCTACTGGAGGCCGTGGACAGCGCTGATCGTAGGGGTGGGCTATGATGCGGTAGGTACGTGGCACGGTGTACCGGATACCCGTTAGGTATCTCGGGAACCCTGTACACATCGTTCGGGGCCGTATGGGAAACCTCGGCCGGACTCCCTGCAGATGGAACCTGGATAGGCGATAAACCTGGATTGGAGACTTAGGTGATTAGGTAGGTCGTGGCCGACACCCACGTTGGGCTTCCGCTTGAAGGTTGCCGAGTACATGTCGTGTAAACGGCGGTAAGTGGTGAGAGCGTGTATGAAGAAGTACACCCCTGCAGGGTTAACCTAATCTATTCGAATAGCCGTGTCCGCGGTGAAGGACTACTTGGTTGCCTATACAGTTCATAGACAAGTAAACTGGAAACTACTAAAAGCTTCAAGATAAGCGTGAGTGCCGAGGATGGCCCTCAATAGGAAGACGGAGGTGGATTCTCGGTAGTGTATTGAAGTGGTGAGTAGTGGACTCGTGTGCGCAAAACCATTTCAAGTTGGAGTCTCGTAGGATAGTTTAGCCAAGAGTCAAAGCTGGCTTGCTGCAATAACTCCACCAACCCTTCTTGATAATGTGCATGTATGTAGGATCTGACGTAAGACTTGCTGGGTACCTTTGTACTCATGTTGCTATAATTTACATTTTACAGAAGACGCTGCAACCCCTTCTGATGGGTTCTTCGTAGACGTTGACATCGACGGGTAGACTAAGGCCCAGGTGGTAATCCCGAGCTTGTGAAGGTCCACGTAGTATAGCTAGGCTTTCCAAGCCTCTTTTATTTTACTAGTTGTCTGTACTCAGACAAGTTACTTTCGCTGCTGGCTTGTATGACTGTATGACTTGAATGTGGGTCGTGTGACCCGTACTTGTATGTATGTTATGTATGGCTCTCTGAGCCTTTAAATAAAGTACTTGTGTCGTAGAGTCATGTTGTGATGCCTTGTTGTATTTGCACATATCGAGCATATTGTGTGTATGATTGAAATGCTTGGTATGTGTGGGATCTTACTATCTAGTTGTTTATCTTTAGTAGCCTCTCTTACCGGGAAATGTCTCCTAGTGTTTCCATTGAGCCATGGTAGCTTGCTACTGCTCTGGAACACTTAGGCTGGCCGGCATGTGTCCTTCTTCGTTCCTGTGTCTGTCCCTTCGGGGAAATGTCACGCATTGAGTACCGGAGCCCTGTTAGCCCGCTACAGCCCGGTTTACCGGAGTCCTGCTAGCCCAGTGCTACAGCCGGACCCACTTGCTGATGACCGGCACGTTCGATGCTGGGTCATGGATGCCTGTCCCTGTAAGTCTGTGCCACTTTGGGTTTACGACTAGTCATGTCAGCCCGGGCTCCTTATCATATGGATGCTAGCGACATCATCATATACGTGAGCCAAAAGCCGCAAACGGTCCCGGGCAAAGGTAAGGCGACACCCGTGGGAGTACCGTGCGTGAGGCCGCAAAGTGATATGGGGTGTTACAGGCTAGATTGATGTGACATTGAGTCGGGGTCCTGACAAGCTGCATCGTTGCAACGTGAAGGCACTCCACACCCCCATCATCGGAGAGACCTCTAAGGTTCGGGCCTTGGAGGCTACACATTTAGCCACCATGGCTGAGCACGCATGTCTAGAGAATCTCCAACATTCACTCGACGAACGTCCTCGCCGGCAGATCCCTGAGTCCAGTCGACGTCATCGACAATTGTTTCCGCCTGTACCTCAGGTATATCGCACACCAGTCTAGAATCTTGCAGCTACAACCCATATAGAAGAGTTGATTCATCCATCCCGTTCAGAGGCTGGTAGAGGTTTGCTGCAGATTCGAGCGCTGCTCCGAGCAGCGGGTGAACAAAACTCTACCGTTTCTCAGTCGCGCAACAGGATCCACAACAGATCTGTGGTTGCGGACACAGTTCAGTCGGCTCATAGTCCAAGATCGCCTCTGCGGTGTGAAGATCATGGGCACCGCCAGGATCAGTACCTGGATCAGGGTCATGGATAGTACGATCATCGGTACGGCCGTGATGACCACCGTCGAGTGCCTTTGCCCCTCCGAGGGGCGGATCGTATGCGCCACAGCGGTATGATGATAGGCGCCCATATGGTGATGAACGGAGGGCTCTAGTCGACCCAAGGGAGCCTGGGTTTGATGCAACGTCAGTTCTTGTACAAGGTTTGGTCGACAGATGCCGAGCACCCTGAGAGGAACAAGACAGAAATCATCCGATTGGAAGCAGAGTGCATGTTTCTGGGCCCGAATGTTTCAGTAGAGCCATCCGAGCTACAGAGATACAGAGATACCTCCCAACTTCAGATTGGCGACAGGCGTTAGTAAGTTCACCGGTGAGTCAAAGCCTAACACATGGCTAGAGGATTACCGAGTGGCACTGCAGATTAGTGGAGGCAATGATGATGTAGCCATGAAGCACGTCCCCCTGATGCTCGAGGGTTGAGCCAGAGCTTGGTTGAATCAGCTGGCCCATGATAGTATTTTTAGTTGGGAAGAGTTGGCCCGAGTGTTCGTTAAAACATTCAAGGGCACCTGCAAGCGACTAGCTAGACTGACTGAATTGCAGCATTGTGTCCAGAAACCGAATGAGACCTTGAGAGCTACATCCAGAGATGGACTACCCTTCACCATACAGTGGAAAATGTGTCATAGCACCAAGCAGTTTGCGCCTTCAAAGAGGGCATTCGATACAGAGAGCTCAACCTAAAATTTGGTCGGATAGGAGACATGACCCTAGCCTGAATGATGGAAATAGCCACTCGGTATGCTAACAGCGAAGAGGAAGACCGACTCCGCAGTGGCAAGAATAAACCAGTCGCCCAGGACACCGGAGGAGGAAACTCAAGTCAGAAGCAAAAGCGCAAAGCTGAAACTACAGGTCCTGCTGAAGCCGCAGTTTTGAATCAAGGGAAGTTCAAGGGAAAGCCTAAAGGGCCATGGATCCCTAAAAAAGTGAAAGATCAAGTGGGAAATTATGTTCTTGATTTGCCGTCTCACATACACACCAAAAAAGATGAAGAGGGTAATTTGATTTTCCCCAAGCATACCACTCGACAGTGCCGACTCCTGATTCAGAGCTTCCGAGAGGGCCAGCCCAGTGAAAAAGAGAAGGAATCTGTTAAGGAGGAGGATAAATAGGAAGATGATGGTTACCCCATTCCTCTTATTTTTGCTGACATCGAGAGCAAAAGTCAACTGAAAGTTATCAATCAAGAAGTAAACATGGTTGCTTCGGCAACTATGACGTATTTAAAGTGGTCAAGGAGTCCCATTACTTTTGACCAGTTCGATCACCCAGTGCACGTTGCTACCCCTGGGCGGCAAGTGTTGGTGATCGACCCAGTCATTGGGGGCACCCGACTGACCAAGGTTCTGATGGATGGTGGCAGTGGTTTGAACATTCTGTATGCTGAGACCCTCCAAGGGATGGGCATTCCGATGTCCAAACTCAGCGAGAGCAACATGCAATTCCATGGAGTCATCCCAGGAAAGAAAGCCGATTCACTTGGTCAGATCACTCTTGATGTGGTTTTCGGTGATTCAAAGAATTACCGCAAGTAAAAGTTAATTTGAGGTGGTGGATTTTCACAGGGCCTACCACGCCATTCTGGGCAGGCCAGCATATGCTCGTTTCATGGCTCGACCATGTTACGTATACCTCAAGTTGAAGATGCCTGGCCCTAGAGGCATAATCACGGTCGCAGGGAATCGACATAGGGCAGAAGAGTGCCTCCAAAAGGGCTCAAAGATTGCCGATGAGCAAATGGCAGCAATAGAAATGAAGGAATACAACAAGAATGCAGATACGAGTGATTTGTTGTGAGCTAAGAAGCCCGCTTCAGAGTCCGCATTTCAGTCGGCCGATGAAGCAAAGCCTGTTCATATTCACCCGGCTGATCCCAATGCTGCTCCGACCCGCATCTCAACAACACTCGACAACTAATAGGAAGAAGCGCTCATCCAGTTCCTCCGTGAGAACTGGGACATCTTCGCATGAAAACCATCTGACATGCCGGGTGTACCCAGGGGACTGGCTGAGCACCATTTGCGCATCGACCAAAAAGTAAAACCCATCAAATAGCATCTCCATCGATCCGCCATGGATAAGAGGAAGGCAATTCGCGAGAAGGTAGCTCGGCTTCTGGCGGCTGAGTTCATCGCAAGATATACCACTCCGAGTGGCTCGCCAATGTTGTCATGGTCCCCAAGAAAGATGATTCACTTTGTATGTGTATTGATTTCCCCCGCATCGACCAGATTGTCGACTCAACTGCGGGGTGTGAGAGTTTGTCCTTTTTGGATGCTTATTCCGGGTAGCATCAGATTTGACTCTATGGGCCCGATGAAATAAAAACAACCTTCATCACCCCATTTGGGTGTTTTTGCTATGGTACCATGCCCTTTGGCCTCAAGAATGCTGGCGCCATGTTCATGCATGATTCAGAAGTGCCTGCTCACACAAATCAGTTGGAATGTGGAAGCATACATGGATGATATCGTGGTCAAGTCATCCAAAGGTTCCGACCTATTGACTGACCTGGCTGAAACCTTTGCCAACTTAAGAAGATATGATATCAAGCTCAATCCATCAAAGTGCACATTCAGAGTCCCAGGTGGAAAGTTACTCAGTTTCCTTGTTTCCGAACGAGGGATCGACGCAAACCCAGAAAAGGTTGGAGCAATTCTCCGAATGAAAAGCCCAATGTGTGTACACGACGTTCAGAAGCTTACTAGTTGTTTGGCTGCATCGAGCTGATTCATCTCCTATCTCGGTGAAAAGGCATTGCCTCTTTACCGACTAATGAAGAAGTATGATAACTTCGAGTGGACTCCTGAAGCTGAAGCACCATTTGTAGAGCTCAATGCCCTGCTTTCCACCCAGCCGGTGCTTGCTGCCCCAATCAGCAAACAGCCTCTACTGCTGTATATCGCAGCCACTAGACAGGTGGTCAAGACAGGGCTCATAGTTGATCAGGAAGAAGGAGGCAAAGCCTACAAAGTTCAACGCCCAGTGTACTATATTTCTGAAGTCTTGAGTCCGTCCAAGCAAAGGAACCCACATTACTAGAAGCTTGTATACAAGATTTATTTGACCATGAAGAAAGTTGCACATTACTTCACAGACCACTCGGTTTCAGTTGTCAGCGACGCTCTATTATTATAAATTCTGAACAATCGGGACGCAACTGGTCGAGTGGCCAAATGGGCGATCGAACTCCTTCCCTTGGATATCAAGTTTGGCCAAAGAAAGCAATCAAGTCTCAAGCAATAGCAGATTTCCTCGCCGAGTCGATTGAACAACAACAAGCGACTCAGATTCACTCAGAACATTGTACAATGTTCTTTGATGGGTCCAAAATGTTGAATGGTTCTGGTGCTGGAGTAGTCTTGGTATCCCCAAGAGGCGACAAGCTCAGTTATGTCCTATAGATTTACTTTGATTCTTCAAACAATGAAGCTGAATATGAGGCACTTCTGTATGGGTTGCGTATGGCCATCTCACTCGGTGTCCGTCGCCTGATGGTTTACGGCGGCTCAGACTTGGTGGCCAATCAAGTGATGAAGGAGTGGGATATTAGGAGCCCAGCTATGAATGGTTATTGTACTGCAGTAAGAAAACTAGAGAAGAAGTTTGAGAGGTTAGAGCTCCACCACATACCCCGAATCAAGAATCAAGCTGTCGATGATCTGGGAAGATAGTTTCCACTCGGAAACCCTATTCCCAGCAGTGTGTTCTTGGAGCATCTCCACACCCTGTCAGTTCAAGAAGATCCTTTTACAGAGGAGCCCTCGCAACCGATAAGCTCAACCGATCCGACTGAGATTGAAGTCCTAGCTGTAGTCCACTTGATCATGGAGGTTTTAGTGATCACCCCCGACTGGACGGTGCCATATATTGCATACCTGCTCAGGAAGGAGCTCCCAGAAGATGAGGATGAGGCCCGCCAGATTGTCCGCCGATCCAAAGCCTTCATAGTGATAAGTGGACAGCTTTGCAGAAAAAGTGTTTCCGGAGTTGCTCAGCGTTGCATCTCCCCAGAAGAAGGTCGACTGATCCTAAATGAGATCCACTCAGGGACCTGTAGCCACCATGGGTCCTCTTGGACCATCATGGCCAAAGCATACTGAGCAGGATCTTACTGGCTGCATGCAAATGAGATGGCTAAAGATATAGTCGACAAGTGCGAAGGCTGCCAGTTTTACTCAAACATGTCTCACAAGCCCGCATCTGCCTTGAAGACTATTCCACTCATCTAGCCATTTGCAGTTTGGGGTTGGACATGGTTGGGCCTTTCAAGACCGGCAGAAGCGGCTTCACTCATTTGCTCATAGCAGTCGAAAAATTCACCAAATGGATCGAAGCCAAGCCTATCAAGAATCTTGATTCAAGCACTGCCATTAGTTTCATCAGAGAACTGACATTCAGATATGGAGTTCCTCACAGCAATATCATAGATAACGACTCCAACTTTGATTCTGATGATTTCAAATTGTTTTGCACGTCCCAAGGCACTCGGGTCAATTACGCATCTGTTGCGCACCCGCAGTCGAATGGGCAGGCAGAAAGTGAAAATAGCTTGATCCTTCAAGGGCTGAAACTTCGACCGATGCGCGACCTCAAGCATGCTGCTGGAGCTTGGGTGACTGAATTACCATCTGTCTTATGGGGACTGAGAACAACTCCCAACCGGTCGACTGACCGAACCCCTTTCTTCATGGTATATGGTGTTGAGGCTGTGCTTCCGAGTGATTTGCTGCACAATGCTGCTCGAGTGGAAGTCCTCTCAGAAGCTGAAGCGGAACAGGCACGTCAAGATGCAGTGGATATCCTAGAGGAAGAGAGAGAGATGGCTCTGATCCGGTCGACCATCTATCAATAAGACCTGTGCCGGTTCCATGCCCGAAATGTCAGAGGCCGAGCATTTCAGGAAGGAGATCTTGTGCTCCGTGTGCACCAGAAACGACATCACAAGCTCGCTCCGGCCTGGGAAGGACCCTCCATCATCACCAAGGTACTCCACAATGGGGCGTATGACCTCTACAATGTAACCAAGAAAGAAGACGAGCCACGCTTGTGGAATGCGAATCCGCTCCATCGTTTTTATACCTAAACACTTGGATCAACGATTTGTAATAAGAATCCTTCAGTTTGCTTATCAAAGACAAGATTTTTGTAGTATCTTAATGATTGTTATTCCATAAGCATATGTGTTCAAATCCCACAGTGGGTGGCTTAGCCGCGAATCAGATTCACCTAAGTTTCAAAAACACTCCGAGTGAAGAACAACACAAAGGGGGGATTCCTATTCCTAGTAGGAGTAGGTTTCCCCCTTTCCTAGTCCAAGTAGGAGAAGAAGGAAGGTGAGGAGAGGGAGAAGGAAAGAGGGGGGGCGCCGCCCCCTCCCTAGTCCAATTCGGACCAGCCCATGGGGGGGGGCCTCCCCTTGTGGCCCTACTCTCCTTTCCACTAAGGTCCATGAAGGCCCAATACTTCCCCCGGTGAATTCCCATAACTCTCCGCTACTCTGAAAAATACTTGAACCACTCAGAACCTTTCCGATGTCCGAATATAGCCTTCCAATATATCGATCGTTACGTCTCGACTATTTCGAGACTCCTTGTCATGTCCGTGATCACATCCGGGACTCCGAACAAACTTCGGTCATCAAATCACATAACTCATAATACAAATCGTCATGGAACGTTAAGCATGCGGACCCTACGGGTTCGAGAACTGATACGTCTCCGTCATATCTATAATTTTTGATTGTTCGATGCCAATATTATTAAACTTTCATATACTTTTTGGCAATTTTTTATATTATTTTTGGGACTAACATATTGATCCAGTGCCCAGTGCCAGTTCCTGTCTGTTGCATGTTTTTGGTTTCGCAGAATATCCATATCAAACGGAGTCCAAACGGGATAAAAAAGGATGCAGCTTATTTTTGGAAAATATGGAAAATTCGGAAGGAAAATCAACATGAAGCAGTGCCCGAGGTGGTCACGAGGCAGGGGGTGCCCCCCTTAGGGCGCGCCCTACCCTCGTGAGCCCACCGTAAGGCGGTTGACACTCTTCTTTTGCTGCAAGAAAACTAATATTCGGAAAAAAAATCACGGCGAAGGTTTTAGGACAATCGGAGTTACGGATCTCCATATATATACTAAACGGTGAAACAGAGCCAGGCGAGAACGCAGAACCAGAGAGAGACAGAGAGATAGATCCAATCTCAGAGGGGCTCTCGCCCCTCCCACGCCATGTGAGCCAAGGACCCGAGGGGAAACCCTTCTCCCATCTGGGGACGAGGTCAAGGAAGAAGAAGAAGAAGGAGGGGGGCTCTCTCCCCCTCGCTTCCGGTGGCGCCGAAGTGCCACCAGGGGCCATCATCATCACCGCCATCTTCACCAACAACTTCACCACCATCATCACCAACTCTTCCCCCCTCTATGAAGCGGTGTAACCTCTCTCTTACCCGCTGTAATCTCTACTTAAACATGGTGCTCAACGCTATATATTATTTACCAATGATATATGGCTATCCTATGATGTTTGAGTAGATCTGTTTTGTCCTAATGGCCATTTGATGATCGTGATTGGTTTGAGTTGTATGTTTGATTATTGGTGTTGTCCTATGGTGCTCTCCGTGTCGCGCAAGCATGAGGGATTCCCACTGTAGGGTTTGCAATATGCTTATGATTTGCTTATGGTGGGTGGCGTGAGTGACAGAAGCACAGACCCAAGTAAGTAGGTTGTCTGCGTATGGGATAAAGGGGACTTGATGCTTTAATGCTATGGTTGGGTTTTACCTTAATGAATCTTTAGTAGTTGCGGATGCTTGCTAGAGTTCCAATCATAAGTGCATATGATCCAAGTAGAGAAAGTATGTTAGCTTATGCCTCTCCCTCAAATAAAATTGCAATAATGATTACCGGTCTAGTTATAGATTGCCTAGGGACAAATAACCTTCTTGTTGACAAAAGCTCTGTACTAAAACTAATTTAGTTGTGTATTTATCTAAACAACCCCTACCTTTTAATTTTGTGCTCTTTACTTTCTTGCAAGCTTACCCAAAAACACCTACAAAGTACTTCTAGTTTCATACTTGTTTCCGGTAAAGCGAACATCAAGCGTGCGTAGAGTTGTATCGGTGGTCGATAGAACTTGAGGGAATATTTGTTCTGCCTTTAGCTCCTCGTTGGGTTCGGCACTCTTACTTATGGAAAGAGGCTACAATTGATCCCCCATACTTGTGGGTTATCAAGACCTTTTTCTGGCGCCGTTGCGGGGGAGCAATAGCGTGGGGTGAATATTCTCGTGTGTGCTTGTTTGCTTTATCACTAAGTAATTTTTATTTGCTGTTCTTAGTTGTTTTCTATCTTTAGTTATGGGTAGGAAACGCAAAATACCAAAAAAAATAGTTGCACCTATTGAACCAATGGTTGAAGAACCACTCAAAATCTATCACACTGCTGAAGCTTATTACTTGGATCATCTTTGATCCTTATGTGCTCGTGCTAAAACCCCAACTAGTTTAGTTGAGGGAAAATCCTTACATGAGCATGCTTGTTATGTGCGACACCGAATATCTGAAAAAGGGAAAATTCTATTGGGTCAAATTCGTCGTTTGCAATGCTATGCTTGGAATTTATGTGAAATTTATGATTTTACTTGTTGCTCTAAAAACCCTAAGAAACACCTTCCCTATCAATGTAAGTTTAGTGATAATGGAATTGTATCTTCTTATGCTAAGGGTGTTTACAATTACTATGATGTTCAACAAATTGAAGAATTTGTTGCTTTTAAGGGTGCTTATGAAATTGCTTCTTTGATTGAAAAGTATGATGCTACTTTTCACAAATCTGAAAATTTTGCTATACTTAAATATTGCTATGATAATTATGATTCTAATGCTTATGTTAAACCATATATTGAGAACTACTCCGCTGTCCAAGAAGAGACTAATATTTTGCAGGAGTCTGTGGAAGAAGAAATTGATGATACTGTGAGCTCATTGGATGAAAAAGATGATGAGGAGAGCGAAGAACAAAAGAAGAAAGAGCGGATTAGCTACCCGTGCCCACCTTCTAATGAGAGTAACTCTTCAACTCATACATTGTTTAATTTCCCTTCGTGTTTACCGAAGGATGATTGCTATGATGACTATTATGACCCCGTTGATTCTCTTAAAATATCCCTTTTTGATGATGCTTGCTATGCTTATGGCCAAGATGCCAATATGAATTATGCTTATGGAGATGAACTTGCTATAGTTCCTTATGTTAAACATGAAATTGTTGCTATTGCACCCACGCATGATAGTCCTATTATCTTTTTGAATTCTCCCGATTACACTATATCGGAGAAGTTTGCCCTTATTAAGGATTATATTGATGGGTTGCCTCTTACAACCACACATGATGATTTTAATAGATATAATATGCATGTGCTTTCTGCTCCTACTTGCAATTATTATGAGAGAGGAACTATATCTCCACCTCTCTATGTTTCCCACATGACAAAATTGCAAGAAACTGTTTATACTATGCATTGGCCTTTACTTTGTGTGCATGAATTGTTCTTTTATGACATGCTGATGCATAGGAAGAGAGTTAGACTTCGTCATTACATGATATATGTTACTTTGTGCTCACTACTAAATGCTAAATCATTGTTAATTAAAATTGGCTTTGATATACCTTGGGATCCGGGTGGATTCATTACTTGAGCACTATATGCCTAGCTTAATGGCTTTAAAGAAAGCGCTGCCAGGGAGACAACCCGGAAGTTTTAGAGAGTCATTTATTTCTGTTGTGTGCTTTTATAAAGTTTAGAAATAAAAATAATGTGGCAAGGTTTGCCTTTAGGATGTTTACATTTGCTTGATGGTTTGTATGGTGCAGGACAGAAACTTTGGCTGTAGTGCGCGATTTTACATTTTTTGCTGGAAAGTCAAATGGTTCTGATTCTTTTTGAAATGTCTTTCTGTACAAATTTTTATTTTTCCTAATTTTGGCAGAATTTTTCAAGTATCAGAAGTATGGTGAATGTTCAGATTGTTACAGACTATTCTGTTTTAGACAGATTCTGTTTTTGATGCATAGTTTGCTTGTTTTGATGAAACTATCAATTTATATCAGTGGATTAAGCCATGAAAAAGTTATTTTACAGTAGACACAATGCAAAAACAAAATATGAATTGGTTTGCAACAGTACATAGAGTAGTGATTTTCTTTATTATACTAACGGATCTTACCGAGTTTTCTGTTGAAGTTTTGTGTGGATGAAGTGTTCGATGATCGAGAAGGTTTCGATGTGAGAAGAAAGAAGAGAGGCAAGAGATCAAGCTTGGGGATTCCTGAGGCACCCCAAGTAAATATTCAAGGAGACTCAAGCGTCTAAGCTTGGGGATGCATGGGAGGCATCCCCTCTTTCTTCAACAAATATCGGTATATTTTTGGATTGGTTTCGTTCATGCGATATGTGCAAGTCTTGGAGCGTCTTTTGCATTTAGGTTTTTATTTTTTTATGCAGCATGCTGGTATGAGATTGTCCTTGGTTGATTTATAGAATGCTCTTTGCACTTCACTAATATCTTTTGAGTATGGCTTTGTAGAATGCTTCATGTGCTTCACTTCTATCATTTGAAGTTTGGATTGCCTGTTTCTCTTCACTTAGACAACCACCATTTGTAGAATGCTCTTTTGCTTCACTTATATGTGTTAGAGCACGGGCATATCTTTTGTAGAAAGAATTAAACTCTCTTGCTTCACTTATATCTATTTAGAGAGATGACATGAACTGGTCATTCACATGGTTAGTCATAAAATCCTACATAAAACTTGTACATCGCTGAATATGATATGTTTGATTCCTTGCAATAGTTTTGCGATATAAGGATGGTGACATTAGAGTCATGCTAGTCGGGTAATTGTGAAATTGAGAAATACTTGTGTTGAGGTTTGCAAGTCCCGTAGCATGCACGTATGGTGAACCATTACGTAACAAAGTCGGAGCATGAGGTGTTTATTGATTGTCTTCCTTAGGAGTGGCGGTCGGGGACGGGCGATGGTCTTTTCCTACCAATCTATCCCCCTAGGAGCATGCGCGTAGTACTTTGTTTTGATGACTAATAGATTTTTGCAATAAGTATGTGAGTTCTTTATGACTAATGTTGAGTCCATGGATTATACGCACTCTCACCCTTCCATCATTGCTAGCCTCTTCGGTACCGTGCATTTCCCTTTCTCACCTCAAGAGTTGGTGCAAACTCCGCGTGTGCATCCAAACCCCGTGATATGATATGCTCTGTCACACATAAACCTCCTTATATCTTCCTCAAAATAGCCACCATACCTACCTATCATGGCATTTCCATAGCCATTCCGAGATATATTGCCATGCAACTTCCATCATCATCATATACATGACTTGAGCATTTATTGCCATATTGCTTTGCATGATCATAAGATAGCTAGCATGATGTTTTCATGGCCTGTCCGTTTTTGATGTCATTGCTACGCTAGATCATTGCACATCCCAGTACACCGCCGGAGGCATTCATATAGAGTCATATCTTTGTTCTAGATATCGAGTTGTAATATTGAGTTGTAAGTAAATAAAAGTTTGATGATCATCATTATTAGGACATTGCCCCAGTGAGGAAGGGATGATGGATACTATGATTCCCCCACAAGTCGGGATGAGACTCCGGACGAAAAAAATAAAAAATATATATAAAAAAGAGAAAGGCCAAAAAATATAAAAAAAGAAGGCCCAGAAAAAACAAAAAGAGAGAGAAAAAGAGAGAAGGGGCAATGTTACTATCCTTTTACCACACTTGTGCTTGAAAGTAGCACCATGTTCTTCATATAGAGAGTCTATTGAGTTATCACATTCATATACTAGTGGGAATTTACATTATAGAACTTTGCTTGTATATTCCAACGATGGGCTTCCTCAAATGCCCTAGGTCTTCATGAGTAAGCAGGTTGGATGCACACCCACTTAGTTTCAGTTTGAGCTTTCATATACTTATAGCTCTAGTGCATCCGTTGCATACAATCCCTACTCCTCACATTGATATCTATTAATGGGCATCTCCATAGCCCGTTGATATGCCAGTTGATGTGAGACTTTATCCTTTTTGGTTTTCTCCACATAACCGCCACCATCATATTCTATTCCACATATAGTGCTATGTCCATGGCTCACGCTCATGTATTGCGTGAAAGTTGAAAAGGTTTGAGAAATTTCAAAGTATGAAACAATTGCTTGGCTTGTCATCGGGGTTGTGCATGATGTGAATGCTTTGTGTGGTGAAGATGGAGCATAGCCAGACTATATGATTTTGTAGGGATGAGCTTTCTTTGGCTATGTTATTTCAATAAGACATAATTGCTTGGTTGGTATGCTTGAAATATTATTGTCTTTATGTCAAAGGACAGATTATTGCTTTGAATCACTCGTGTCTTAATATTCATGCCATGATTAGACATATGATCAAGATTATGCTAGGTAGCATTCCACATCAAAAATTATCTTTTTTATCATTTACCTACTTGAGGACGAGCAAGAATTAAGCTTGGGGATGCTGATACGTCTCCGTCATATCTATAATTTTTGATTGTTCCATTCCAATATTATTCAACTTTCATATACTTTTTGGCAACTTTTTATATTATTTTTGGGACTAACATATTGATCCAGTGCCCAGTGCTAGTTCCTGTCTATTGCATGTTTTTGGTTTCGCATAATATCCATATCAAACAAAGTCCAAACGGGATAAAAACGGATGGAGCTTATTTTTGGAAAATATGGAAAATTCGGAAGGAAAATCAACACAAACCAGTGCCCGAGGTGGTCACGAGGCAGGGGGCGCCCCCCCTTAGGGCGCGCCCCCTACCCTCATGAGCCCACCATAAGATGGTTGACGCTCTTCTTTTGCCGCAAGAAAACTAATATTTGGGAAAAAAATCACGGTGAAGGTTTCTGGCCAATCGGAGTTAGGGATCTCCATATATATACGAAACGGTGAAATAGAGCCAGGCAAGAACGCAGAACCAGAGAGAGATAGAGAGATAGATCCAATCTTGGAGGGGCTCTCGCCCCTCCCATGCCATGGTAGCCAAGGACCAGAGGGGAAACCCTTCTCCCATCTAGGGAGGAGGTCAAGGAAGAAGAAGAAGGAGGGGGGCTCTCTCCCCCTCGCTTCCGATGGCACTGGAGTGCCACTTGGGCCATCATCATCACCGCCATCTTCACCAACAACTTCACCACCATCATCATCAACTCTTCCCCCCTCTATGCAGTGGTGTAACCTCTCTCTTACCCACTATAATCTCTACTTAAACATGGTGCTCAACGCTATATATTATTTCCCAATGATGTATGGCTATCCTATGATGTTTGAGTAGATCTGTTTTGTCCTAATGGCTATTTGATGATCGTGATTGGTTTGAGTTGTATGTTTTATTATAGGTGCTGTCCTATGGTGCTCCCCATGTCGCACAAGCGTGACGGATTCCCGCTGTAGGGTTTGCAATATGCTTATGATTTGCTTATGGTGGGTGGCGTGAGTGACAGAAGCACAAACCCGAGTAAGTAGGTTGTTTGTGTATGGGATAAAGGGGACTTGATGCTTTAATGCTATGGTTGGGTTTTACCTTAATGAATCTTTAGTAGTTGAGGATGCTTGCTAGAGTTCCAATCATAAGTGCATATGATCCAAGTAGAGAAAGTATGTTAGCTTATGCCTCTCCCTCAAATAAAATTGCAATAATGATTACCGGTCTAGTTATCGATTGCCTAGGGACAAATAACCTTCTTGTTGACAAAAGCTCTCTACTAAAACTAATTTAGTTGTGTCTTTATCTAAACAGCCCCTAGCTTTTATTTTTGTGCTCTTTAATTTCTTGCAAGCTTACCCAAAAACACCTACAAAGTACTTCTAGTTTCATACTTGTTTCCGGTAAAGCAAACGTCAAGCGTGCGTAGACTTGTATCGGTGGTCGATAGAACTTGAGGGAATATTTGTTCTGCCTTTAGCTCCTCGTTGGGTTCGACACTCTTACTTATCGAAAGAGGCTACAATTGATCCCCTATACTTGTGGGTTATCAAGAACTATGTAGACATGACCGAGACATATCTCCGATCAATAACCAATAGAGGAACTTGGATGCTCATATTGGCTCCTACATATTCTACGAAGATCTGTATCGGTCAAACCGCATAACAACATACATTGTTCCCTTTGTCATTGGTATGTTACTTGCCCGAGATTCGATCGTCGGTATCATCATACCTAGTTAAATCTCGTTACCGGCAAGTCTCTTTACTCATTCCGTAATGCATCATCCCGTAACTAACTCATTAGTCACATTTCTTGCAAGGCTTATAGTGATGTGAATTACTGAGAGGGCCTAGAGATAGCTCTCCGACAATCAGAGTGACAAATCCTAATCTCGATCTATGCCAACTCTGCAAACACCATTGGAGATACCTGTAGAGCATCTTTATAATCACCCAGTTACGTTGTGACGTTTGATAGCACACTAAGTGTTCCTCCAGTATACGGGAGTTGCATAATCTCATTGTCATAGGAACATGTATAAGTCATGAAGAAAGCAATAGCAATAAACTAAACGATCATAATGCTAAGCTAACATATGGATCTTGTACATCACATCATTCTCTAATGATGTGATCCCTTTCATCAAATGTCAACACATGTCTATGGTCAGGAAACTTAACCATCTTTGATTAACGAGCTAGTCAAGTAGAGGCATACTAGGGACACTCTGTTTGTCTATGTATTCACACATGTACTAAGTTTATGGTTAATACAATTCTAGCATGAGTAATAAACATTTATCATGATATAAGGAAATATAAATAAAAACTTTATTATTGCCTCTAGGGCATATTTCCTTCAGTCTCCCACTTGCACTAGAGTCAATAATCTAGTTCACATCGTCATGTGATTTTTTTGAGTATAAACAATAAAAAAGAGTGTTTTCTCATGGGCTTGAGGTAAGCCCAAAAAAGAGAAGAAGAAAAGAAAGAGAAACTACCAAAAAAGCTAAACTACTCTTGTATTTACATGATGGAGTCCAACCAAGCTAAAAATTGTGGCACAAATTTATGCTTCATTCTGTATTTCAATAATTTGAGCTCCTCCAAATAAATGTGCTTCCAGCTCGGAAAAGAGGGGTTAATGTGCTCAAAGATTTTGTTGTTTCTAGAAATCCAAATAGCCCAAGACCCCATGATTATAATCTCCATGAAGAAAGGAAGATGCAGTTTGTCTTTACGGTCTTGAAATGCTTCCAAATCTGACAAGTTGTGGGCTCTGTTAGGGCAGATGTAATCCCAACATTGGGCAGAAATGGGCAAGTCCATAAGAAATGATGCAAAGTTTCCTCCTGTTGTTAATCCCTAACAGCACAGTTATAAGCTTCCTGTCAGTGTCAAAACTGGCGGATCTCGGGTAGGGGGTCCCGAACTGTGTATCTAAGGCGGATGGTAACAGGAGGCAGGGGACACGATGTTTTACCCAGGTTTGGGCCCTCTAGATGGAGGTAAAACCCTACGTCCTGCTTGATTAATATTGATGATATGGGTAGTACAAGAGTTGATCTACCACGAGATCGGAGAGGCTAAACCCTAGACGCTAGCCTATGGTATGATTGTATGTTGTCCTACGAACTAAAACCCTCCGGTTTATATAGACACCGGAGGGGGCTAGGGTTACACAAGGTCGGTTACAAAGGAGGAGATATACATATCCGTATTGCCTAAGCTTGCCTTCCACGCCAAGTAGAGTCCCATCCGGACACGAGACGAAGTCTTCAATCTTGTATCTTCATAGTCCAACAGTCCGACCAAAGGATATAGTCTGGCTGTTCGGAGACCCCCTAATCCAGGACTCCCTCAGTAGCCCCCGAACCAGGCTTCAATGACGATGAGTCCGGCGCGCAGTGTTGTATTCGGCATTGCAAGGCGGGTTCTTCTCCAATCTTCAAGTGTTTGTAAGCAGTGTACGGCTCCATAAATGTTGAACCTCTTGGCTTCTGTGCCCAATAAGGGTATCTCCCACGCGTTGAATGAATACGAGGCGCCAGGGCGTTTTTACATTCGCCCCCTAGCCAGATAAATGAATTGTCTATTAAATGGATGGGGATTCTTAGATCCGATCCATACCATCCTCCCCCCAGCGAGAATCCATCCGAGCGTGTTTCGGAAAGATCCATTCCAGCATGGACGACCTTCGCAGCTCCTCCTCCCGCCCCCGTAGCCCTAAGCCCGGTGATTGGGAGAGGTGTTCAGTCCCGCACAGTCAATTAGTCGAACTGCAGACTAAGGGATTTCACCCTCCAGCGTATATGGTGCCCGTTCGAGCCGGGCTTGCCACCTATAATGGCGGGGAGCAAGCGGATAGCTTTCCTTGTCCCTCCATGGGGGAACGGGTCTGCCTTGTTCCTTATCTACTAAGGGGACTCGGATTTCCAATTCATCCATTCCTCCGCGGGCTCCTGGAGTTCTACGGCCTCCAATTACACAATCTCACCCCTGCCTCCATTCTACACATCACCGGCTATGTTGCTCTCTGCGAGTTGTTCCTGGGCTGCGAGGCTCACTTCGAGCCATGGAAAAGGCTATTCTGCCTCGTTCCTCGCACACAGAGGGAATCACTTTATCAAGTGGGCGGAGCCGAAGTATGGCGCATTGCCGATACCGGATACCTGTCCGGTACCCCGAAGATGCCGTCCGAAGACTGGCCTTCAGAATGGTTTTATATGGAGGACGTTCCCCTTCCGGACCCTGTTCAGCGGGGTCTTCCTGAGTTCAACAATGCTCCTCTGAAGAAGCGCCGAAGTTGGCGCCCACGGAGCCCCCAGGTGGAAGACAACAGAGAAGTCCTCTATCTTATGAACCGGATTAAGGCACTGGCTCAGTCAGGATTGACAATAACCGAAGTTATGTCGATTGCATAATGCGGGGAGTGCAACCACTTCAATACAGTGGGCACCCCTTGTGGTGTTTCAACGGGGTGGATGACGCCACCCGCTACGGGCGTAAGGGTCCGGGCGATGCTGCTGCAGCCAAAATTCTGTCTGAATTGTTCAAGGGAGAGGAAGAGGAGTTCACCCACATCAAGCCACGGTATGGATTCTCCATGTACAATCCTCCAAGCTGGGTAAGCTATATCCCCTTACTTCCATTTTCCCGCATTCTTTGTCGTAAGTATTCACCTTGCCAATTTGCCACAGGAACTGCGAAAAGCCATAAAGGAGGTCAACAGCCCTTCTCCACAACTGGAGGACCCTGACCGGGCCCTCGACTCCGGACTTGAAGAAGATCCGGTTATCTCCGTGGAGCTGATAGACCGGCAGTTCTATCAGTTAAGCTGCGACGATGCCATGGTGGCCATTACGACCGACTATCCCGGACTGCTCCCTGCATCGCACGTAAGAAAAAACAAAAAATCCCAACTCCAAAAAATAGGATCCCTTTTTAGACACTTCACCCACCATATTCACATGGCATTTTTTACAGGGAAGGCATTCGGAACGCCCCGTCGAACCCGCAGCAACTCGCCGACAAGAGGCGCCGAGGCCGGGTAGGCCGAAAAGGAAGGCGGTCAGGACGGAGACGCCAACGCAAAGGTATAAAAACCCCGCTCCGTGGTTGTCGCCTTTCTCAAAATGTAACGACGCCCGCGTTTCTTTAACAGAAAAAACGCTCGCCGGAATGTGTCTGGCGATGTTGCCGATCACGCTTCCACCAGTCGGGCGCCAGGACCGGACATGGAGGCAGAAGCCGATATGGGGTAGGCGCCGGATAATCCCCCTATAGAGGATGTTGATAGATTATCCGCTACAAACTCAGAACTGGAAAGCACCATGAATCATAGGCGCCGCCGGGCCGTACTCCGTGACGCTTGTTTCTCACCAGAGGCGTTTGATGCCTTCAATTCTAGAGAGGCGTGCCTCCGTGCCGCTCAAGATGGTCTAGCCAGAGCCAAGGATTAGTATGTAAAGGATGTACGGGTGAGTGAATCTGACGATTTATATGTATCAGTAGCCCCCGAGACTTGAAACAGTTAGCAGAACTAATTTAAGGATCATCTTTATTGTGCAGGTTCTTATAGAGAAGAATACTAGGCTGTCCCAGGAGCTGGAGGAATGCAAGACCCAACTGCGGGACGCTGTTGCTGCATTGCAGGAACAGAAAAAGCCTCCCGCTGGTAACATTTTAAAGAATGATGGTTACCATATAGTGTGCGGCGTCGCTGCATATCTAACAATAGATTTTGCAGATGAATCTAGAGAAAATCCGGGGGACCAGTATGTTATGCGATAGCTAGAGGCTGGCAAGCCCGTGCTGACTGAGATTAGGCGGGAGAAAAACAATCTCCAAGACGCCAATATAAAGCTGAACGTGGAACTAAAAGACGTTCGGGGCCAGCTTGCAGACTCCGAGAAGGGGAATAAGAGGCTTCGGCGCGGCACTTTCAGTAAGTGCTTGAACGAATCCTTTTAAAGGTATTCGGCGAAGAAGCCGACTAACAGCGTTAAGTCTGTAGGTATGCTGACGTGTTGTCCCGCGGAGGAAATGCCCGGGTCTGCGGGTGATCTTCTATCCGAGCTGTCACATCTGCACGAACAAGTTCGGCAGGTGATGCAGGGTGTTGCCCAGGCCTTGTGGCCGTCCGTCTCCCTGCCAGAGGGCGTTGCAGAGCTTGCGGAGAAGCTCAAAGGAGCACGGCGGCGCTTCCGATTATGGAAGATATCAGCCTGCCGACAGGGTGCCAGAGAAGCCTGGGCCATGGTGAAGACGCGGTATACCAAAGCAGACCCAAATCACATGGCCGAGGTCGGACCTATGGGGCCCAACAGAAAAGAGATCCCCGTTAGCTTAGTTTATGGGCAAGTAGAATTAGCCGCAAAGTATTCCCAACAGGATTGTAAGCCAGACCGCCTGTTGGATGGTATAGAAGAAGAATTTAGTCAGTCTGCATGGCTATGTAATTAAAGTGACATGTATAATGCCTTCTAGCCGGATTGTAGATCATTTGTCATTGCGGACCTTTTCTCTTCAGCCTCCGGGCCCAATATTCTGGAGTGTATCCGAATACCCGCTTAGTTATATAAGAACCGGGGTATGAGTGGAGACCAGGCATAGGGGTCATTAGTGCTTTATCAGACAAGTGCCCAACTAGTTATGTTATATTACATGGGTAGTAAGAAACATCTTCCAGGGAGAATAGTTCCGTTAAGGGTTCCTTTCCCTGGGTAAGCATGCCCTAAAGTGCATGTCCGAACTGCGATAGGAAACGCAGGAAAAACATCTGGGGGCAGATATGAAAAAATAAAAATCATCTTTTTTTCACTGACCGAATATTCCCTTAAGAACGCTAGCTTTCGGCTTCACCCAGTCTGAGGTACACATCCGACTGACCCAGTAGTAACCATCGCAGAGGTGCTCCCCTTATGCCCTAGCCGAATTAACGGGAACGTAGGGCATAAATACAAGAGCCAGGCGACCCAACTTGGCCAAAACTTAAGTCATATCGATGCATATAATTGTGAAAAAAGGTACATGCGGAAGTATAACACATGTGTTGGGCATGAAGCCCGGATAAATAATTTAAGCTTCTGTGAAAGAAGCCTCCAGGTATGAAGAGTGCGGCTAGCGCATCTGTAATGTGCAAGCGAGGCACAAGGTGACCCTTGAAGGCCTAGAGGAATAAGAAAAGAAAGAAAGAAAGGAAAACAAGACAGATAATGTATATGCGAAAAATGGACAAAGGGAGGGGACTAACATAGAGTCCGGTGCTAGGCGTAGAATCTTCGGAGCCTGGCCGCGTTCCATGGGTTCGGCTCGAGTCGACTAGTCGATGCATCCCGCAGTCGGTACGCTCCACCGGTCAGAACTTGGTCAATAATGAAGGGACCTTCCCATTTGGGCTCGAGCTTGTTCTTTTTCTTATCTGACAGGCATAGAACTAGTTCGCCAATGTTATAAGTTTTGGCCCGTACTTCTCTACTTTGGTATCTGCGAGCCTGTTGCTGATAAAATGCGGAACGGGCTTTGTCTACGTCGCGCTCCTCCTCCAAGGTGTCCAGACTGTCCTGCCGATCGAGCTCGGCTTCTCTTTCTTCATACATGCGCACTCTAGGTGAGTCATGAATTATGTCACAGGGCAAGACTGCCTCTGCGCCGTACACCATAAAGAAGGGTGTATATCTGGTACTACGATTCAGCATGGTCCGCAGCCCCCAGAGTACGGAGTCGAGCTCCTCTACCTAGTTCATGTTAGACTCCGTTAAGGAATGCACTAATCTGGGTTTAATGCCGCTCATTATAAGACCGTTTGCTCGCTTGACTTGACCGTTGGTTTGTGGGTGATAGACTGAGGCATAATCGAGCTTGATGCCCATTTTGCTGCACCAGAGTTTTACCTCGTCGGCCGTGAAGTTTGTGCCATTATTAGTGATGATGCTGTGGGGGACGCCATAACGGTGTACAACCCCGGATATGAAATCTATCATCGGTCCGGATTCGGCTGTTTTAACCGGTTTGGCCTCTATCCATTTGGTGAATTTATCCACCATGACCAATACGTATTTTTTCTTGTGGGTTCCCACTTTAAGGGGTCCAACCATGTCAAGCCCCCAGACCGCAAAGGGCCATGTAATGGGTATTGTTTGCAGGGCGGTGGGTGGCATGTGGCTTTGATTTGCAAAGAGCTGGCAACCGGCGCAACGTTGGACCAAGTCCTGTGCATCTGCCTGGGCCGTTGGCCAATAGAATCCTATACGGAAGGCCTTGCTTACAAGAGCCCGGGCTATGGCGTGATGACCGCCGAGTCCAGCGTGAATTTCTGCCAAAAGATTCCGCCCTTCCTCTTCGGAGATGCACCTTTGAAGGACTCCGGTGGTGCTTTTTTTGTACAATTCTCCCTCATGGACCCTGTAGGCCTTGGATCGCCGCACTATGCAGCGTGCCTCATTTTGGTCCTCCGGAAGTTCCCGTCTAGTTAGGTAGCCCAGGAATGGTTCTGTCCACGGGGCAATAATGGCCATTATTTCGGTGGCGGAGCCTCTGATTGTGTTAGAGAGTTCGGTATCGGGTATTTTGGCCGGGTCCGGACTGTTGTTACCGGTGTCCCCTTCCCATACTACGGATGGCTTGAACAGCCTTTCCAAAAATATGTTGGGGGGGGGGGGGACCGCATCGCATTTTGCGTCGATGCGGGCGAGGATATCCGCCGCCTGATTGTTTTCCCGAGCCACATGGTGAAATTCGATCCCCTCGAACCGAGCTGACATTTTTAGGACGACGTTTCGATAGGCCGCCATTTTCGAATCCTTGGCGTAAAAGTATCCGTTTATTTGGGATATTGCGAGGTTTGAATCCCCACGCACCTCCAGGCATTGAATGCCCATGGAGACTGCCATCCGAAGACCATGCAACAGAGCTTCGTATTCGGGTGCATTGTTGGAGTTTGTATACAATATTTGCAGTACGTACCGAACGGTATCTCCGGTTGCGGACGTCAGGACGACGCCAGCCCCTAGACCAGCCAGCATTTTAGAACCGTCGAAGTGCATGATCCAATTGGAGTATGCGCCGTACTCTTTAGGGAGTTCGGCCTCCGTCCATTCAGTGACGAAGTCGGCCAATACTTGCGATTTAATGGCTCGTCGAGGTTTGTATGTTATGTCGAATGGGAGGAGCTCAATGGCCCATTTGGCAATCCGGCCCGTAGCATCGCGGTTGTTTATAATATCATTAAGTGGCACTTCCGAGGCTATTGTAATCAAACAGTCTTGAAAGTAGTGTCGCAGTTTCCGCGATGCCATGAATACCTCATATGCTATCTTTTGGTAATGCGGGTACCGTGATTTGCATGGAGTGAGGACAGTGGATACATAGTATACCGGCTTTTGAAGAGGGAATTTGTGTACGTCCGCTTCCCGTTCGACAACGAGCACCGCGCTTACAACTTGATGAGTTGCCGCAATGTACAACAGCATTGGTTCGCCGATGTTTGGCGTGGCCAGGATTGGGTTGGTTGCCAAAATGGCCTTTATTTCTTCCAATCCGGCTGTGGCCGTGTCCGTCCACTCGAAGTGTTCGGTGCGCCAAAGGAGGCAATAAAGGGGTAAAGCCTTTTCTCCTAAGCGGGGGATAAAGCGGCTTAGAGCCGCCATGCATCCAGTTAACTTCTGGATTTGTTTGAGGTCTATTGGGGTAGCCAACTGTGACAAAGCTCGGATTTTGGCCGGATTAGCTTCAATACCTCTACTAGAGACAATGAATCCCAGGAGCTTTCTGGCTGGTACGCCGAAAACGCATTTTTTCGGGTTGAGCTTGATGTCATATGTTCAGAGGTTGTTGAATGTGAGCCTCAAGTCGTCTATCAAAGAGTCAACGTGTTTGGTTTTGACGACCACATTGTCTATGTATGCCTCTACTGTTTTGCCGATTTGTTTCTCCAGACATGTCTGAATCATGCGCTGATATGTTGCGCCGGCGTTTTTGAGCCCAAAAGGCATTGTGTTGAAACATAAGGGACCGTATGGTGTGATGAATGCCGTTGCGGCGTCGTTGGACTCCGCCATCTTGATTTGGTGGTAACCGGAGTATGCATCGAGGAAACACAATGACTCGTGTCCTGCGGTAGCATCAATGATTTGATCGATGCGTGGGAGGGGGAAGGGATCCTTTGGGAAAGCTTTATTGAGGTCTTTGAAATCGACACAAAAGCGCCAGGATTTGTCCTTCTTTGGTACCATCACCAGGTTTGCTAGCCAGTCCGGATGTTTTATTTCTCTGATGAATCCGGCCTCCAATAACTTGGCTAGTTCTTCTCCCATGGCATGTCTCTTAGGTTCGGAGAAACGCCGAAGAGCTTGCTTGACCAGCTTGAATCCCTTTAGGATATTGAGGCTATGCTCTGCCAGCCTACATGGGCTTCCTGGCATGTCTGAGGGATGCCAGGCGAATATGTCCCAATTCTCGCACAGGAACTCTCGTAGTGCGGCGTCCACAACGGGGTTTAGGTGTGCCCCGATGGAGGCTGTTTTTGTAGGGTCCGTTGAGTGGACTTGGAATTTGACTATTTCATCCTCTGGTTTAAAGGAGGTGGACTTTGATCTTTTGTCGAGTATCACATCGTCCCTGTCCACTTTGGAGCGTAGCGTGGTTAATTCCTCGGCCCAGAGGGCTTCGGATAATGCCTCGAGGGCCAATGCGGCTGTTTTGTTTTCGGCACGCAGTACTGTGTCCGGATCACTGGCGAGAGTGATGATTCCATTGGGCCCGGACATTTTAATCTTCATGTACCCTTAATGGGGTACGTCTTGGAAGATTGTAAACGCCTCCCGTCCTAAGAGAGCGTGATAGCCACTGCTGAATGGGGCCACTTGGAATGTAATTTCTCCGGACCTGTAATTGTCCGGCGTGCCGAATACCACATCTAGTGTGATTTTCCCAGCACAGCATGCTTCCCGACTGGGGATAATTCCTCTAAAGGTTGTGCTACTTTGCTCGATGCGGTTCCAGTCTATTTCCATCTTTTGAAGAGTTTCCTCATAGACGAGGTTTAATCCGCTGCCGCCATCCATGAGTACTTTGGTGAGTCGAAAGCCGTCCACGATTGGACTGAGGACCAGTGCGGCTGGTGCTCGGGCTGTTTGGAATTTAAGTTCATCACTGGCATTGAAGGTAATAGTCGTGTCACTCCATGGATTTATTGTTGCTACGTGGCAGATTTCGGCCATGCTGCGGAGTGTTCGCTTGCGCCTATTATTTGACGCAAAGGTCTCGAACACTGTTAACACCGTATTTTTATCTACGGGATGGTGCTCTGTGGTATTTGGGATAAGAAGATCCTCACCACTTCTGGCCACCTACCGGAGTATCCAACATGCTCTAAGGCTATGCGTTGGTATTATATCCGCTGTGCTATGAATTTTGCAGGGTCCGTTGAGCCATCCCTCCAGTACGGTTCCATGCCCTGTAGAGGGTTTTTGCTTTTTGGTAGTTGACCCGGGTGTATTGTGATAATGCACCCTTTTATTGCGGACTGGGTTTGTATTCAGGGCCGGATTATCCCAAAAGTTTGTTTCGGTTTTCTAGGCACTTTCCATCGCACAGTACTTTCGTACTATGGACGCCAAGTCAGCGAAGCGTGTTATCTCACGGTGATTTATGGGGTTAAGGATTCCCTTGTCCGTGCAATTATTGCAGAAAAATGAGATTGCGTCTTCCTCGCAACAGTCCTTAACCTTGTTCATCGCAAGGAGGAATCTGGCCCAATATTGATGTATTGTTTCCTGGGGATCTTGCCTGATGTGGGAAAGATCGCTTATGTTTGGGTGGGTGGGTGGGTGGAATTGAATCCGAACCCTTACCCGATCTGGGATCCAGGGGCCGAGGAGTTTCCAATTTTGAAAGTTCCAGTTCTGGGGTGTTACCCGATAATCCTGGTCCGCTGCCTGACTCTAAGTTCAGGGATTGGATGTTGTCCTCCCGCGAACGGGCGTCCGGCTCGGAGAGCTCGGGAATCCGGACATAGTTGGTCCTCAAGATAAAGGAGAGGTCGCTGCACTGTTCCTCCACCTCTGCAATATGATGGGTGACTGGTGGAGAGTTAATCTCCCTTTGATCAGGTTTAAGCCCAATCCGATCCTAGCCCGTAGCGACTCCCAAGGTGGCGATGCGATCCAAGAGCTTGTTTAAGGAGGCAAGCTCCATTGGATCCATCTGTTCGGCGAGTGCCGATTTGACGTGGAGGCTGTTTTCGATGACCCGAGAAGTCATCGTGGCGCGGCGGCCGAACAGGTGGTCATGATGAACCCGCCTAGCAGGAGAGTTTGGCCGACAACCAAAGCCCCACGACAGTAGTACCGTCTTTAAAGACGAGACGAGACATCCTTCCTTCTGGAGACGGCACAGAGGAACTCTCAATGAAAGCGCCAATCTCGATGTCAAAACCGGCGGATCTCGGGTAGGGGGTCCCGAACTGTGCGTCTAAGGCGGATGGTAACAGGAGGCAGGGGACACGATGTTTTACCCAGGTTCGGGCCCTCTCGATGGAGGTAAAACCCTACGTCCTGCTTGATTAATATTGATGATATGGGTAGTACAAGAGTTAATCTACCATGAGATCAGAGAGGCTAAACCCTAGAAGCTAGCCTATGGTATGATTGTATGTTGTCCTACGGACTAAAACCCTCCGGTTTATATAGACACCGGAGGGGCCTAGGGTTACACAAGGTCGGTTACAAAGGAGGAGATATACATATCTGTATTGCCTAAGCTTGCCTTCCACGCCAAGTAGAGTCCCATCCGGACACGAGACGAAGTCTTCAATCTTGTATCTTCAGAGTCCAACATTCCGACCAAAGGATATAGTCCGGCTATCCGGAGACCCCCTAATCCAGGACTCCCTCACTTCCAGCTCAAAGTTCTTTCTTCTTAGCAGATTCCTAGTGTTTAGTATGTCATGCAACATTTGCCAGAAGAAAATTTTATGTGTAAGTTGACATGAACTCTTCCATATCCAACTGAAATGAGGTGGAGTTGTCTTATGTCCAATTAACACATTGTAAGCTTTGATTGAAGAGTAGAAATCATTCCCCCATATATAGCTCCATGTGTCCCTCAGTTCCAAGTGATCTGAGTTTCTCAAAGTGATGCAAATATTTTCCATTTCAAGGAATTCCTCATATGCTTGAGTAGTCAACGGCAGGTGAAATAAATCTTAAATGTACTTAGTATGGATCACTTGATTGACCGTGATAGTTGTATCTCTGGCAAAAGTAATGAGGTGGTGAAATTTGTGTTTCATGAAAAAATCATGCCAACAATCATCCCAAAACAAAGCACTTTAACCATCTCCCACATTACATCTAGCAATTGATTTGTAGTGGTCAATGAGAGCTAAATTCGATTTCCACCAGAATGACCCCTCCCTGCTTTATCCTGACAGATTCCCATTACTGTAATATGTCTCCCAAATAAGATTCACCCAAGGAATATCATGTCTATTAAAAATATTATGAAGATTTTACATGAGCAATGTCTTGTTTTGTGTGAATATGTCCATTACACCTAGACTTCCTTGACTCTTTGGTCTACAAACAGTTTTCCATGCTACTAATGATGGTCTATGATCCTCCAAATCAGGGCTCCTCCACAGACAGTGTCTTAGATATTTAATGATGTGATGCTTGATAGTAACAGGAACATCCAGGCAGCACATGAAAAAAATTGTTAATGATGCCAGTACTGATTTTACGAAGAGTAATCATCCTGCCTGAGTCAGGAAGGTAGAAATTCCACCAAGTCTTTTGGCAATTCTTTGGACTAGGGGCAAACATTGGTCCATGGTTGCTTTGTAAATCCCCAGAGGTAATCCCAAGTATGTGAAAGGGAATTGACCTCTGGAGCATTGCAATGTATTTGTGAAGATATCAACTCAGTCCTTTGCAATGTTGATGGGCACTGAGGGAGTCCGGGATTAGGGGGTCTCCGGACAGCCGGACTCTATTCTTTCGCCGGACTATTGGACTATGAAGATACAAGATTGAAGACTTCGTCTCGTGTCTGGATGGAACTCTACTTGGCGTGGAAGGCAAGCTAGGCAATACGGATATGGATATCTCCTCCTTTGTAACTGACCTTGTGTAACCCTAGCCCCCTCCAGTGTCTATATAAACTGGAGGGTTTTAGTCCGTAGGACAACATACAATCATACCATAGGCTAGCTTATAGTTTTTAGCCTCTCCAATCTCGTGGTAGATCAACTCTTGTAATACCCATATCATCAAGAATAAATCAAGCAGGACGTAGGGTTTTACCTCCATCAAGAGGGCCCGAACCTGGGTAAAACATCGTGTCCCCTGCCTCCTGTTACCATCCGCCTTAGACTCACACTTCGGGACCTGCTACTCGAGATCCGCCGGTTTTGACACCGACATTGGTGCTTTCATTGAGAGCTCCTCTGTGTCGTCGCCGTTAGGCTTGACGGCTCCTACTATCATCAATAGCGATGCAGTCCCGGGTGAGACTTTTCTTCCCGGACAGATCTTTGTGTCCGGTGGCTCGCACTCCGGGCCAACTCGCTTGGACATCTGGAGTAGATCGAAAGTTACGCCCCTGGCCACCAAGTTAGGTTTGGAAGATTAAATTACACGGCTGATGTCCGCGGGGACTTGATCTTCGATGGATTCGAGCCCCTGCCTTATGCGCCATGCGGTCGCGATGAGTACGATTTGGCTCTGCCATCGGACCGTATTCAAGAGATCGCACTGGCAGCTGCTCCGAGCCTCAATTCGGATCCAGTTGTGCCGTCCGTGGATGGGTGGATAGACCCCGTCACATAGGCCGTATTCTCAGTGGCGGTCGAGCCGAATATCGACCTTACCCTTCACAAGAGCCATGTTGTCAAACTACCAGATCCTTCTCCTGCCACGGACTACGAACCGCCTGCACCCGTTCCCATCGAATCCGATGGGGCGCCGATCATGGAGTTTACCTCCGCGGATATTTTTCAGCACTCGCCCTTCGGCGACATACGGAACTCATTAAGTTCTCTCTCCTAGTTAGGAGGATCCTGGCCGAACTATGTCCGGCAGGATTGGAATGCGGATGACGAAGAAATTCGCCGCCCACCCACCACCCACTTAGTAGCCACTGTCGATGATTTAACCGACATGCTCGACTTCGACTCTGAAGACGACGACGATGCAGGAGACGAACATGAACCACTGCCCACAGGGCACCAGACGCCCACTTCATCACACGACGTATACATGGTGGACACACCAAACGAAAACGATGACGAGGAACGGAAGGACGCAACGAAGGGTTATCCCCTCGAGAAGCAGTCAAAGTGGCGGCATAAGCGCCGCTCCAAATCCCGCCTCGGCGGAAATAATGATCATATAGACCCAGCGTTAGAGCAGGGCGAACCATCGCAGGGCCACGGCAACACGGAGAGTCAAACCGAACAACCCGACTCTGTCAAAGATAATAATCCAGACGACATCACACCGGACAGACACCAGGAGCAACAGAATGCCCATCAAAGGCTTGTTACCACCGCGAGGAGTCTAAAAAAGCAGAAGCAAAGGCTCAAGGCTGTGTAAGACACACTCAGAATCAGATGGAGTAAAGTACTCAACAGAGCCGCGAAGTACGACGATAATCGCCACACCAAGAGCTACCCGAAGCGGAAGTTGCTACCTGAATTTGATGAGGATGCCTTAGATCCCCCGCAACCAAAAATTAAAACGGCCCTCTGGCTGGATAGACGACCTCACGGCCAACATAGAGAGGCTGACAACGCCGCACATAAGCCAATACGCGATCCACGGAGGGCTTGCATCAAAAGGACGGCGCAACCAGATCCATTTATGGACCACGCAAGCGCGCTCCAGCATACGATGCAACACAACAAACATCCGAACACCACGGTACACCCAGATACAGGGGTGCCGCACACCCCCTATGTTTCACCGATGAGGTGCTGGACCTTGAATTTCCAGAGGGATTCAAACCCGTAAACATAGAGGCATACGACGGAACAACAGACCCTGGGGTCTGGATTAAGGACTACATCCTCCATATCCATATGGCTCGAGGAGATGATCTTCACGCCATCAAGTACTTACCCCTCAAGCTCAAAGGGCCAGTGTAACATCCCAAATTTTCAATTTGGAATGTTATACACTAGATCATCATTGCATATCATATTTTATTTGCTTTTGGTTTTGATCCAAGAAATTCTACACAGCTCAAGGACCCACGGAGAGAGTTGGGGATTTCGTTATTTTCATATTTGAGTTTTCTCAAATTTTGAGAATAGGATCATTTGATTTTAATTATTTTATCATCAATTATTTCTATTACAAAAATATGAGAGAGGGAATAAAATGACTTTCCCAAAAATAAAGAAATATTGAGGATTTAATAATAAAATCAAATAAGATTTTATTTCGGAGTTTTTCGTTATTTTATTTGAATTTAGGAAAAATGTGCGTTTTTCAAAATTGCATTTAGGCCCCAAATAAATGTTCACCTTGTGCGGCTTGATTTTAGAAGCCCGGGAAAATTTATTTTAGGATTTTTGGAGTCCGTTTAGTATTTCTTTTATTTGTTTTTCTGCGTGGAATAATTAAAAAAACGCGCCACTGACCTACGGGCCGTGTCCGACCTGGACACTAGGCCCGATCGGGCTTTATAAGCCGGGAGCCCAGCCCGGGAGCCTCCCCACCCAAAACCTAGCCCCAGCCCCGCCCTAGCCGCCACCGCCGCCGCTGCCCCACCGCCGACCGCCGCCGCCAGTGTTCTCGCCGGAGTTGTCGGTAGTTTCTTTTTTTTAGACACCGTTTTTTTCCAAAAAACCGTTCGGTTTTTCCAACGGTTTTGCTCATTTTTTCAGTTTCGGTTTTTTAATAGATCGGTTTTCCCGATTTATTTAAATAGCGATCGTTCGTCCGTTCGTTCGTTCTAGCGAGCGTTCGTCGTTTTTCTTTTTCTCGGATTAAATCCGCGATTTTTCTGATTGCGATCCCTGATCCGATTTTTGTTTTAGTATAACTTTTCGCTCGTTTATCGGAATCAGGCGATTCAAGCGCCTGGAGTTTCGTCTCGAAACCCTCTATCCGTTTAACCAACTTAAACAAGTTTTTGCCACTGTAAAAAAACTGCCCTAGATCCAGAATAGTAAACGAAGCCTGTTTCTTTTGCCATTTGAATTTCGTTGCTTCGTTTGATTTGATTCTTTTTGCAAACTGGAGTTCTTAAGTTGAACCTTCTGGTTAGATCTCTTATTTGAGTTTTACCCGTGCATTAGATGAATACTTATTGTATGCTTGTTTATTTGTCTGCGATAGAATACCCGGAGTGCGCCGCCTATTACTTCGAATCTCTAGGTTTCGCGGATCATCAGCAAGGCAAGTAACACTTTGATCATACCTCCTACTACCCAGTTTTATTGCATTAGATCAATCCTCAAACATTGCATGATTAGGATCTAATTAAATTGTGGGATTGGGAAGTAGTTGAGGTAGTACCTATTACCTGTTTATTATCAAACCTTTGGGAGTTACTTCTACATTTGCCTATTGTGCCATGCTATGCTAGTAGACGTGGATTGGGTGAGTGATATCCATGAAAAATGTGAGTTTTTTAAATTAATGGTTTATCTAAGGTGGCAACTTAAACACACATCTAGGTGGATTGAGGTACCTGGGTATTCCAGGATTGCCTGTTTTTCTTTATGGACCGCCACCCAGGCCCAAAGGGATCATGCGATTTTTCATACTAGAAACTTCCGTGTGCAGCCACAAGCTATTATGGGCTCTAGCATAGTTGATTAAGTCGTGCGAACTCTTACAGGTTAGACTAGCAGATGTAGGGGAAAGTAGGTGTAACGGTCTATCCATCGTAAGGTGCTAGTGCTTTCGAAAGACTATGTCTCGGTCATCCGTCTTCTCAAACACCATGTAGTGCAAGAAACCAAACGGAGGCGATCGAGTCTTGTGGGGAAAAGTGCGCTAACCTCTGCATAGTGTATAAACTAATTATGGTTAGTCATGTCCCCGGTTATGGACATCTTGAGTATCTAGTACTTGGATTATCGTGTGAATCTCAACATGTTACTCTCTAATTTAATTTTGTTGGGTTTTGTTTAATGATGATGCTTAATTGGGATTGAGGATGCTGTCAACCATTCTCAATCTTTAACAACTACCGTGATAGTTAAATAAAATTTATTCCTTTGCAGTAGGGAAAAATTGGCTTTGCGCAAAACTGTAACCATAGAGCTTTCCACCAGCCAAATATGCATATAGCTGTTTCATTCCATTACTCTCTATGTGTTACCTTGCCAGCATATTCCATCTGCTGACCTGTTTCAGGCTGCAACGTTAATGTTGCAGACTTTTCAGACGATGATTAAGGAGTTTTTAGATCGTGGTTCTATACTCAGTGATGCCGTTGGAGTTGATGGACTCACTTATCTTCCAAGCCTTCCGCTGTTATCGTTATTAGATGGCCTTAAGCCATATTTATTGTAATAAGTTCTCTATTGAGACACTCAATGTAATAAGTGTGTGATTGCTACTCTATTATAAATCCTCCAAGTACTGTGTGGTGTCAGCATTACTGATCCAAGGATGACACCTGAGCACAGAGATCAGACCGTTTGAGGTCTGGTCGCTACAGCCAGCTCGGCACTGGCTTAAAAGCCTCCCCAAAAGCTCCATTGGAAGCTGGGAAGTGCTTGAAAACGCTTTTCGGGCAAATTTTCAAGGGACTTATGTTCGACTTCCGGATGTGGACGATTTGAGTCATATAACTCAACAGCCCGGAGAGTCAGCCCGAAAGCTTTGGAACAGGTTTCTTACTAAAAAGAATCAAATAGTCGACTGTCCGGACACCGAAGCCTTGGCAGCCTTTAAGCACAGTGTCCGAGAACAATGGCAGCATTAACAAGCCTCATGACCCGCTTTTGCACGGGCGAGGACAGCTGGCTAGCCCGATGCAGCACCAGCGACCCAAGTACATCCGAAGTTAGAGATGGAAATGGGAAATCACAACGCAGCAAAAATAACAAGCGCCAGAATAAAGAAGACAGCCCGAAAAGCACGGCGGTAAACACCGGATTCAGAAGCTCTCGGCCAGGCCAGCAAAAGTCGTCCTCTAAAGGCGCCAGAGATGAACTGTCCAGCTTAAACAAAATTCTGGACCAAATATGTCAGATCCATAGAACCCCCGATAAACCTGCAAATCATACCCACAGAGAATGCTGGGTCTTCAAGCAGTCCGGCAAGCTTAACGCATAACATAAGGGGCAGGATACACCAAGCGAAGACGAGGATGAGCCTCGCAAGCAAAGCACTGGGGAACAGAAGAAATTTCCACCAGATGTCAAAACAGTAAATGTGTTACACGTGATAAAGGGGAGAAACAAAGCGACACTCCCAGATAAATATGCCCAAGGGCCTATCACCGCGGAGCTCCGCCAGTGGTTGTCCCAACCGATCACCTTCGACCATCGGGATTACTCGGCTAATATCCAGCAGGCAGGATGGGCTGCCTTGGTATTAGACCCAATAATTGACGGATAACACTTCACACGAGTCCTGATGGACGGCGGCAGCAGTTTAAATCTGATATATCAGGACACAATCCGCAAAACGGGGATAGACCCAACGAAAATTTGCCACAACAATACTACCTTTAAAGGAGTAACGCTAGGCCCAGGGGCTCATTGCACGGGCACCCTCCTACTAGAGGTTATATTCGGCTTCCCCGATAACTTCCGTAGCGAAAATTTAACCTTCCACATTGCTCCGTTCCAAAGTGGCTATCAAGCACTACTTGGACGCGAAGGTTTCGCTCGCTTTAATGCAATACCGCATTACGCTTCCCTCACGCTTAAGATGCCCGGTCCACGTGGCATCATTACAATAAATGGAAAAATTAAGCGATCCCTACGCGTCGAAGAGAGTGCGGCTGCCTTGGCAGCCGCACACTAAAACGGCCTCACCAATTAAAGCATTCGATAGGCCGTCAAGTCCACGGACACGGTTAGACAAGTCCGGCGTAGCTATATGTAATTCATACAGGTTTGATGGCCACACCCCTATTACAAATTCAAGGGGCTCAACGCACACAGACAAGTGGCAATTTTTACTCACCTTGAATAGTACATGGTTTCTTTAAACCTACCTTTTTGCACGACAACTTTTCACCTAAGTTCCTCTCTTTTACAGATGACCATCGTGCTACACCCGTCCAGGATACGGCACAACGGAGATACAGGCGCAGACGTGCAACAGGGACCCGTTCCAAGAATTCTTTTTAGATTAAGACCCTGCGTCAACCTTTTTTACTATCTCTTGTTGATACACATCCCTCGAATTCTCAGTACAATTGAGAAGGATGCTCACGTCTTGGCATGTGGCCACGTTAGAATACTGCACATACCTGGACACCAGGGGCTTCTTGCAAATGGCACTGTTTAGGCCCGGCTTACACCATAAAGACCGAATACCTTAGGGAGTGTTCGGCGTCGCGAGTTTGGCCTTATATGCATCAACTCCGAATCATGTCTTTGGTCAAATATTGGGTTTGCCCGGCTCCTGTGTTTTGCTGCCTTATGTTCCACTCTATCGGATAATGCGGCACCAGGAGAACTACTGCAATTGTGCCCTGGTTCATCCGGATGAGCACCTCAGTAGAGAAAGCCGAAAACTGACTTTCATGATATAGCGTGAGTCTGGTCAACCACTCGATGACCTATCGGAATCTTAGAATTCCTCCGCCTTAACGAAGGGCGATTTCCCGGCCAGGCATGTACGCACCCCGAATTCGGGTGAGTTTGGAGCCACCAGGGGCTATATAGTAGCCCCACTGTCAAAATTCTCTAGCTAAGTGAAAGTGTTAAAGCATTATAGTCCGGTTGTCTAGTTCGCTGCGCTATCACCTCCTTAATAGGACCAAGACGTTGGGTTAAGTGTGAATACGCATCTTCTGCGAACACCCCCGCATTATATGCGAGGGGGCATGAATATATATATATATAAACGGACGCACAGGAGGCATCATATTACCTTCGGGCAAAAGTATAAATACAACCTTGATAAATTTAATAAAACATTGTTTTTACAATGGGAATACATGTCACTCAAACATAATATTCTTTGAGCACTAGGCCTCTATCAAACGAGCACCCTCAAGAACTTCTTCAAAATAGTGCTCGGCAGCCACTCGGCCCATGGCCGAACCCTGCACCGCAACAGTGGTAGCATCCATCTCCGCCCAGTATGCTTTGACACGGGCAAGGGCCATCCGCGAGCCTTCTATGCACGCAGACCTCTTCATCACACTGATGCGCGGCACTGCACCAAGGAACTGCTGCACTAAGCTGAAATAGCTGTCCGGCTTCGGCCTTTCTGGCCACAGATGATCTACGACGGACCTCATGGCGAGTCCGGACAATCTATTGAGTTCGGCCCATTCGGCAAGTTGATCAGTTAGTGGAAGCGGACACTCTGGAATGTTAAACTGCGACCAGAATAGCTTGTCCATTTCACGATCTGTCTGTTCTTGGAAGTATTCGGCCGCATCGACAGCACTCGCCATCATATCCAGATATGCGTCTGCCGAACTCCACAGCCGATCAAGAGGGGCTTACCGCAGATCTCCGAACATCCTCCACAGCAAAAAGGGCTTCCCAGCCACAATATCACTGGCTTCACGCAGCTCCTCCTTCGCTCTCATGGCAGAGCAGGTGTCTTTGGTCGCCATTGTGGCCTTTTCGAGGTCCATTGCCTTTGCTCGGTTTTCTTCTTCAAGGAACCGGCAACGGTCGGCAGTGTCTTTTAACTCTACGGCCATTTTGGCCATCTTCTCTTTGCTCTCGCAATGCGCGGCCTTCTTGACTCTTAACTCTTCGGCCGCCTTCAAAGCAGCCGCATTACTACTCCTTGCTTGTTCTTTGGCTCAGGTAAGTTCCGCCCGAAGGGTCTCCACGGTGGCAGCTCCATCTGCAGTCAAAACATATTAAAGATACTGGCATCATGATGCTCTTACTATATAAAATTCACCAGAAAACATCACTTACCCTGTGCCTCGTCAAGCCGCTTGTTAACAAGCTCGATGTCGACATCTGCCGCATCCAGTTGCCACTTTAGTTCGGCAAACTCATTAGTCCGGCTAGCCACCGGAGCTTCCACCACCTGCACATAAAAGTAGTATGTTTATTACCTTGGACTACGATCCTCTGTTTGCCGCCGTTCTCGGCAACAACCAGAGTCTCAGGGGCTACTATCTACACAGGGCACACCTAAAAATGTGTTGTACTATTACAAATGGATATCATTTTATGTACCTCAAAACCCCTTAGTAGACTCATAAAGGCGTCATGCAACCCTCTTTCGGCGGACGAAATCCTTTCCATCACCGTACCCATCAACGTACGGTGTTCTTCTGAGATGGTCGCTCGCTTTGGCAGATCCCTCAGTGCGTCCGACCGCATACCAGACGGCGCCGGACTCCTTTATTTGCCCTCTTCAAGAGCCGGATGCTGGGGACTTCGGGTGACCATAGGATTATCTTCTGGCCTCACCAGATCCAGAGAAGCCCTCCATGACGACACTTAAAGGTCGTCCGCTTCTTGAGCGGGGGAGTCTGGGGGAGGCGTTTCGCTCTCCATCATCTCCGAAAGAAGGTCCCATGAAGACGAGCTCTATTGAGAAGGGCTGAAATCCGAATTGCAAAATAAACGCTTCGGTTATTTTCCTCGAAAGTAAGGTAGAATATCTTTACTATTAAGTATTTCTCTTTTTTGATCACTTACGGCTCGTTAGAGAGCTGATCCCCGCACGGACTTTGTTGGAGACTTCTTCTCCCATTTGGAAGCCTTGGTTTCCGGATCTTCAGAGGCGGTTCTCTTCCTTTCTCGGAGCGAGAGAAGGTTAGATTCTTCCCTTGGTTATCCTCCCTCACGGAGGCGTTCATTCCCTCAGTTAGAATTGGTAGCGATGGGAGCCCGCTTTCGCCCTCATTACTCCCCCCTTTTCTTCCTTTGAGGGCTCCGGGCAAGGTGCTAGCTCGAGCATCTTTTCCATACGGATTGTCCAAACCCTCAGGAAGGGGGGCCGAACACCGAATCATCTTCTCCTTTGTTAGCCAGTCCTGGTCAAAGAGCGATTTCTCAGAATGACGTCATTATAAATGAAAGACAGTGTGTTTGGCTAGAGGATTACTTACTTGGTCGGCGGTGCAGTTGCTGCTCAGACCCACATCCTCGGTGGTATCCAGACACTCTATTTGGGGTCCGAAGAATGATTTATACATCTCCTCGTGCGTCAGGCCGAGGAAATCCTGAACAGTGCGCGGTCCTTCTGGGTTGAACTCCCACATGCGAAGGGGCCGGCGTTTGCAAGGCTGGACTCGATGAACCAGCATGACTTGCACCACCATAACCAGACTGAAATCTCCTTCAAAGAGATCTTGAATGCGGCTCTGCAGTATAGGCACGTCCTTGGCTGGACCCCAGCTCAGCCCTCTGCTAATCCATGACATCAGTTGTGGTGGAGGGCCCGAGCGGAAAGCAGGGGGAGCTACCCACTTGGCCCTTCTAGGAGCTGTGATGTAAAACCACTCCTGTTGCCATAATCCGGATACCTCTGGAAAGGAACCCTTCGGCCATGAAGCGCCAGCAATTTTGCTTATTAGAGCGCCTCTGCACGCTGCATGTTGCCCTTCGACTATCTTCGGCTTCACGTCTAAAGTCTTGAGCCACAGGCCGAAGTGAGGGGTAATGCGGAGAAAGGCCTCACAAACGACAATGAATGATGATACGTGTAGGAGGGAATCCGGGGCTAGATCGCGAAAATCCAGCCCGTAATAGAACATAAGACCCCTGACAAAGGGATCCAGAGGAAGGCTTAGTCCTCGGAGGAAGTGGGGGATGAACACGACGCTCTCGTTGGGTTCGGGAGTAGGGATGACCTGCCCTCGGGTGGGCAGCCTGTGTGAAATATCTGCGGTCAGATATCTGGCCTCCCTCAACTTTTTGATGTCCTCCTCCATGGCGGAGGAAGGCATACACCGGCCCTGGAGGCTGGATCCAGACATGATTGAAGATCCGAAGCACCTGACCTAGGCTTTGTGTGTTAGAACTCGAGGCGGGGGAAGGATTCAATTGAGCACGGGAGGGAAAAAGTAAAAGCCTTGTCCCTTTATAAAGAGGGTGAATATCAAGCGTCCTCCCCGTAGACATTTGGGACATGCCTAAAATCTAGGAGTCCTAGGCGCGGTTGGGTTACCCATGCCCGTATTGATGAGAATCCCGTAATAAGGGGGACACGATCTCTGCTTTGACAAAACGTGTCAAGAAACTGCCTCGCGTTATGTGCGGGGCTAGTTAAAGAAAAACGGTTCGAATAATCGCCGAGCCATGGCATGATGTCATGTTGCCAAAATGAGTCAGCAGATTAGATTTGTGGAAATATTATTCTCTCTATGGTGGTATGTGGAACTTATTTTGCAGGGTTGGACACTATCTTTTTATTCAAATTATTGGGTGATTCAAGAAGTATTAATGTTACTACATAATTATTCAAGAATATTAGTGTTACTAAATAATTATATCAATTTTTTGAATTTTGGTCAAATCTGGTCAAACTGTGGTCAAACTATGGTCAAACTATGGTCAAACTTATTCAAGAAATATTAGTGTTACTAAATAATTACTGTTTTTTAGAATAATAGTTTCAAACTCAATCAATGAAATGTGTGACTTCATGCTCAAGCTAAACTCCTGAGGGTTAATAGGATTGGCATCTTACTATTGTCAGGAAAACAACAAGTGCAGACTTGCAAACGAAGGAGAATAGAACCCGAAGTTAAGCGTGCTCGGGCTGGAGTAGTGAGAGGGATGGGTGACCGGTCGGGAAGTTAGATGATTTGGAATGAGTGATCCACACTTGAGCAGTTAAGAGAGGTGATTAGAGACTAAATCACCCAATAATTCAGAAAAATTAAAAATCAAAAAAATAATCAAAAAAAATTCCAAAATTTAAAAAAAAAATCAATAAAAAAAACCTTTAGTATCGGTTGGTAACACCAACCAGTACTAAAGGTCCCCATACCAGGGCGCGAGCTCACGCCACATGGTGGCACTTTAGGGCCGGTTCGTGCCGAACCGGTACTAAAGGGGGGCCTTTAGTGCCCACCAATTAGTGCCGGTTATGGAACCAGCACTAAAGGCCCTTACGAACCGGTTTTAAAGCTCCGTTTTCTACTAGTGTGGGCCCCAGCAGTCAGGGGGGCGAATCGTTTTTTCCTGCCCGGACGCACTTGTGTGCGAAGATGTAGCTGGTGGGTCCCAGCAGTCAGGGGGGAAACGTTTTTTTCATGAAATACGGTGGCCCGTCCGGTGGATCCCAGCTGTCAGGTGCAGGAATAATTATTTTGTGCGTAATAAGGAGGCACTTCCTTGCGGCTTCCGTGGACCCAGCTGTCAGCCTCTCCATGTACAGTACTCTTCCGATGGAAGTCGGTCGTTGACCACATTGACCACGCCGCGGCGAGAGCACGAATGCGGTGGATGACAGCAAGGCCTAGGAAGGGGAGGACACGGAGCCGGGGAAGACGCGGTAGTGGATGCCCGCGCGGAGAGGAGTACGAGGGTTCACTGGTTCGGCTGCGGTGTGAGGCTGCCGTCGCCGCAGAATAACAGGGGGTGTGGGTGAGTAGAGGGATGGCTTGGCCAGCAGTGGGAGTAGTAGGGGGCGGTGAGGCCTCCGCTGCATCACAGCCGGCCATGGGAGGCAGGAGCACGCGGCACGACCGACGCTGGTTTTGGCGGTTGGAGCAAGAAGACCAGAGGTTGAAGAAGCACTACAGCCGTTGGATGGACATCGTACGGTCACTGGAGCTAGAATCATTCATATATTGACTATAAGTTGACAAAGCCCTCCGTCCCCGTCAACTTAGTTGGCCCACAAGTTAGCCTCCCACTGTGGTGGGTCCCAGCTGGCAGGGGGTATTTTTTTTTGTGCGCAATAAGGAGGCACTTCCTTGCGTGCGAAGATATAGTTGGTGGGTCTGACCTGTCAGCGGAGGGAACGCTTTTTTCCGCTAAATACAGAGGACCTTTCGGCGGTACCAGATGTCAGGTGGAGGAATCATTATGTTGCGCGTAATAAGGAGGCATTTCCTTGTGTGCGGTCGTGGACCCAGCTGTCAGCCTCTCCACGTGCAGTCCACTTCCGATGGATGTCGTTCGTTGACTATGTTGACCACGCTGCACCGAGAGTAGCAGGGCGGTGGACGACGGCGAGGCCTACAAAGGGAACGACACGGAGCCGGGGAAGTCACCGACAGTGGCTGCCCACATGGTGGAGAGTACGAGGGTTGACTGGTTCGGCTGCCGTTGCCGGAAAATAACAGGAGGTGTGGGTGAGTAGAGGGATAGACAGTCCAGGGATGCGAGTATATGATGGGGCCATGAGGCCTGCCTAGCAGCATAGCCGGCCACGGGAGGCGGGAGCAGGCGGTTCTGACGGTGCTGGTTTGGGCGGCTGCGGCAGGAAGATCAGGGACTGAAGAAGCACGATTGTCGTTAGATTGACATCTAACTGTCTGACGCTGGTAGAGTTGATTCTTGACTAAGTTTCTTTTTTGAGAAACCTTGTGTACGCATGAACGTAGTAGGCCCACAAATCAGCCTCCAAATCTGTGGCAGACAACATAGAGCCCATTTGCTATTTTTTAATAATTTCCAGCCCATTTGCTAATTCTTAAGTAATTTATTACAGCCCATTTTCTGCCCAGGAACACTGTCAAAAAGTTCAACCTTATTTTGCATATTTAGATGGAGTCCGAACTTTTGTAATCCCGAAATGATAAACATTTTTAAGAACTTATTAATTTGCCAAAAAAATTGTTTTGTTTTTGTAAGCAAATAAGATGTGGGACAATTGAGTTGGTTTAAGGGAAAACCAGTCATAAAAAATCAGTGCTGGGAGAAAAAAAAATAAGGATGTAAATATGAAAAGAGAATTTTATGTATTTTCAATATAATGCTACATGTATATGAACTAGTAAAACATTAGGTAGAGATTAGAAAACAGATGTAGGACATGCGTTTCAAGAGGAAAATAGGACTGGGCTGTGTGTTTGATTCAGTAAAAAAACTGCCTACGGATGTTGTAAGACAATATATAACTAACGCTGGTGGGCCAGAGGCCAGTAGATACCCGCTAGATCTTTGTGCCCCGTTGTCGTCATGGGCTGGGCCTTTAAAAAACAAAACCAACACTACTAGGGAAAAGCCTAGCAACAGCACGTGTTTTAGGCCTGTCAGTAGCGCGGGATGGTGCGCTACTAGTACGGCGCTACAGCTAAAGGTTAGCAGTAGCGTGGGTTAACCCACGCTACTGCTATATTAACTTAGTAGTAGCATTTTCTTCAAACAACGCTACTGCTAATTACTAGTAGCGCTTCTCCCTGCACGCGCTACTACTATTATTTCGTAATTTTTTATTTCATGTTTTATTCATACACCTTTATAGAAGTTTTCATACAACAACAATTTAGAGATTGTTTTTACATCATAATGAGTTATTACATCACTGGGTGAAAGAACCGTGGACTAGTTTCAAGTGGATGGACATCCACTTGAAACTAATCCGCGGTTCTTTCACCTAATGATATAATAAATATCATCGTCATCATCATCATCATCATCATTATCATATCATTAACAACTTATCATCATAATACATCATTGTCATATAACACCTCCTCATGATCATTGTTTCCATCAATGAGACATCACATAGCAAGTTGGTCACTAGTCATAATCACAACTACTCCCCATCACCAACTCTAACACATTTTACCACATAATAAATATTGTATCTCATAGGACCTACTACATTCTCTTAGGACCTACTATATTCTCTTAGGTAAAATAGCATAAAACAAGATAGCCCCTGACTCGCCTTTATGGAGAATGGAGATTATCCTATCTCCAATTCTTGCCTTTCGCACAATGTTGCTTCCAAGAACCTCCTTACGACTGTCCATACATTTTTTCCATTTTGTGGTTTTCATGTCTCCATCTCTTTTAGAAATCCGATATGGACAGGTGAGATTCGTAGGATGACCTGGCTGTATGTTCAAAACATTAAGGCGACCTTTCTGATACATCAGATGAGGCACACAATCATCCGGGATTTTCTGTTGAAAAACATAGTAATAACTTTGTAGTTAGCAATGTAGTTAAGTTTTAAAAGAATTTATGCAAAAGATGCACAGATGTCGTAGTAGTAAAAAATCTTACCATGACATCTCCATGGATGTTACCGTAGTTCAACACGTGCACTAGTGGCACGTATTGACCATAATGTGGAGGAGTTTTATTATAGATATTGTAATTCTCAAGATCAGTACAAAATGCGACCAGATGATTCTTCTCTTGATAAGTTAACTCAGAGCCATCGGTGTAGTAGGTTTTGTCTACCATGTTCCGCACATTGTTTGAACAATTAAAATAAGCTGTCAATGGAAATAAGCTGTCAACCATTTTGAAATGAACAATATAAATTAGTTAATAACTATGTTTGAGAAACTCACATAGCGGTAGAATTGGAAGCATATCAACAAGGACCCAAATGTCCAAATTGTCTTGGTCAATGTCAGGATCACCAAGATCCATGGTGATAAACATACCCTCTTGAAAATCATACATCTTGCAAAGTGCTTCCCAACCGGGGCAACCAAAATGGGATACACTCTCAGAATTGTATAGATTTACCTCAAAATCCATACCATGATGGGTCCTTAGGTTAATTTTCTTTGTTTCATTCCTCTCATGATCTTCAAAACCCATCCTCTCCAAGACATAGCGTCTTGCATGGCATGGGATAAGCTAGTTGAATTGTAAAAGACAAAAATTACACGTTGAAGTAGTACCAGTCGAGCTTAATTACGAAAAAAACACTTTTCGTCGTAGCTTATTGTATCACAATCTAAGGCCTCCTCGAGCTTAATGCCGAAGCGCCGATCTTCGTCCAGGTGAGGCCTGTCGTAGAAACCCCGGTCGTCGTGGCACCAGGAGCACTCCCCCATGAGACTTTCATCATCCGAGTATGACATTTCCTATGGTCATAATTCAAATATTAAACTTGTACAATTAAATATATGTACTATAAAAATTAAATTAGATCATTATTATTCATCACGGGTTGACTATCGGTCTGCCCAGTCTATATGGTGGAGACTCTCCCTCACTGATTCCTCCTCTCTGACATTTGCGACCATCGGTGATGGTCGTTACTCCTTCTTTTCCCAAGTGCATAACAAAGGTCTAGCACAAGGAAAAGAAGGAGAAACAACACCCACGACAACAGTCGGGATTCTTCGTCCTCTCTCATATATGGTGGATACACTCCCTCATTGATTTTTCGACCTTCGGTGATGGAGCCTCGGTAGACTTAATGTCAACCCGAAATGTCATTTAATTATTTTTCTAGAAAATCCAGGCCACTCGATATTTCCTACATATTATAGCACAAGTCATGTCAAAATTCACGAAAAATTCCGGCATGACCTTTGCTAAAATAGGACATATCGAGCGCCTGAAATTTGCCGGAATGCAAATTAATCAACACTCCGGCAAAACATAGGCCACTCGGAGGTGTAACATGAACATGATCGGCCACTTGGGCAACCACATATCCTATTTGAGCAACACAAGATATACATGTTTTTATCTACATCATATCTTATAGGACTCATATTGACATGGAGATTTGGCTGGTCTCACCTTGAGGTCGGAGGGGGTCGGTGATGGGGACGACGGCAGGGATGATGGAGGGCTCCATGATTTCTGCAAAAACGAAAACCCTATAAATAAAACCCTAGCGACCGACATCGATGCGAGAATAATTGCTCAAAATAAAAAATAACAACAAATGTGACATGTTCAACTAGTTCTATTAATTAAAATAGTTCTTACTAAATATAAACTTACTATAAATAGAAATAAACTAAAAATAAACTAGTTCAACTAGTTATATTAATTTTCTTACTAAAAATACATTAGTTCTATTAATTCAACTAGTTCTTACTAAAACTAAACGGGTTCAACTAGTTTATTAATTTACTTACTAATTATTTTAAACACTTACTAAAAACAATGAAAAAACACTTACTAAAAGTAGGGAGGAGGGGTAGGGAG
>NC_041388.1:393168680-393185116 GCF_002162155.2 Triticum dicoccoides | reverse complement strand
CGGCCGGAGGAGGAGGGAGAGGGGCGGTGGGAGGAGGGCGGCCGGAGGAGGAGGGGGAGGAGGGAGTACCTCGGCGAGGAGCAGCGCGGCGGCGGCGGTGGTGGACCACGTACGGATTCGGCGCGGGCGAGAGCGAGTGAGGGAGTGACTGTCCAGGGTGAACCGCTCCAGGATAAGGTAAGTAAGTATTAGCGCGTTTCAGAGAAACGCGCTACTACTACGGGCCGTAGCAGTAGCGTTGGTCAGTGGTATGCGCTACTGCTAAGTGGGGCTAGCCATCTGTGCCTAGTACAAATATAGCAGCAGCGCGGTTTGGCGGAACGCACTGCTGCTAAAGTAGTAGCAGTAGCGCGGTTTATTTAAAAACACTACTACTAAGTAGCAGTAGCGACCTGTTTTGTCCAGCGCTACTGCTAAGATGCGGTGTATAAGGTTTTCCCTAGTAGTGCAAGCCTGGGCAGTCTACAGCCAGGTTGAAACTTGCTTGACCTGAAAAAACAATATACATGCTCAATAAATGGGAGAATTCTGCAAGTACAGACTGATAACTGAGATGCAGCAGGGATATTGTTTTTACATTGTGATAATAAGTGCATGCACTTGTTTCGAAAAATTTGGGGAACTAGGAATTCGAACGGCAGGTGCTTATGCTACCCATCAAAAAAATCAGGTGCCTGGAAATTCGTTTCGAAACAAATGATTCAGCTTTATATCCACATCGACCCTCAGCATGATGGTTGGAAGCAAATGCCAAGTTCATACCAAAAGATTGTTAACAACAATACTAACTTGCGGAAGACAAGGTAGTACAAGTACCAATACCAAACTAACTTATAATATTTTTACTCCTGGCCCTAGTGTTCATCTGGTAGAACATCTTGCAGAGGACCATCTCCCGCTCCTTCTCTTGCTCTAGGTCCTCGAGGTGGTACTGGTGCATCACCCAGTTGGTCCTCTGCTGGTCGAAGTTCTTGTTGGTGTGCAGCACCAGAACTTTTTGCTGCCCATCTACCGGCCGTTGACCATCACCGGCAAGGTATTGCCGGTGTTGTGCCACATCGTGTGCATGCCGCACTCCGACTGTATCTTGCGACGCGTCCACGTGCCCCTTTTGAACGCCCTGGAATTGCGCTGGAAGAAATGCTTGCTTAGGCCACTCAGTGTGATACCTGCAGTATTGTCGAATATAGGTTTTAGTGTACGTAGTTGGCATTTTCATAACATCTTTGGCATGTTGCAGTCACTTGTTTCACTTTTTATTAACTGTCAAATTGTAATTGCTTCACAGATCTGCGTCTAAAATGAAAAATAGAGCTATAAACAAAGGAATATGTTTGTGCAAGTAGACGGCCGATCGATGTCTTACCTGGAAGTTTCTCAGGATGGGTGTAGCATATGCCGTGCTCGCTGCCGATGGTTGGTATGAACAAATCGATGAGAGGGTGAGATCTCGCGCTGTCAGCACTCAGTTTGGCCTCAAGGTGCTCGATCAGCTCCTGATCCATGGGATCGAACTCGACACCAGCCGGCAGCATCAACCAATCCTTATTCGACTTGCATCGGTTAATTCGAGTTATATGGTACTCAATGTATGATCAATCGACTGTTTTAAGTGAATGATAAAAGATTTCGACAGATAAGTGGTACTCCAAATCTGAAATCCAAAATACCCGAACACGCCGCCAGGATTCTTGTGTCACCTCACGCGCAGTGTGTTGTCAGGCCAATTCAATGTGTGGACATGATGAATAATTTGACCGACGTATACTAGTACTTCTACTGTACTACACTTACTAGTCATATTTAGTGTCACATTTAACCATAGGTTTAACTAACAAGAACAAGTACGCACTTGAAGCCTAATTGATATATATATATGGCTTCTGCATAGCATCTCCATCATCATTATCAGTACATCCTGCGCACATGAGTTAGGATGCACTTGATCCCAGCAAGGTATCTATCCTTCAAACCAGAGGAGTGCTTCAAACTAACAACAGTACATAATATCCAACAAAAGAGGGTCGTGCTATAGTAGCAGAATACATGGCTCAGTCTAGATATCAGTACGAATCAAGTAGTGCATATTTGTTGTTGGCATGAACCACATTGCCGCATGTCAAGTTTGCAAAAGCCATCCATCGCATGGAAACTTCACTGGTAGAAAAAGGGCCTATAGTCCCGGTTCGTAAGGGCCTTTAGTCTCGGTTCCGGAACCAGGACTAAAGTGTCGGTACTAATACCTCCCCATTTAGTCCCGGTTCAATCCAGAACCGGGACTAAAGGCCCTCCACGTGGGCAGTGCGCAGAGCCCAGTCAGGAGACCCTTTGGTCTCGGTTGGTGGCACCAACCGGGACCAATTGGCATCCACGCGTCAGCACTTCTGTGGCTGGGGTTTTCGTTTTTTTGAAAGGGGGGGGGGGGTGGGGGGTTTTGGGGGGTTAATTTAGGTGTTTCATATATTGTGTTAGCTAGTTATAATTAATAGAGAGAAGTGTCCTCTGTTATGTCCGTGCTTGGTCGACGCTACGTACTATACATATGTATATAGAGAGGACTAGACACGCTAGCTAGCTAGTAAGCAAACGAAGGAAACAGAAGATCGTCATGAACATATATGCATATATACAGAGAGAAGTGATATCGACCACCTCTCCTTCTCCGAGAGATTGGTCGAACAACAAGTTCTCGTATATCTATCTAACACTACCGGCTAGATATATACAATAATTATCTCTTACAAATATAATCATACGGACTCAGGGTCCACATAGAATTTTCCGTCTTCAGGGATCACGTGGTCAAGAAAGAATGCCGCCAATTCCTCTTGAATTGCTCGCATGTGAGCTGGTGCTAGGAGTTCATCCCGCTTCTGAAACATCTAATTTGAAGAAGGGGGTCAATACACATATATATATAAATGAATTAAACTCAACACAAATGATGGTAATAAAATAAAATTGTGAATGTTGTTATTTACGTACTTCATATTGTTCGTTAGAGTACCCGCCCCGCTCACAGGTCGTGTGGCGGATGGACTCACAGATGTAGTATCCACAAAAATCATTCCCTTGTTCCTGCCACAACCACTTTACAAGAAATAGAGGTCAATCAAACTGATAAGCAAGAATGCTAAATGGTATTGATGAAACTAGCGCTTGAATCACTAGGAGATGCATAGAACATGCTACTATAGTACTTACTTTCGGGTGTCTAAATTCCAGCTCCTTCGGCAGTCCCGGAACTGTTTTGGTGAATTTGCTCCAAACCCTGCCGGACAAAGAAAACAATTACTTGATATCAGGAAATGAACAAAGTTGCTGATATGGTGGATAATGATCGATTTAACTTACTTCTTGAGGATTTCAGTCATGTCCGCATACTCCTTGGGATCTTTTCGTTTAGAGTCCAAGACGGTTACTACTCCTTGCTCAAGCTTAATCTCTAGGAGAATAAAGTGGAAACTGCACACACATGCATAACTCATGAATTACATTACTATAACCTTTACTAATATATAAGGGAAACCGAATACGCACAAGACAGTAACACTCACCTGAAGTTGTAAGGAAATAGTATTATATCTTTGTTTTGATTTATTATGAACGATCGTAGCAAGTTGGCCTCGGTAGCTGCGGCATGAAGTTTAACCTGAGTTGCATCTATGAGATATGTGTTAATGAACCCAATATCACTGACTTGTCTTTTCTTCAATTCGGCGATCTTCAATCTGCATAATATAGTGAGGATGATTATAAATACATGCAATGAAAGAGCTAAGCTATATAGAGAAACTTAATGATAGAAGTAGTACTACTTACAGACAGTAGCAGGCGACCGTTGTTTTATCGAGGGCCAATTGATTGAAAAACTGATAGAACTCCTCAAATGGAACATGCAACAGATCAATTCCAACGAGGTCATGCTCATTTTTAACTTTCAGATACAAAGTACTCCTCCCCCCAGAGTCTCTGCAGATTTTCAAGTACCAATCATGCAATCTTCGCATCATCGTTGATAGAGATCTTTCATCTTTGACGAGAGGCTTCCCATACTCGTATCTTTGTATTTGCACCTCCATGGGTTCATAATGTACTTCATCGGGCAGGTAATCTGCAAGATTGCTATAACCGGGCACCATCCTCGGATCATTATCGACGTTGTGGCTAGGCACCTTGAGCGGGGGGGCACGATTGCTTCGCTTGTTCGCCGAGCTGGGCAATTTGTTTCCCAGCTCGTCGTTCTTTCAGCCTTTGATCACTGACAGTACTTCCCGACGGCTCCGCTTCGGCAAATTCCTTTCCAATAATGCGGACATAGTTTCCTTTCGGCGGATTAGACTTCGGTGGTTTTGTTAGGGCAGCCAGAGTGCGCTTCACTTTCACCCGATCTACCTTCTCCCCGGAGGTGGATGTTTCTTTGCTTTCACCCCTTCAAATAAGTTCCTCACTTCTTCTCGCGCGATCTCGGCGTTCTCCTCCAGGGTCCTCTCATATGGTAACTTCTCTGGAGTCTTCAGAGAAGGACTGAATCTGTATGTCCTCCCGCCTCTGGTTGTACTGCTAGACGCCGACCAAGCAGACGGAGCGGTTGTCTTCTTTACTTGCTTAAGCGGTGGAGGAGAAGGACTACGATGTGCCGGAGCAACTGGAGCGGCGGCAGGTCTCTTCCGCCCTTGCTGACGAGGCGGAGAAGGAGGAGGCTGGCTGCTCGGGCGCGTCGGCGCAGGCGGAGAAGGAGGCGGAGTGCCGCCACGCGCCGGAGAAGGAGCCGGCCGAGGGCCCTGATCGTCACTCGCCGGAGGAGGAGGCGGTGGAGGCGGAGTGCCCTGACTCGCCGGAGGAGGAGGAGGAGGCGGTGGCGTCCAGTTCGGAAGGTTGATGAGCTCCTTCCTCCATAGGCATGGAGTCTTAAGAGCAGACCCCAGCCGAGTCTCCCCTTCACCGGTAGGGTGGTCAAGCTGGAGGTCCTCCAATCCCTCCGTTATCTCATCCACCATCATCCTAGCATATCCTTCTGGAATCGGCCGACAGTGAAAAGTTGCGCCGGGTTCAGTAGGATAAACAGAGCCAACAGCCGCCTTGACCTTCAAATTCATCCATTGCGTCATAAGGTGGCAATTTTGAGACTCCGTTATATCATCCACGGGATAGCTGGCAGGAGCCGTCAAGGCATGCTCCAGCTGAAGCAGCTCGGTGGAAGCCATGCTGCTTCTGCGCTGAGATGGCGGGGTAGCTTCAGGGGAGGCTTCGGCAGTACGTTTGCTGTGATTTGCTTCTCGTTCCTCTATCGCGTCTAACCTTGGTTGCAGCGCCTGTATTTGGGTCTGCTGCACTTTTTTCCTCCCCTCATGGGATTTGTAACCGCCTGCGTCTGGAAACCCAACCTTCCACGGAATGGAGCTTGGCGTGCCTCGTGTCCGTCCAGGGTGCTCAGGATTCCCGAGGGCCATTGTGAGCTCGTCGTTCTCTCTGTCTGGAAAGAACGTCCCTTCCTGCGCTGCTTCGATATACTGCTTAAGCTTACTGACTGGTATGTCCATTTGATCGTTCGTCCAAATGCACTTCCCTGTTACAGGGTCCAGTGTTCCGCCAGCCCCGAAGAACCAAGTCCGACAACGGTCTGGCCAGTTAATTGTCTCTGGTTCGATCCCTTTATGAACCAGATCATTCTCAGTCTTGGACCACTTAGGCCGGGCTACGAGGTAGCCACCTGACCCCATGCGATGGTGAAGCTTCTTCTTCGCAGCATTTTGCTTGTTTGTCGCCGACATCTTCTTACTCTTTTCTGATGTCTTGTGGGCCACAAATGCGGGCCAGTGATCTCTGATCTTCTCATATCTGCCCTTGAATTCTGGTGTCTCATTATTTTCGACAAACTTATTCAGCTCTTTCTTCCACCTCCTGAATAGTTCTGCCATCCTCTTCAGAGCAAAAGACTTGATTAATTTCTCTTTAATTGGGTTCTCTGGACTATCCTCAGGCGGTAGGGTGAAATTTGACTTCAGCTCAGTCCAAAGATTATTTTTCTGCATATCATTGACATAAGACACCTCAGGGTCTTCTGTAGCCGGCTTAAACCATTGCTGGATGCTTATCGGGATCTTGTCCCTAACCAGAACCCCGCACTGAGCAACAAATGCGCTCTTTGTCCGGAGGGGTTCAATAGGTTGGCCGTCGGGCGCGATTGCTATGATCTCAAACTTTTCATCCGAGCTCAACTTTTTCTTCGGGCCTCATCTCTTTACCGAAGTTGTGCTCGATTCGGAGGGCTAGAAAAAAGAACAAAGACTTAATTAATATGTGTACATACCAAAACAATGAATGCATCAATCAGCTAGTCAGCATAGGCTTAACTAATATATATACCTGGCCAAACTCGGTTCGGTCACTGGAGCCGTCATCACGGTCTCCTTCTTGCACCGGCATTGGGTCACCGGAGCCGTCCTCTGTTGGGGAACGTAGCAGAAATTCAAAAAATTTCTTATGTAACACCAAGATCTATCTATGGAGAGACCAGCAACGAGTAGAAAGGGGAGTGCATCTACATACCCTTGTAGATCGCTAACCGGAAGCGTTCAAGTGAACGGGGTTGATGGAGTCGTACTCGTCGTGATTCAGATCACCGATGATCAAGTGCCGAACGAACGGCACCTCCGCGTTCAACACACGTACAGCCCGGTGACGTCTCCCACGCCTTGATCCAGCAAGGAGAGAGGGAGAGGTTGAGGAAGACTCCATCCAACAGTAGCACAACGGCGTGGTGGTGGTGGAGGAGCGTGGCAATCCCGCAGGGCTTCGCCAAGCACCATGGGAGAAGAGGAGGAGGGAGAGGGGCAGGGCTGCACCAACGAGAGATCAAATCGCGTGTTATGGGCAGCCCCTAGGCCTCATATATATAGGGGAAGGGGAGGGCTGCGCCCCCTTTAGGGTTTCCCACCCCAAGGGGCGGCGGCCAGCCTCCAGATGGCATCTGGTGCGGCGGCCAAGAGGGGGGGAGGAGTCCATCCTCCCCAAGGCACCTCGGAGGTGCCTTCCCCCTTGAGGACTCTTCCCTCTAGGGTTCCCTAGGCGCATGGGCCTCTTGGGGCTGGTGCCCTTGGCCCATGTAGGCCAAGGTGCACCCCCTACAGCCCATGTGGCCCCCCGGGGCAGGTGGCCCCACCCGGTGGGCCCCCGGGACCCTTCCGGTGGTCCCGGTACAATACCGATGACCCCGAAACTTGTCCCGATGGCCGAAACAGGACTTCCTATATATAAATCTTTACCTCCGGACCATTCCGGAACTCCTCGTGACGTCCGGGATCTCCTCTGGGACTCTGAACAACATTCAGTAACCACATACAAGCTTCCTTTATAACCCTAGCGTCATCGAACCTTAAGTGTGTAGACCCTACGGGTTCGGGAGACATGCAGACATGACCGAGACGTTCTCCAGTCAATAACCAACAGCGGGATCTGGATACCCATGTTGGCTCCCACATGTTCCACGATGATATCATCGGATGAACCACGATGTCAAGGACTCAATCGATCCCGTATTCAATTCCCTTTGTCTATCGGTATGTTACTTGCCCGAGATTCGATCGTCGGTATACCGATACCTTGTTCAATCTCGTTACCGGCAAGTCACTTTACTCGTTCCGTAACACATCATCCCGTGATCAACTCCTTGGTCACATTGCGCATATGATGATGTCCTACCGAGTGGGCCCAGAGATACCTCTCCGTTTACACGGAGTGACAAATCCCAGTCTCGATCCGCATAAAACAATAGATACTTTCGGAGATACCTGTAGTGCATCTTTATAGTCACCCAGTTACGTTGTGACGTTTGATACACCCAAAGCACTCCTACGGTATCCAGGAGTTACACAATCTCATGGTCAAAGGAAGAGATACTTGACATTGGCAAAGCTCTAGCAAATGAGCTACACGATCTTTTGTGCTAGTCTTAGGATTGGGTCTTGTCCATCACATCATTCTCCTAATGATGTGATCCCGTTATCAACGACATCCAATGTCCATAGCCAGGAAACCATGACTATCTGTTGATCACAACGAGCTAGTCAACTAGAGGCTCACTAGGGACATATTGTGGTCTATGTATTCACACGCGTATTACGATTTCCGGATAATACAGTTATAGCATGAATAAAAGACTATTATCATGAACAAAGAAATATAATAATAACTTATTTATTATTGCCTCTAGGGCATATTTCCAACAGTCTCCCACTTGCACTAGAGTCAATAATCTAGTTCACATTGCCATGTGATTAACACTCACAGGTCACATCGCCATGTGACTAATACCCAAGAGTTTACTAGAGTCAGTAGTCTAGTTCACATCACTATGTGATTAACACTCAATGAGTTTTATGTTTGATCATGTTGCTTGTGAGAGAGGTTTTAGTCAACGGGTCTGAACCTTTCAGATCCGTGTGTGCTTTACAAATCTCTATGTCATCTCCTAGATGCAGCTACCACGCTCTATTTGGAGCTATTCCAAACAACTGTTCTACTTGGAGCTATTCTAAATTATTGCTCCATTATATGTATCCGGTCTCTCTACTCAGAGCTATCTGGATAGGTGTCAAGCTTGCATCGTCGTAACCTTTACGACGAACTCTTTTACCACCTCCATAATCGAGAAAATTCCTTAGTCCACTAGTTACTAAGGATAACTTTGACCGCTGTCCTGTGAGCCATTCTAGGATCACTCTTGTACCCCTTGACTGACTCATGGCAAGGCACACTTCAGGTGCGGTACACAGCATAGCATACTGAAGAGCCTACGTCTTAAGCATAGGGGACGACCTTCGTCCTTTCTCTCTATTCTGTCGTGGTCGAGCTTTAAGTCTTAACTTCGTACCTTACAACTCAGGCAAGAACTCCTTCTTTGACTGGTCCATCTTGAACACCTTCAAGATCATGTCAAGGTATGTGCTCATTTGAAAGTATTATTAAGCATTTTGATCTATCCTTATAGATCTTGATGCTCAATGTTCAAGTAGCTTAATCCAGGCTTTCCATTTGAAAAACACTTTCAAAATAACCCTATATGCTTTCCAGAAATTCTACGTCATTTCTGATCAACAATATGTCAACAACATATACTCATCAGAAATTCTATAGTGCTCCCACTCACTTCTTTGGAAATACAAGTTTCTCACAAACTTTGTATAAATCCAAAATCTTTGATCATCTCATCAAAGCGTACATTCCAACTCCGAGATGCTTACTCCAGTCCTTAGAAGGATCGCTGGAGCTAGCATACCTTTTAGCATCCTTAGGATCGACAAAACTTTTCTGATTGTATTGCATACAACCTTTCCTTACGAAAACTGGTAAGGAAACTTGTCTTGACATCCATCTGCCAGATTTCATAAATGCAGCTAATGCTAACATGATTCCGACGGACTTTAAGCATCGCTACGAATGAGAAAATCTCATCATAGTCAACTCCTTGAACTTGTCGGAAAACATCTTAACGACAAGTCGAGCTTTCTTAATGGTGACATTTACCATCATTGTCCGTCTTCCTTTTGAAATCCATCTGTACTCATTAGCCTTACGACCATCGAGCCGTTCTGCCAAAGTCTACACTTTGTTTTCATACATGGATCCTCTCTCGGATTTTATGGCTCCAAGCCATTTATCGGAATCCGGGCCCACCATCGCTTCTCCATAGCTCGTAGGTTCATTGTTGTCTAGCAACATGACCTTCAAGACAGGATTACGTACCACTCTGAAGTAGTACGCATCCTTGTCATCCTACGAGGTTTGGGAGTGACTTGATCCGAAGTTTCATGATCAATATCATAAGCTTCCACTTCAATTGGTGTAGGTGCCACAGGAACAACTCCCTGTGCCCTGTCACACACTAGTTGAAGAGATGGTTCAATAACCTCATCAAGTCTCCACCATCCTCCCACTCAATTCTTTCGAGAGAAACTTTTCCTCGAGAAAGGACCCGATTCTAGAAACAATCCATATTGCTTTCGGATCTGAATTAGGAGGTATACCCAACTGTTTTGGGTTTCCTATGAAGATGCATTTTATCCGCTTTGGGTTCGAGCTTATCAACCTGAAACTTTTTCATATAAGCGTCGCAGCCCCAAACTTTTAAGAAACGACAACTTAGGTTTCTCTAAACCATAATTCATACGGTGTCATCTCATCGGAAATACGTGGTGCCCTATTTAAAGTGAATGTGGTTGTCTCTAATGCCTAACCCATGGACAATAGTGGTAATTCGATAAGAGACATCATGGTACGCACCATATCCAATAGGGTGCAACTATGATGTTCGGACACACCATCACTCTATGGTGTTCCAGGCGGTATTAATTGCGAAACAATTTCCACAATGTCTTAATTGTGTGCCAAAACTCGTAACTCGGATATTCATCTCTATGATCATATCATAGACATTTTATCCTCTTGTTACAATGATCTGCTACTTCACTCTGAAATTACTTGAACCATTCAATAATTCAGACTTGTGTTTCATCAAGTAAATATTCTCAACATCTACTCGAATCATCTGTGAAGTAAGATCATAACGATATTCACTGCATGCCTCAGCACTCATTGGATTGGACACATCAAAATGTGTTACTTCCTACAAGTTGCTATCTTGTTCCATCTTACTGAAAACGAGGCTTTTCAGTCATCTTGCCCATGTGGTATGATTTGCATATCTCAAGTGATTCAAAATCAAGTGAGTCCAAACGATCCATTTGCATGGAGTTTCTTCATGCATATATACCAATAGACATGGTTCGCATGTCTCAAACTTTTCAAAAATGAGTGAGTCCAAAGATCCATCAACATGGAGCTTCTTCATGCGTTTTATACCATTATGACTTACATGGCAGTGCCACAAGTAAGTGGTACTATCATTACTATCTTATATCTTTTGGCATGAAAATGTGTATCACTACGATCGAGATTCAATAAACCATTCAGGTTTAATACTAATCTTGATGGTAGAGGGAGCGTGCGATGTTTGATTATATCAAACTTGGAAACACTTCCAACACATATCGTCAGCTCTCCTTTAGCTAGTCTCCGTTTATTTCGTAGCCTTTTATTTCGAGTTACTAACACTTAGCAACCGAACCGGTATCTAATACCCTGGTGCTACTAGGAGTACTAGTAAAGTACACATTAACATAATGTATATCCAATATACTTCTATCGACTTTGCCAGCCTTCTCATCTACCAAGTATCTAGGGTAATTCTGCTCCAGTGGCTGTTCCCCTTATTACAGAAGCACTTAGTCTCGGGTTTGGGTTCAACCTTGGGTCTCTTCACTAGAGCAGCAGCTGAATTGCCGTTTCATGAAGTATCCCTTTGTTCCCTTGCCCTTCTTGAAACTAGTGGTTTCACCAACCATCAACAATTGATGCTCCTTCTTGATTTCTACTTTCGCGGTGTCAAACATCGCGAATACCTCAAGGATCATCATATCTATCCCTGATATGTTATAGTTCATCACGAAGCTCTTGCAGCTTGGTGGTAATGACTTTGGAGAAACATCACTATCTCATCTGGAAGATTAACTCCCACTCGATTCAAGTGATTGTTGCACTCAGACAATCTGAGCACAAGCTCAACGATTGAGCTTTTCTCCCTTAGTTTGTAGGCTAAGAAAATTGTCGGAGGTCTTATACCTCTTGACGTGGGCACGAGCCTGAAATCCCAATTTCAGCCCTTGAAACATCTCATATGTTCCGCGACGTTTCGAAAACGTCTTTGGTGCCTCTACTTAAACCATTTAACTGAACTATCACGTAGTTATCAAAATGTGTATGTCCGATGTTCGCAACATCGACAAACGACGTTGGGGTTCAGCACACTGAGCGGTGCATTAAGGACATAAGCTTTCTACTGATCGCATAATCGCTACTATCAACTTTCAACTATAATTTTCTCTAGGAACATATCTAAACAGTAGAACTAAAGCGCGAGCTACGACATAATTTGCAAAAGGTCTTTTGACTATGTTCAGGATAATTAAGTTCATCTTATGAACTCCCACTTAGATAGACATCCCTCTGGTCATCTAAGTGATCACATGATCCGAGTCAACTAGGCCGTGTCCGATCATCACGTGAGACGGACTAGTTTACGTCGGTGAACATCTTCATGTTGATCGTATCTACTATACGACTCATGCTCGACCTTTCGGTCTCCGTGTTCCGAGGCCATGTCTGCACATGCTAGGCTCGTCAAGTTAACCCTAAGTGTTTTCGCTGTGTAAAACTGTCTTACACCCGTTGTATGTGAACGTAAGAATCCATCACACCCGATCATCACGTGGTGCTTAGAAGCGACGAACTGTAGCAACGGTGCACAGTTAGGGGGGAACACTTCTTGAAATTTTGTAAGGGATCATCTTATTTACTACCGTCGTTCTAAGCAAACAAGATGCATAAACATGATAAACATCACATGCAATCAAATAGAGTAGTGACATGATATGGCCAATATCATATAGCTCCTTTGATCTTCATCTTCGGGGCTCCATGATCATCTTGTCACCGGCATGACACCATGATCTCCATCATCGTGTCTTCATGAAGTTGTCACGCCATCGACTACTTCTACTTCTATGACTAACGTTTAGCAATAAAGTAAAGTAAGTTACATGGCGTTCTTTAATGACACGCAGGTCATACAAAAAATAAAGACAACTCCTATGGCTCCTGCCGGTTGTCATACTCATCGACATGCAAGTCGTGAATCCTATTACAAGAACATGATCAATATCATACATCACATATATCATTCATCACATCCTTTTGGCCATATCACATCACATAGCATACCCTGCAAAAACAAGTTAGACGTCCTCTAATTGTTGTTTGCATGTTTTACGTGGCTGCTATGGGTTTCTAGCAAGAACGTTTCTTACCTACGCAAAACCACAACGTGATATGCCAATTGCTATTTACCCTTCATAAGGACCCTTTTCATCGAATCCGTTCCGACTAAAGTGGGAGAGACTGGCACCCGCTAGCCACCTTATGCACCAAGTGCATGTCAATCGGTGGAACCTGTCTCACGTAAGAGTACGTGTAAGGTCGGTCCGGGCCGCTTCATCCCACAATACCGTCGAAACAAGATTGGACTAGTAATGGTAAGCATATTGAACAACATCAACGCCCACAACTACTTTGTGTTCTACTTGTGCAAAGAATCTACGCAACAGACCTAGCTCATGATGCCACTGTTGGGGAACGTAGCAGAAATTCAAAAATTTTCTTACGTAACACCAAGATCTATCTATGGAGAGACCAGCAACGAGTAGAAAGGGGAGTGCATCTACATACCCTTGTAGATCGCTAAGCGGAAGCGTTCAAGTGAACGGGGTTGATGGAGTCGTACTCGTTGTGATTCAGATCACCGATGATCAAGTGCCGAACGGACGGCACCTCCGCGTTCAACACACGTACAGCCCGGTGACGTCTCCCACGCCTAGATCCAGCAAGGAGAGAGGGAGAGGTTGAGGAAGACTCCATCCAACAGCAGCACAACGGCGTGGTGGTGGTGGAGGAGCGTGGCAATCCCGCAGGGCTTCGCCAAGCACCATGGGAGAAGAGGAGGAGGGAGAGGGGCAGGGCTGCACCAACGAGAGATCAAATCGCGTGTTATGGGCAGCCCCTAGGCCTCATATATATAGGGGAAGGGGAGGGCTGCGCCCCCTTTAGGGTTTCCCACCCCAAGGGGCGGCGGCCAGCCTCCAGATGGCATCTGGTGCGGCGGCCAAGAGGGGGGGAGGAGTCCATCCTCCCCAAGGCACCTCGGAGGTGCCTTCCCCCTTGAGGACTCTTCCCTCTAGGGTTCCCTAGGCGCATGGGCCTCTTGGGGCTGGTGCCCTTGGCCCATTTAGGCCAAGGCGCACCCCCTACAGCCCATGTGGCCCCCCGGGGCAGGTGGCCCCACCCGGTGGGCCCCCGGGACCCTTCCGGTGGTCCCGGTACAATACCGATGACCCCGAAACTTGTCCCGATGGCCGAAACAGGACTTCCTATATATAAATCTTTACCTCCGGACCATTCCGGAACTCCTCGTGACGTCCGGGATCTCATCCGGGACTCCGAACAACATTCATTAACCACATACAAGCTTCCTTTATAACCCTAGCGTCATCGAACCTTAAGTGTGTAGACCCTACGGGTTCGGGAGACATGCAGACATGACCGAGACGTTCTCCAGTCAATAACCAACAGCGGGATCTGGATACCCATGTTGGCTCCCACATGTTCCACGATGATCTCATCGGATGAACCACGATGTCAAGGACTCAATCGATCCCGTATTCAATTCCCTTTGTCTATCGGTATGTTACTTGCCCGAGATTTGATTGTCGGTATACCAATACCTTGTTCAATCTCGTTACCGGCAAGTCACTTTACTCGTTCCGTAACACATCATCCCGTGATCAACTCCTTGGTCACATTGCGCATATGATGATGTCCTACCGAGTGGGCCCAGAGATACCTCTCCATTTACACGGAGTGACAAATCCCAGTCTCGATCCACATAAAACAATAGATACTTTCGGAGATACCTGTAGTGCATCTTTATAGTCACCCAGTTACGTTGTGACGTTTGATACACCCAAAGCACTCCTACGGTATCCAGGAGTTACACGATCTCATGGTCAAAGGAAGAGATACTTGACATTGGCAAAGCTCTAGCAAATGAACTACACGATCTTTTGTGCTAGTCTTAGGATTGGGTCTTGTCCATCACATCATTCTCCTAATGATGTGATCCCGTTATCAACGACATCCAATGTCCATAGCCAGGAAACCATGACTATCTGTTGATCACAACGAGCTAGTCAACTAGAGGCTCACTAGGGACATATTGTGGTCTATGTATTCACACGCGTATTACGATTTCCGGATAATACAGTTATAGCATGAATAAAAGACTATTATCATGAACAAAGAAATATAATAATAATTTATTTATTATTGCCTCTAGGGCATATTTCCAACATCCTCATGTTCTTCTTCTTGCACCAGCATTAGGTCACCGTAGCCAGCTTGTTCACCCTCTCCTTCCAGACCATCGGTTTCGTTGAGAAACAACGAGATGTCATCACTTCCTTCTGCGATTATGTCCCTCAACAATGCTTCTTTTGTTGCTTTGTCTAGGGCGGTGTCCATAGTTTCTACAAATATTTACAACATGGCAATTATTATTCAAACATGACAGATGGATATATTAGTGCCAAACGTAGAACTAGCTACCTAATCATAGTAAGATATCGGGAGGGGTAAATATCGACAACGACGACACTACATCTATGTCCCTCGACGACCCTCGTTCCCGATAAAAAAAAGAGGAGGAAGAAGAAAAATAAGAGGAGAAGAAAGAATAGAGGAGAAGATCTCCTCTATTCTTTCTTCTCCTCTTATTTTTCTTCTTCCTCTTCTTTTTTTATCCTCTTCTTCCTCTCATGTTCGATAGGATCGCCGAGGGGTCGGGAGGTTGCCTAGTGTCAAGGGATTCAACAAAACCATGTCTTCATCATTAGGCGAAAGTAACATGTGCATGATGGTACGAAGCTCTTCAAAGTTGTTCTGGAACGGAGTCCCAGATAGGATAATTCGCTTTTTGGTACAAAGTTCAGCAAGAGCCTTCCGAATATCGCTATTTGGAAGGCCTTTGCTGAATTCGTACCAAAAGGCGGATTATTCTATCCGGGACTCCATTCCAGAACAACTTTGCAGAACTTCGTACCAACATGCCCTGGTTACTTCCGGCTAATGATGAAGGCATGGATTTCTTCAATACTTTGACACTAGGAATCCTCTCTCTACTTCCGGCTAATAAGAATAAGAAGAAGAAGAAGAAGAAGAAGAAGAAGAAGAAGAAAAGAAGAAAAAAAAGAGGAGAAGAAGAAAGGAATAGTGGAGAAAAGAGAAAATAGAATATATTCTATTTTCTCTTCTTCTCCACTATTCCTTTCTTCTTCTCCTCTTCTTTTTCTTCTTTTTTCTTCTTCTTATTTATTTCTCCTCTTCTTTTCGGTAGAGGAAACCCTAAATAGCTAGCAAGTACCGTGGGTGTGAGATACATGTGGCCTTCGGTGTCGGACACTACATCCACGTCCCACAAGTGACGTGGGCGTCGAAGCCCGCGCCACTTGTGGGATGTGGGTGTAGTGTCCGACACCGACGGTACATGTATCTCACACCGACGATACTTTCTATTTAGGGTTTCTCCTCTACCGCTCCTCGACCTCTCGACGACCCTCATTCCCGATAAAATAAAGAGGAAGAAGAAGAAGAAAAAAGAAGAGAAGAAAGAATAGAGGAGAAGACTTCCTCTTCTTCCTCTCCTCTTCTTCTCCCTCTTCTTCCCCTTCTTCCTCGCCTCTCTCATGAATGTCCGGCGTTCTCGACCC
>NC_041388.1:393168035-393168380 GCF_002162155.2 Triticum dicoccoides | reverse complement strand
AGAAGAAAGGAATAGAGGAGAAAAGAGAAAATAGAATATATATTCTATTTTTCTCCCCCGCCTCTTCTTCCCTTTCTTCCCCGCCTCTCTCATGAATAGAGGAAGAAGAAGAAAGAAGAAGAGAAGAAAGAATAGAGAGGATCTTTTTTTATCCTCTTCTTCCTCTCCTCTTCTTCTCCCTCTTCTTCCCCTTCTTCCCCGCCTCTCTCATGAATAGAGGTTAACATCATTTGATCATCTATCATCTATGAACAAAAAATTCATCATTTGATCATCTATCATCTATGAACAAAAATATTCCTAGATACATAAAAAATTTCTACAAATGAAAATAACCTAAAAAAA
>NC_041388.1:393108177-393166705 GCF_002162155.2 Triticum dicoccoides | reverse complement strand
CGGCGAGGGCGCGGGCGACGGCGGGCGACGGCGAGGGCGCGGGCGACGGCGGGCGACGGCGAGGGCGCGGGCGACGACGGGCACGGGTGAGGCGACGGCGACGGCGGGGCAGCCTGGCGGCATCGGCGTCGGGGCGGCAACCGCGAGAGACGAGAGTGAAAATTTCCAAAGTGTGAACTTATATGGCAAAGCCTTTAGTCCCAGTTCGTGGCACAAACCGGGACTAAAGGTGGGCATTAGTCCCGGTTGGTGCCACCAACCGGGACCAAAGGCAATTTTCAGCAGCCCAAAGGGCGGGAAGCGGCGGCACTGGTTTATAAGCGCTGGTGTTCCTACCCATTCGAGCTCCTCTCTAATGCAGGCTTTCGGGCCTAAACTTGCTACTGCTTGTGGGCCTATTGGGCCTTCTGCGGGCCTGAATCCTGGCCCATGTAGGGTTTCTAGTCGTATTCAGGCCGTGGAGGCCTAGTAGGAGGCATTTTTTTTGGTTTTTTCTTTTTTATTTCTATATTTTTTTGGTTTTTTATTTTTTTATTTCTACTTAAAACTAAATACTTACAGTTTTTTAGTGATTTCTTTTTGCTTTTAGGTCACAAAAATTATAAACTTTCTGTTAGTGCCATTAGTTTTAAATTTTAAATAGTTTAAATTTGAATTTTTAAAAATTTGTGTGAATCACTAGTTTATGAATAACTTTACTATAAAAATAGATTTTTTTCTATTTATTTTTTATTTATACTTACAACTAAATACTTACAGTTTTTTAGTGATTTCTTTTTGCTTTTAGGTCACAAAAATTATAAACTTTCTCTTAGTGCCGTTAGTTTTAAATTTTAAATAGTTTAAATTTGAATTTTTAAAAATTTGTGTGAATCACTAGTTTATGAATAACTTTACTATAAAAATAGAAATTTTTTCTTCTTTGCTATTTATTTTTTATTTATACTTACAATTAAATACTTATAGTTTGATTTTAGGTCACAAAAATTATATTATTTTTGCTATTGAAGAATATTATAGTTTTATTTTAGTTGATCATAACATAATTTTTAATTGATTGTTTTTATTTTCATAAAAGTTTTGTAGTTTATTCTGTTTGCTATTAATTCATTCTTTGAGCTAAATGACTCTGAAATTGGAAAGCATTTCAAAATGAACTCTGAAAAGGTTCAAAGTTGGCATGGTATCATCATTTCACCCACATATCATGTTCCAAAAAGTAGAGAGGGTTACGACAAAAACTTGATGCACTTCGTGTACAAAATGGACAATCACTTTCGAAGTATCAAAGTTTCAAACCATAAGACATGAAAGCATTTCAAATGAACTCTGAAAAAGTTGAAAGTTGGGATGGTATCATAATTTCACCCACATAGCATGTGCATGTACAAAACGGACAATGGTAGCATGTTCGTCTGTTACAAATTTGGCATGGTATCATCATAATAGTTGCGGGAGAAAGTCTTCACTTTTTCTTCGCTTGTGTCATTTGCTTACTGCACCATAACCATGGATAATCTTCATTGTTTATCAGGATGCTTGGGTCAGCCTTGACATTGAAGGGAGGAATTTCATGAAACTTTTCATAATCTTCAGACATGTCTGTCTTGCCGTCCACTCCCAGGATGTCCCTTTTTCCTGAAAGAACTATGTGGCGCTTTGGCTCATCGTATGATGTATTCGCTTCCTTATCTTTTCTTTTTCTTGGTTTGGTAGACATGTCCTTCACATCGATAACCTGTGCCACATCATTGGCTAGGACGAACGGTTCCTTAGTGTACCCAAGATTTTTCAGATCCACTGTTGTCATTCTGTACTGTGGGTCTACCTGTACCCCGCCGCCTAACAGATTGACCCATTTGCACTTAAACAAAGGGACCTCAAAATCAGGTCCGTAGTCAAGTTCCCATATGTCCACTATGTAACCATAATATGTGTCCTTTCTGCTCTCGGTTGCTGCATCAAAGCGGACACCGCTGTTTTGGTTGGTGCTCTTTTGATCTTGGGCGATCGTGTAAAATGTATTCCCATTTATCTTGTATCCTTTGTAAGTCAATACAGTCAAAGATGGTCCCCTAGACAACAAGTACAACTCATCACAAACAGTGTTGTCACCTCTGAGACGTGTTTCCAACCAACTGCTGAAAGTCCTGATGTGTTCACATGTAATCCAGTCGTCGCACTGCTCCGGGTGTTTGGAGCGCAGACTATTCTTGTGTTCATCGACATACGGGGTCACCAAGGTAGAGTTCTGTAGAACTGTGTAGTGTGCTTGAGACCAAGAATATCCGTCCCTGCATATTATTGAGTCTCTTCCAAGAGTGCCTTTTCCAGTCAGTCTCCCCTCATACCGCGATTTAGGGAGACCTATCTTGTTAAGGCCAAGAATGAAGTCAACACAAAACTCGATAACATCCTCTGTTTGATGGCCCATGGAGATGCTTCCTTCTGGCCTAGCGCGGTTACAGACATATTTCTTTAGGACTCCCATGAACCTCTCAAAGGGGAACATATTGTGTAGAAATATGGGCCCCAGGATGACAATCTCGTCGACTAGATGAACTAGGACGTGCGTCATGATATTGAAGAAGGATGGTGGGAACACCAGCTCGAAACTGACAAGACATTGCGCCACATCACTCCTTAGCCTTGGTACGATTTCTGGATCGATCACCTTCTGAGAGATTGCATTGAGGAATGCACATAGCTTCATAATGGCTAATCGGACGTTTTCTGGTAGAAGCCCCCTCAATGCAACCGAAAGCAGTTGCGTCATAATCACGTGGCAGTCATGAGACTTTAGGTTCTGAAACTTTTTCTCTGGCATATTTATTATTCCCTTTATATTCGACGAGAAGCCACTCGTGACCTTCATACTGAGCAGGCATTCAAAGAAGATTTCTTTCTCTTCTTTCGTAAGAGCGTAGCTGGCAGGACCTTTATACTGCTTCGGAGGCATGCCGTCTTTTTCGTGCAAACATTGCAGGTCCTCTCGTGCCTCAGGTGTATCTTTTGTCTTCCCATACACGCCCAAGAAGCCTAGCAGGTTCACGCAAAGGTTCTTCGTCACGTGCATCACGTCGATTGAGGAGCGGACCTCTAGGTCTTTCCAGTAGGGTAGGTCCCAAAATATAGATTTCTTCTTCCACATGGGTGTGTGTCCCTCAGCGTCATTCGGAACAGCTAGTCCACCGGGACCCTTTCCAAAGATTACGTAGTGTAAATCATTGACCATAGCAAGCACGTGATCACCGGTGCGCATGGCGGGCTTCTTCCGGTGATCTGCCTCGCCTTTGAAATGCTTGCCTTTCTTTCGACATTGATGGTTGGTCGGAAGAAATCAACGATGGCCCAGGTACACATTGTTCCTGCATTTGTCCAGGTATATACTTTCAGTGTCATCTAAACAGTGCGTGCACGCGTGGTATCCTTTGTTTGTCTGTCCTGAAAGGTTACTGAGAGCGGGCCAATCGTTGATGGTCACGAACAGCAACGCCTTAAGGTTAAATTCCTCCTGTCTGTGCTCATCCCACGTACGTACACCGTTTCCATTCCACAGCTGTAAAAGTTCTTCAACTAATGGCCTTAGGTACACATCAATTTCGTTGCCGGGTTGCTTAGGGCCTTGGATGAGAACTGGCATCATAATGAACTTCCGCTTCATGCACATCCAAGGAGGAAGGTTATACATACATAGAGTCACGGGCCAGGTGCTGTGATTGCTGCTCTGCTCCCCGAAAGGATTAATGCCATCCGCGCTTAAAGCAAACCATACATTCCTTGGGTCCTTTGCAAACTCATCCCAGTACTTTCTCTCGATTTTTCTCCACTGCGACCCATCAGCGGGTGCTCTCAACTTCCCATCTTTCTTTCGGTTCTCACTGTGCCATCGCATCAACTTGGCATGCTCTTCGTTTCTGAACAGACGTTTCAACCGTGGTATTATAGGAGCATACCACATCACCTTCGCAGGAAACCTCTTCCTGAGGGGCTCGCCATCAACATCACCAGGGTCATCTCGTCTGATCTTATACCGCAAAGCATCGCATACCGGGCATGCGTTCAGATCCTTGTATGCACCGCGGTAGAGGATGCAGTCATTAGGGCATGCATGTACCTTCTCCACCTCCAATCCTAGAGGGCATATGACCTTCTTTGCTGCGTATGTACTGTCGGGCAATTCGTTATCCTTTGGAAGCTTCTTCTTCAATATTTTCAGTAGCTTCTCAAATCCTTTGTCAGCCACAGCATTCTCTGCCTTCCACTGCAGCAATTCTAGTACGGTACCGAGCTTTGTGTTCCCATCTTCGCAATTGGGGTATAACCCTTTTTTGTGATCCTCTAACATGCGATCGAACTTCAGCTTCTCCTTTTGACTAATGCATTGCGTCCTTGCATCGACAATGACCCGGCGGAGATCATCATCATCGGGCACATCGTCTGGTTCCTCTTGATCTTCAGCAGCTTCACCCGTGGCAGCATCATTGGGCACATCGTCTGGTTCCTCTTGATCTTCACCAGCTCCCCCCGTTGCAGCATCACCGTATTCAGGGGGCACATAGTTGTCATCGTACTCTTCTTCTTCGCCGTCTTCCATCATAACCCCTATTTCTCCGTGCCTCGTCCAAACCTTATAGTGTGGCATGAAACCCTTGTAAAGCAGGTGGGAGTGAAGGATTTTCCGGTTAGAGTAAGACCTCGTATTCCCAAATTCAGTGCATGGACAACACATAAAACCATTCTGCTTGTTTGCCTCAGCCGCATCGAGAAACTCATGCACGCCCTTAATGTACTCGCGGGTGTGTCTGTCACCGTACATCCATTGCCGGTTCATCTGCGTGCATTATATATAATTAAGTGTCCAAATTAATAGAAGTTCATCATCACATTAAAACCAAAGTGCATACATAGTTCTCATCTAACAACATAGAGCTCTCCAGAGCATCTAATTAATTAAACCATACATTGAAACTATGTAAAACATTTCAATGCAAAAACAAATGCGATCATAATCGCAACCAAGGTAACAAGCCTCGGTATGAATGGCATATTTTCTAATCTTTCCAATCTTCAAGTGCATTGCATCCATCTTGATCTTGTGATCATCGACGACATCCGCAACATGCAACTCCAATATCATCTTCTCCTCCTCAATTTTTTTTATTTTTTCCTTCCACAAATTGTTTTCTTCTTCAACTAAATTTAACCTCTCGACAATAGGGTCGGTTGGCATTTCCGATTCACATACATCCTAGATAAATAAAATCTATGTCATGTTGGTCGGCATAATTTTCATAAACAATAAATGAACCAATAGTTATAAAGATAATATACATACCAAATCCGAATCATAGACAGGACGAGGGCCGACGGGGGCGGATACCAAAACCATCGCACTATATAAGATGCAATAATAAATGTAAGAAAATGATACAAGTATCTATCTAAACATACAAGTAAGAATATTTTTCCTTTCAGAAAGAAGATAAGAACAAGAGGCTCACCATGGTGGTGTCGGTGATGAGATCGGCGCGGGTGATCGACGGCGGTGAAGACGGGGACGAGGCGTGACGGACCGCTAAATCTAGACAAATCTCGAGGAAAATGGAGCTTGGAGGTCGAGCTTCGAGAGGAGAAAGATTAAGTAGTGTGGCCCGGGCATTCCATCGAACACCTCATGTGCATAGGAGGTGAGCTAGAGCACCACAAAGCCCTCTCCCCCTCGGCCAGAAAAAACAGAGCACTGTGCTCTGCTCTTGTGCAAGGGGGTATATATAGGCACCTCATTGGTCCCGGTTGGTGGCATGAACCGGGACTAAAGGGGAGCCTTTGGTCCCGGTTCAAGCCACCAACCGGGACCAATGGTGGTGGGCCAGGAGCGAGGCCCATTGGTCCCGGTTCGTCCCACCAACCGGGACCAAAAGGTCCAGACGAACCGGGACCAATGGCCCACGTGGCCCGGCCGGCCCCCTGGGCTCACGAACCGGGACCAATGCCCACATTGGTCCCGGTTCTACACTGAACTGGGACTAATGGGCTGAGCCAGCCTGGACCATAGCCCTGTTTTCTACTAGTGCTTGATGCCTTTCACACACTAAAGATTATTTGGCAACAAGCTGTGTCGATGAATCTCTAGATATGGTGATTCATGAAACCCATGGTATGATGTGTAAACACAGTCCCCCCTGGCGAATGGAAGTTGCATAGAACGGTAATCATCGATGGTGATATGATCGATGATTGGTTGGATGATCGGATAATTGAGACCGAGGAACATGGAGTGGTTGCCGAGGTTGTAAACCTGCCTCCAATTGAATACGCCAGGCCCAACGGAGCTGGGATATTTTTCAAACATGAAGCAGCCATAGCCATCAATGTCATGAATGCCCCATGCATTGTACTGCATGTGGTTTGATGTAATGGTTTCATCAATTTGGTACGCGTGAATGAGCATCAAATGACCGCCATCAGCTGAACGAGCGATAAACCACCACCCATCGGCTGGTATGATTCCAGGTCCTGGAATGATGAAGGCCAGCGCATTTGCGTCTGCTGCAACAATTCAAATTGGAGACCAAAAGGAGAAAAATAAACAATCAGGTTCAGAGTATGTGTGGAATTAAGATTATTATAACAGTGACACAGATCATAGACAAAGAATTGCAATGTCGTGGTCATAATCATACCCCAAATTAAAAAAAAGTAAGCCAATGACTTTCATATTCTAGCAATATGTCATGGTTCAGACATCATGTAACAAAGAGAGAAAAACAGCTATGACAGAGCCTACTCATATTCTACCATAGCACTTACTACTACTGTTCTCATATCAACTCTAAGCAATAACATGCGTTGTTATAAAAATCTTGGAAATGAGAGTAACATATAGCAATCATGATGTTATGCTCATAATATCTATTCTAACAATCATTAGATCCCAATTGTTCTCATATCAACTCTAATAATAACATATGTGATCATAAAAATCTAGGAAATGAGAGGAACATATAGCAATGATGTGGTTATAGACATACTATCTAATCTAAATTTGTAACAATGAACATGCAGTCGTATTCATAAGGTAAAGATGAGATGAGATAGAACAATTAAATGATGATAGATTCCACCAGTATAGGCAGCCAATCTATGCGTCGACCGCGTAAACGATGCCATCGTGCACTATAGCATCAGACAAAAATGTTGCCTCAACAGGATTGACGATGAGCCATAACCATGTATGGCGACCGGATTCCAGATAGACTAATCCCATGTTGAACAAGGTAATGAGCTTGTAATCCATGTAGTCTTCTGATGGTGTGGGCACTTCACAGGTTACAACTTTCAGCAAACAGAGGTCGAGCCAAAATCTTGACACGTCTCGTGCGTAGTAGGCAGGAGTGTCCGGCAGGCTGCGAGGCTCGATGGCGGTGGTATCCAATGATGGAAGGGTGATCTCTCGCTGGGTGTAGATATCCACGAGACGCCACAGACTACCGGATTGGTGGATGAGGGCGATCCACTTGGCCTTCATGCCCACCCAGTAGTGGCCACGCATGAAGGACATGTGGACGGGTAGTGGTAGCATGTCGAGGGGCACCACGACAACCTTCGTAGGATCGTCAAGTCGGTGTCTGGGCCACCTGCCACTACAAGAAATATGTCAACTTATGACCTTCTGTCAGTGACCCTCGAAGAATTGATCATAAATTTATGACCATTTTAGACCAATTGGTCAAAAGCTGTTCAGGGGGCTCCAAACCCTAAACCATTGCGACCATTTTGGTCAGAAAGGTCGTAATTTCCTTACACGAAATGGTCACAAAGCAAACAGTGCTAGTCCGCTGACTTATTTCTAGTTGTTAATGACCAATATAGATGGTCATAGCGTTGTATATTGTGGTGGGTTGTGATGACTAGGCGCCATCTCATCAGTTTTGCCTATGTGTCATGTCCATGTGGCAGTTTTTGCCCTAGGTTGTGAAGCAACCTATATTTCTATCATTCCCAAAATTCCTAAAAAAATCTCATAAATTCTTTGGGGCATATCTTCATCAAATATGTAAAAATCCTTCCTTGCGTAGTTCAAAACTAATTCAACAATATTCATTTTCCTATTATGTTCACAACAACACTTTATGAAGGAAGTGTTATTTATATATTCTTGATTTCCCTCGGAATTTTTGGGCACTCTTTCCTATCCAAATCATTACCACATGACAAAATTCAGCTCCATTTGCCTAGCAAATCTTCCTCGGCAAATTTCCAAAGTTTTTGTCCAACTAGAAGCATTGTGAAGGAAGTACCTTTTTTATATCTCTAAATGACATGAAATTTATACAGTTCCTTCATATGCCCAAATTATCACCCTCCTCCAAATTGCAGCTCAGTCAAATCATCTATGTGAGCCCAGGTTCAATTTATGTTTTATGGCCAAATTGGCACGTTGCAAAGCAAGTGTTATATAGACCCCTCCTATTACCCTCAAACTTTTCGGGCACTCTTCCATACCCAAATCATTGCCACATGATAATATTCAGCTCAATTTTCCTAGTAAATCTTTCTCAGGAAATTTCCAAAGTTTCTACCTCGAGAGAAGCTTTCTGAAGTAAGTACTAGCTAGGCTTACCCAAATGATCTGAAAATTTACCAGCGCATGACCATACCTATGTAACTTACCTACACCAATTTTTAGCTCATTTCATTCATCCAATCTCTCTCACTAGTTTTCCCAAGTTTTTGTCCATAGAAGAGCATTGTGAAGGAAGTACTACTTTGGCATGTCAAAATGATATCAATTTTCTACAATGCTTTCCTATGCCCAAATAACCATCCTCCATCAAATTTCAGCTCAATCCATTCATTATTTTGAGCCCAGCTTCAACATTCATATTTTTGTCCAGTGTGGTACTTTGCAAAGTAAGTACCACCTAAGATCCTCCTTTTGAGCTGAAAATTTGTGAATACATTATCCTTAGCAGATGATCATCCTCGGCCAAAACTCACGCCCATTGGCCATGTGCATTTCCCGTACCGCTAATCAAACACTTGGCTGCTTATTCATGTTTGAGCATCGATCGGTCTCCTCGTGAGAATCTTATGTTGTGATTTTCTTCCTAGCACCTACCTGGGGAGTGCCCAACCCACTAGACATGCCTAGGCCGCCCAGAACACATGGCAACGCCATGGCCACGCGGTGACCACGCGGCGGGCATGCGAGTTTACGCGCTCTAGAGTTGGGGGCCTCGGCCACCGCCAAAACCTCGACGTATCGCCACCAAACCATGTATTTATGATTAAATAGATACTTATGTACCTAGAAATTATTGTTGGAAAAAATAAATAGCAAACTATGAGGCAGCTGCAGTTCAAATTTGACCCGCTTCCAACTGAATCGGCGGGAATTTGTCTTTTTCACCAGAGGTGGATCAAAACTTTTAACACCCAACCATTTTGTCAATTGTGCATTAAATATGTCCTAGTATTTTATAAAAATTATTTGGTACAATTTTGCAACAAATATATGGTAGGTCCTTCACAAAAAAACCTCATTTCGGGCACTCGAAAAATGGAAAATGAATTTTCCGTGCAAAGAAAATGAAAACTCCCTTTGGCAACATTGTTTGGAATTCCAAGATGCACCCTTGTGCACAATATGAGATCATTTGAACAAACTATGCCATGAATGTGGCCATAAGATTGATCGTTTGGGTTGAAATACATGAATCTTCACACATGATAGCTCATTTCTTAGAACAGTTTTTTAAAATAATTACCGTATTACAAGTTTATTATTTTTACTGGAAACTTGGTCACATATAATGACACAATGCGAAGGTTTTCCAATTTTTTGATTTTTTTTTGAATTTTTTATGCCCGTTTCAAAATGCGGTCAAAACGGCGGGCTTGACCGTTCCTAGCTAGTGGTTGAATCTTGGAATTTTTTGGTGTTTCTCTGATTAAATAGATACTTATGTACCTAGAAATGATTTTTTGGAAAAATAAAGAGCAAACTATGAGGCAGCTACAGTTCAAATTTGACCCGTTTCCAGCTGAATCGACGGCAATTTGTCTTTTTCACCAGAGGTGGATCAAAACTTTTTTCACCCAACCATTTGGTCAATTGTGCATTATATATGTCCTATTATTTTATAAAATTGATTCGGTCCAATTTTGCAACAATTATTTGGGAGGTCCTTCACAAAAAAACCTCCTTTTGGGCACTCGAAAAATGGAAAATGGTTTTTTTGTCCAAAGAAAATGAAAACTTCCTTGAGCAAAATTGTTTGCCATTCCAATATGCACCCTTGTGAACAATATGAGATCATTTGAACAAGCTATGCCATGTATGTGGCCATAAGATTGAGCATTTGGGTTGAAAGCCATCCATCTTCATGCATGATAGCTCATTTCTGAGAACACTTTTTTTAAATATTCGCCGTATTACAAGTTTATAATTTTTCCTGGTAACTTGGTCACATATAATGACGCAATGCGAAGGTTTTCCAATTTTTTGAATTTTTTTGAATTTTTTATGACCGTTTCAAAATGCGGTCAAAACGGCGGGAATGTCCGTTCCTAGCTAGTGGTTGAATCTTGGAATTTTTTTGGTGTTTCTCTGATTAAATAGATACTTATGTACCTAGAAATGATTTTTGGAAAAAATAAAGAGCAAACTATGAGGCAGCTGCAGTTCAAATTTGACCCGCTTCCAACTGAATCAGCGGAAATTTGCCTTTTTCACCAAAGGTGGATCAAAACTTCTGACACCCAACCATTTGATCAATTGTGCATTAAATATGGCCTAGTATTTTAGAAAAATTATTTGGTACAATTTTGCAACAATTATTTGGTAGGCCCTTCACAAAAGTACTCATTTTGGGCACTCGAATAATGATTTAAAATAGCTACAAAGATTAAAAATTGCATGCAAACTGGCTATCATCCATAAAATATGGTCTAAATTGATAGAAAATTTTAGTTGTGCCATTTTGCAAAATATTTTTGATAGCTGCTTCACAAAACCCTCCTAGTTTTAGTACTTAGAAACTATTTTAAATCATAATTTTTCTGAGCCAATCAGAGCTCTTCACATGGATCACCCCCCTTAGCCGATCTGGACCGTCCACATCTGACGGATCCAACGTCTCTCAGGTCCCCTCTCAACCCAACCCAACCCAAACCCTAGCAGCCCCCCTCTCCTCGCTCGATCCAGATCTCGCTCCCCTCGTCTCCCACATCACCGTCGCCACCCACCCCGATCCCATCCCTCCCCTCGTCTCTCCTCGCTGTCTCACCCGATGGAGAGAGAGCGAACGAGAGCTCGCCTCCTCCCTTCTAGATCACCACCGCCGCCTCCCTCCGACGGAGCTCACCGCCGTCCATGGCCTCCCCCACGCCCTCCTCCTGTCGCCCCTCCCCTTCCCTCACCAGAAGGGAGAGAAGAACCCGAGGGAGGGAGATCCAACACGATCCAGCCTCGGTCTCCGTTGCCTCGGCCTCGCGCCTCGCCGGAGCAGCTCCACCGTCGACCGAAGTCCCGCAGGTCGACGTGTTCCCCCGCTCTTCTTCCTCCCTCTGTTTGTGTCTCCCTTTTTTTCTCAAGTCTCAATCCCATCTGTATTTCTCTGTGCAAGGAGGCCGCCATGGATGCCTGAGGTCCTCCACTCCGCCTGAGGTCCGCCGCCACGCGATGCCCGTGGGCATCTGATCCATGTATCACCCCCACGCCTGCGCCCCCAAGCGTCGTCCTAGGTTTCTGTTCTTCGGCTGACCGGAGTCCAAGCCATGGCGCGGAAGATGCTCAAGGACGGGGAGACGCCCGTCGTCGCTGATGGCGGGGGCGTGGAGAGCTATGACTGCGACCAGTTCGTCTGAGATCCACCGCCTTCATTCATAGAGCACATGAGGTAAATCACCTCCCCCACTTTGTCCTAGCTCGCATCCACCGGGTGCTAGATCCCCCATTCTTTCTCTGTTTAGATTAGGCGCCCGGGGGAGCTTTGAAACAGAGTGGCTGCCAATTTCTGCAGGACCTTGGAACCATGGCGACCATGACCAACGAACAAATGGGGCCACCGGGTTCAGCATCACCGACAGACCATCAGCCCTTGGCGCTTGCTCAGGTCACCTCAATCTTCACCGCTCTCATGGCTAGCAGCTACTGTACTAGATATATAGCTAAACACTACTCTGCAACTCTGCTGATAGTAGCTAAACATCTCAATACATTCAGTCCAAAATTGCAAAGAGCAATTTAGCGCAGGGTCAACTATTGCCACTACCTAAGCAGCAACTCTTGCTGCAGAATCCTCACAAGAGGATGACTATTTAGTCAGGCAACCAACTTTTTGCTACTGTAGATATATGAATATTTGGCTACTGCAAATGGAGTAGTCTAACCATGAAACGGTTGCTGCTGTAGTACTCCAACAAGCTTGAAGCTATATGAAGTCTAACCAACAACTGTAGTGCTCCAGCCTAAAGCTATTCTGTAGGCCTGAAGCTATAAATTTTTGTTTCCTTGGCAAAAAAATCAGTTTACAAATTTTTGCAAATTCTGTATTTTGTAGTACTGTTTTGGTTGCAGTAGTTTTTCAGTAGCTTGTTAACTTGCTGATGCTTTCTTAATTATGTGAGCTGCTCCACTGAAAGTTCTTTAGTATATCTTATGCTTAGTGTTAATTCTTTGCAGCTACTCCAAAAGGTGAGTAGATACACAGATAACAAATATGTGGTTCCATACTAGTTGGAACACTTTTTGCTTAAATGATGTGCATGATAGATTTATCCAGCCACTGCACTTTACTGAACAGTTGTTTCCTAGACATGTTGGGGTTTTCAAACCTTCTCTTGGGAGTAATTATACTTGTTAACTGCTGTCCTTTTGCAAGAAAAAGAAAAGCTATTGTCCTGAATGAATGTAAAAATATTATAACAAGCCCTTCTTTGTTGCATTTAGGGGCATTGCAAGGCACTGCAATTACCTCAGAGATCTACTCTTGGCGCTGATTAGCTACAGAACCAGAAGGCCATGCTGTATTGTTATTGTAGACCGTGATGATCATGCAGAACTAAATGGCAAGTTCTTCTGTACATTGTTCTTTGATATCGAGTTTTGAATTGAAGTTGCATCGATCTCTAGCTTCGACGCCGTGTTGTGATCTAATCTGGTGCGTGCAGGCGCTGCGGGCCAAGGACCTGAACGAGATGTTCCCGGTGGTGGACGCAGAGGCGGCGGCCATGGAGGACGCCCCTCCACCACTGCTCCGACGCCATCCAGGTCTTCTTACCTTCAGTTTCTTCTTCTTCTTCCCGTACCCTCCATTCCTTTGACTGAGATGTGATGTGGTTTCCTGCCATGAATGAGCAGTTGTCGCTGGATGGATGTACCAGCACACAGCCCCTCCTCGCCTTCCACTTCGTCTTCGTCGCCGGCAAACTGCAGATTTAGGAGGACCACCTCCACCTTAGCGGCCCTATCCCTGAATTCGGCGACCACAGCCACAACCATGTAACAACTTCCCTACCCCTGTTTTTCGTAGACCAACTTTGTTTTAGACCGAAACTGTATTGCAGATACGCACAGAAAAACTCACTCTATTTTTTGCTAATAAGTCATGAGGAATAAATATATGTTGGTTGGTTCTGATGCTTATTGGTTGACACTACTATCTAGTACTATTGCTGCTGCTGATGATTAGTACGTACTAGAGCAATAATAATACATCTGCAACCAAGAGTTGCATTGAAATGAAATGACCTGACATTTAAGTAAAGGGTAAACTAACTATACTGTTGGTAATGGATCAGCGAATCAAGTGGCGTCTAATCCTGTTATGTGTCTATGTATGTCTGCTGCATCATACCGTTGTGCCCGTATGCTTTGCTTTGCTCGCTTGTGAATAACCTTTGCTGGGAATTACTTTTACTTGGAGCACAACCTTTGGTTGCAGCAAATTTGCAAATGCCATGCCCGCGTTGTGAATTCAGAACCTATAATAACATAGCAAATTTGCAAATGCCATGCCCGCGTTGTGAATTCAGAACCTATAATAACATCACTGATTCATTCTGCACTAGTGTACTGTAGTAATTGAATCTGCCTAGTGAGTTTGATGTCTATTAAGCTGTTACTTGCAACTGTTCAATTTTTTGAAAGAACAATGTTGTATTGAATATCTTACTAGAGAATTTAAGTTCTAGTTTGAATTGCTACTATTAATGATGAATGGTTGAGTTTTAAAACTTGAAGTAGAAACTACTTTCTAATGTGAAATTTCGATAAATATATATTTTCCCGATAAGTGTATCTGTTGTCATCACCCATTTGTTGGCAAATATGTAATCTCATAAATTTCCTATTCTATATTTTTATCTTGTCGTCATCACCCATTTTTTGGGCTGTATAAGTGTATCTATTGTCCGGTTTTTCTATCATATTTCCTGATGTACTTCTACATATATATGTTGGTTGTAATCTGCTTGAACGATCCAGTACTTGATATTCCATTCTGTTCTTGTAGGTGAATGGAGCTTGTGTTGTTGGTAGAACTCCGTTGATGGCTTCTTCCTATGTTGAAGAGCATGTTTCGTGGTATCCAAGAGTAGCTAGCTTTAACTTGGCAGAGTGTTTCATTTTTCAATCGCAATATTTGTGATTGTGTGGAACATTGTATGGTTATGTACGTGAAGTTTTAAGTTCCTGGGCATGCAATATTTGTAGGTTAAACTGGTTGTTGTGATGTGAATGAGTGTATGGAGTTTCACATGTTCTGTTCTGTACAGAATATATTGTAATAAACCTATTTTGGTTGTTATTTGAAGATTTTCGTATTCTTTTCTTCTTTCTGTTTGACATATACTGCTTAAAAAGCGATGTGGATCCACTGCGAGGAAAAATCTGACAATTGGGACCCATCTAAAAACTGGACCACAAAAAACCCTCGAAAATAAAAATGAAATGGACCGCAAAAGGCCATGCCTAGAAAATAAAAAGGCCAAATTGTTGGGCCAGGCCCATGTAGCTAGAGAAAATTAATAAAGAAAATAAACAGTAAAAAGGCCGAATTGTTGGGCTAGGCCCATGTAGAAAATCGAATTGGACCGGGCTGAATCTTGTGCCACGTCAGATTGCCACGCTGGATGCCTACATGGCCTGGGGAGGTTGCTAGTGACCAAAACGCCACAGTAGACGTATTTTGGTCGTAAACGTCTTCGACCATTCCAGAAGAAAGGTCGCTATAGTCAGTTTATGACTGCCAGCTTTTGACCTTCTGTTTTTTGTCACAAAAAGGTCGCAAATGGAAATTTGTGACCTTTCAGTGACCAATAGTGGTGGTCACAAGTTGACATATTTCTTGTAGTGTGCGAGGATCGAGCATCAGCAAGCAGGGTGTCTTCAAAAGTGCCAGCCGGTTGCAGACGAGTAGACGGTACAAAGACACCGAGCATGGGGCCAGATGGACTGTCTTGAGTTGGTCCATACGATTACAGATTTGCTACAAGAGAACATCGGGGAGGGAATTCCAATCGCGTCTCTACGTGTCAGTCTGTTCTGCCATTGGGGTTTTCGGTGCCTGCGAGCCAGCGGGGAAGTGGATTCGGGCGGGCGAGCGAAGAATCTTCTCCTCGTGTGACCGAGTAGTGAGCCAGGGAATATGGTACGTGCGAGCTACCAAGGAAGATAGCGCGGGCGGGCGAGCAGTGAGCGGTGGGAAATGGTGTGTGGCCGACGATGGGGAAGAGAGGAGGAAAAAGAGTGGAAGACGGGGAAGAAAGTGCATGAAATCTCAATTCTACTAGAACTACTACCAGGATATACCATCCTTCGGAGTGTAAATAGTTACACCAATGACATGTGGGTCTACCACGAGAGGGCCCATATGTCAGTTAATGGAGGATAGAAGCGTGCTCTACTGGCAAACATGATGGCAGTACTGGGTAAGGCTGATTTAGTAACACCAACACACTGATTCATCTTATTAATTAAGTGTCCCATCTGCTGCAGCGTGTATTGTCACTTCACTGCGAAATACTAGTTGAATACTTCTCTCTGACTGAGATGGGGAATAATGGATCGCGAAGACTTCCTTTCTACAGTATCCCTATGCATCTACGCTCACTTCACTCATTTTGCTCCATACGTAGTCACCTGTTGAAATCTCTAGAAAGACAAATACTCCGTATTTGGGAACAGAGGGAGGATTTTACTCCGTATTTGAGAACAGAGGGAGTATCACCATATGGAGGGAACAGAGGAAGCTTGAAATATGAACATGTCAATGGGAGGGAGTAAGCCCCATGCATGCGTGCATGCATGCAACATGCAACACTCCCACGTACACATGTACGCACGGAACACTCACACACCCATGCGGCACACAGTACAAGACGCAACATACACGCTCACGCTCAAGTGCTCAACCTACTCCCTACGTCTATGAAAGACTGTACATTTAGAGATTTACACATTGACCAGGGCATAATTAACGCCCAAAAGTAGCAGACTTATGTGTGCATGCGACCATTGAGAGAAGAAGACTAAATGAAGTTTGTTGCATGCTGTAATTAAGGATAAACACCTAGCCTATACCTAGAGCACAAGTTGTTGCATTAGTCAATCAATATCGATTTATATTAAAGGCTATATTCATTCAAAGTGTAGATGTACTACACTTTTTGTTTTTAGCTGATTTCTTTGCTCTGCCAACTGACAGGTGGGACCAAGAAACCAGGTGACAATTTAACCAGTCAACAAAGGGCCACATCGACTATGTGGCTGGTCAGTAGGGTGCAATACGGTGCTCTACGATGAGCTAGTGATCGTATAATCACCACAAAACTATATATAGTTACCGTAAAGAGCGTATTGTTACATACGTTGACCGCCAGTGTACTTTTCTCATTCCAAATTAAGCCATATTAACCGGAAAGGGCGCAGTATGGACTAATACTAGTACTTCTTTGATGTGTCCCGTCAACTCGCCAAACAAGGAGAAGCTTGCTTACTGGTTCGCAGGACGAGGAGAGGGTTTTGGCTACAACGCCCGCTCCCTCTCCCTCTCCCTCGCCCTCGCGGTGGACGTGCAGCAGTTCAATCGGTGTCAGATTGCCAGAAGCATATTGTACTATAGTATCATCATTGTTGGACCTTCTGAAGAGGCGAAGAGCCAAGTGCAAGGTTCACACGAGTACGAACTGTTGAACCTCCCGAAGATGCAAGGATCCAAGCGCAAGGTTTTAGAGGATTTTTCGTCCTAGTAGGAGTGTACTACAACTATAGCGAACGATGCTAGTGTATGATGCCACCACGTCACGTATATCCAAAGTTGTGCCACCTTTTTTTTCTTAAAGAGCATGTTGGAGCCCGTGCAACAACCACACAAGTTGCACGTACACATAACACATTTACTAGTAATAAATTCTAAAGGACAAATGCCCAGTATGCCACACAAGTTCATCTCCAATTCATGTGATAAATTTGTGCATGACTAGTCTACATATATTCACAGCGCTACCGTTCACAATTTACCGTACTCCACTTACACGTTATACATGGGCTACATGTCCTCCTCCAGGTTCCAGTCCCAGGTGTTTTTCATGTATAGCACGATCCATAGCGGTGGGCAATGGGAATCATTGTCGCAGCTTTCTAGTCTGGTTCCACACGATGGAGACTCATCCAAGTTGAAGTGGCATAAATCAGGGATAGCGTGTCCCAGCATGTCGTTCATCCAGCGGTGCGCACTGAAGACACAACCATGCTTCATGAACGGCAGGCCTTCCGTGTCGTGCACGGAAGGTGACATCTGCGTCACAATAGGGTAGCTGTCCCCTAATGAAAAGCGAGTAATCTCCAAGAGTGTTCCTCGGCACCCACGTAGCATCATGGGGGTCGAACTCGGCGCCGTTCATCTGGTACACACGGCATCTCAGATCTGGACACATGGTGACGTACATAGTCAAGGTCCATGCATAATAATGTTGTGCTCCAATATGGCGGTCAGTAATACTGTGCAGCAAATAGAACTACTCCAGTATAGAGGAATTAAAATAACCGGCTTATTATATATAGCCACTCTTGGCTATATGGATGAGATAGTAAGACATGGAAAAACAAAAATGGTGGCAACTAGTGGGTTCAAGTCTTCAAGGGCCTAGCTAGATATACGCGTCCTCCAACGTAAAAAGTACTCCTACTAGTACTAGTAAGTAGAGTACTAGTACAACAATGAAAGAGAAGGCGAGAGGGTTAAAAAATGGAATACCTGGGTAGATGGTGACGGTCCGATCGTGGTAGATTGTGTGACCATGTTGCACATCAGTGGTACCATGGGTAACGACTGCTAAGATAGTTGATCCCAATATGCCAAAGTCAGCTACAAGGTTCCAGGTTAGACCGAATCACGGATGCAAATGCACATCCAGGATCAGCGATCTTATTTTGATCGAGGGATGACTGGTCCCTGCAAAATAATGGAGTACCATTAGAGATGCAAGTGATGGTTTGTGCATTCCGTTTGTAATCTCCTGTACTGTAGGATGGCAACCAGATGAAACAAGTCCCCTGGCTTGTCACCGCGAAGATGCGGCCTAGATGGCGCACGGCATCTTCAAACGTGTAGGGGTACAAATCTACCGCCGCCAAAATGCGCCAGCCTCTGCCGTTACTACCTCTTGCATTGATTACAATCCTTATGTCGAACACCGTGATGAGATAGTAATCGTCGTATCCACGTCGCTTTGTCGGCAGATCCGCAATTGCTATCTTCTTCAATCTCATGTAGGCATCATCATACGTATTCAAGCCCAGCTAGTCCAGAAGGCCGATCCCAATGGTGGAGAAGGGGTCTACCAGAACAGCCGCACTGCTGTGGATGTTGTGCAAAATGATGGTGGTATCCGGCCGGAGGTATGCAAGCCAATCTTCGTTGGCACCGACCCAGACCTATATATAAGACGGTGGGCAGCGGAGAAATTACGGGATGGAAATGGAATAACTAAGTACTACATGATCAAACTCCATTACTGACCTGCTCATCGGACAAAATCCGACTACCTCTCAACGTCGGCAACTCTAGCGGAGTCAACGTGCAACAATGGCCAGGGAGAGGTGGACTGTTCGAAGGATTGTCCCATAGAAAAACCTTCTCCTCGAGGATGCATGGCAGACCAACAAGCATGGCCTTTTCCCAAGCCTGTTTAAGCACCGTCTTGAAAAAGTTGGTGCAGGAAGCACCGAGTCTTGCGGCGGTGAGGACGTCGGAGCAATGTGCGATTTCTCCCAGAGGATCGTTGTCGGTGTCAAAACCGGCAGATCTCGGGTAGGGGGTCCCGAACTGTGCGTCTAGGCCGGATGGTAACAGGAGGCAAGGGAAACGAAGTTTCACCTAGGTTCGGGCCCTCTCGATGGAGGTAAAACCATACGTCCTGCTTGATTAATATTGATGATATGGGTAGTACAAGAGTAGATCTACCACGAGATCAGAGAGGCTAAACCCTGGAAGCAAGCCTATGGTATGATTGTTGATGTGTATGTTGTCCTACGGACTAAAACCCTCCGGTTTATATAGATACCGGATAGGGTTAGGGTTACATAGAGTCGGTTACAATGGTAGGAGATCTGAACATCCGTATCGCCAAGCTTGCCTTCCACGCCAAGGAAAGTCCCTTCTGGACACGGGACGGAGTCTTCAATCTTGCATCTTCATAGTCCAGGAGTCCGGCTGAAGGTATAGTTCGGCTATCCGAACACCCCCTAATCCAGGACTCCCTCAGTAGCCCCTGAACTAGGCTTCAATGATGACGAGTCCGGCGCGCAGTTTGTCTTCGGCATTGCAAGGCGGGTTCCTCCTCCAAGTACTTCATAGAAGAGTTTGAACACAAAGATAGTGTCCGGCTCTGCAAAATAAGTTTCCACATATTTCCATAGAGAGAATAATATTTACACAAATCTAATCTGCTGACGTGCTCCGTAGCGTGACACACCACGGCCAAGCCTTTATCCGAGTCGTTTCAGTATCCCACCTCAGCGTGTTATGCAAGGCAGTTTCCTTGGCACGTCTTGTCAAAGCAGAGATCGTGTCCCCTTATTCCCGGATTCTCATCAATATGGGCGTGGGTAACCCAACCGCGCCTTTGATTACGATGCTTGGAGATAAGCGAGTTTTACCAGGCTGGTGGGGACATGTAGTTGCGTCCACCCATATAAGGGGATAAGGATCCACCTTTTCACCCACGCCTTCTTCCTCCTTTGCCTATCCATTCTTGCGCACTCGAGCTCCAGCGCCCAAGTCCGCACTACCACCTCAACCTTCTCCAGTCATGTCCGGAGCGGGAGGCAAGTGGATGGTCTCCTCCATCACGGAGGGACACATCAAAAAGCTGAGGAAGGCCAGATATCTGGCTAGCAACATCGCGCACCGGCTTCCCGAAAAGGGGCAGCTCATCCCCACTCATAGGCCCCATGAGAGGGTGGTATTCCTCCCCCATTTCCTCCGCGGACTGGGCTTCCCTCTGCATCCATTTGTCCGGGGGCTCATGTTCTACTACAGCCTGGATTTCCACGATCTGGCCCGAAACTTCGTCCTCAACATCTTGGCGTTTATCATCGTGTGCGAGGCGTTCCTCCGCATCCGCCCCCATTTCGGCCTATGGCTTAAGACTTTCAACGTTAAGACAAAGGTGGTGCGCGGTAGCCAGGCGGAGTGCGGCGGTGCCATGGTTGGCAACATGGCCAACGTCCTGTGGCTCGAGGGCTCCTTTGTGGAGACCCTGAAGGGGTGGCAATCATGGTGGTTTTACGTCACCGAGTCGTGCGACGCCGAATGGGTCGCACCCCCTGAGTTTCGATCCGGCCCCCCTATGCGGCTCACCTCCTGGATGGAGACATGCCTGTCTTGGGGTAAAAAAGGAGAGCTGACCGGACTCCAAACATGCATCCAAACCCTGGTGGACAAGAGGCTCAAGCTTGTCAACGTAGTCCAGGTTATGCTCATCCGCCTGATCCTCCCGTGTCAACGACGGGCCTTCAACCTGTGGGAGTTCGACCCGACGCAGCACCGAACTCTAAACAGGCTCTTCGACACGACGTACAAAGATGCCTGGAGGATGCTTTTCAAGGGCGCCGAGGCTCCCGCATCCGCTGCCGAGGATCGCAGATTTAGTACTCAGCATCACGCTCATGCGGTAAGCTGTTTTTGTCCTTTTACAGGGTATCAGTTTTTCATAGTTTGACTCTATGCGGGATCTAAGTTCCCTTATCTGTGATAGGATTGGGAAGTGATGTCCGGACAGATCAACTGTCCAGCTCCTTTGCCCGAAGGCCCAGCGGACGCTCGCTTGGTGAGGCTGCTGGTTCCGGCGCCCTATGTGGTGCCGGAGAAGAAGGCCACGAAACGGGTGACAGGGACTCGAAAAGAGTGCCCGGCGCCAGGAGGTGTCGGATTCGTCATCCGACGGTCCCGAAGCGCCTTCCTGTCGTGAAGACGAGGAGGAAGAAGAAGAGACCTCTCCCCCTCCAGCGGAAGGAGAGAAGAAAAGGAAGGCCGCCCTCTCTGAGGAGGCCGGATGGTCCAAGAAGGGGAAACCCCTTCCTCCGGACTACTCCAACGGCGTCGACAACGGCGAAGAGGAGTGGCTGCCTAGGGCCAATCCCCTGGCAAAATCGTAAGTATCCGGATACCGGAGTAATTCATAATATTCGTTTATTGCACAGCTTTCCCTTATGTCGAATATGCTTATGCAGCCCACCCAAAGACTGGCTCGACGCATCGTCGAGCGGCTCACTGGATCGTCGGATGTGAACTCGCTTCCGACAGCTTCCTCCCCCCGCCCTATGGACGACACCGAGGTGTTGTCCCAACAGGTTCCCAGCAGGGAGGAGGTGGTCCCGGAGGCGCCGCGAGGCGACCTCCCGGACTCCAGGAGTAAAGGGGATGAAACCCCCCAGGGCTCCAAGTCCGGCTCTAGGCCGGACACCGCTCCGGAACCTTCAAGGGTTCCGGAGTCCGGCGGGGGACCTCCTTCTAAGAGGAGCAAGTCCACCATGCCGGCGACCCCCATCCACCCGGAGGCACCGGACAATATGTTGGAGGCGCTCCAAGGCGCCTCCATCGACGAGGAGCACCACGCTATTATGAGTGCGGTGGTCCAGAAGGTTCAATCCGCCAAGAGCAGACTGACTGAAGCTTGTAGTAGCCTTTTGACAGGCTTTAAGGTAAGTAAATAATGTGTAAATGATATTACCGCATAGACAGTAGCCCCTGATGTTCTGTTGGGCGTTCGGGAAGAAAAGCCGAATAGAGGATCAAAAAATTCGCAGGAGTCTAACAAAAGGAGTCAATATGCGTGTGCAGGCTTCTCTGCTGGCGTCCGCCGTACTCACTGCGGAAGTGGACACGCTGAAGCAGAGCCTCGAGAAGTCCGAGCAAGAGCTCGGGCGTGCCAAGAAGCAGCTCGAGGAGAAGGAAGGTAATAAATACCTTGGTTGAATATGTATAAAAAAGGTGCAATTGCAAGAAATGACAGGATTAACATGGCTATTGTAGGGGCCACATCTGAGGTGGCGACCCTTAAGCAAGCGCTGCTCGAGGCCAAGAAGAGTGCGGCCGCGGAGCGCACCGAGTGGGAGAGGTATGAGGCCAAGGTTGGCAAGGTGCGGCAAGAGCTCCAGGTTCTCATGAAGAAACATGAGAGTTTGGAGCTTGACTCGAAGACGCGAGCGTCCGGGCTTGCGGCGGCTATTGAAAATGCCAAGTCTGCCAAGGCCGAATCCCAGAAAACCCTCCAGGAGTTGGATGAGGTGAAGAAAATAGCGGCGGGTAAGGCATTCTCTATGCAAAGTAAACACGTAAACGTGAGTTACTTGATACTTACCTGAATCCGGAGCTCTCTAGGGGCATTTGCAGATCTTCCCCAGAGTGTATCCGATGCCTCCGCATTCTATCGGGCCGAGGAGGGCAGCTCGACGGAGCAGGCTGGATGCGGAGAAGCTTGTGAAGGACGGGCCACCAGCGGGGAAAGAGCATCGCAAGCCTGAAAATTACTATAAGGATGTTCTGAAGGGTGCCCGCCTTGTGGCGGATGAATGTACTAGGGATGTAATTTTTGAGTAAAACTCGCTCGTTTTTGTCCTGAGCGCTGAAAACTTGTTCATATGCGCTGAGCAATGCTGCTTGAATTTAAGATATTACCTTTTGTGCGGCTGTTTATCAATACTGAGAGATGGCGAGTCGTCGGCTTCTGCCCCCTTGCCACTACTGCTCGGGTGTTCGGGGATAAATCTGGGCGCTCTTTTTCCCATGTTTGGGTCCTTCGAGGGAGGCGCTCAGCCCGACGAACGAGGCAATCGGACTATAATGCGTGAACACTCTCACTTAGCCATAGAATTCTATAATTTTAAATTTCGGCGAAGCCCCTAGTATTCGGAAGACCGAGTTCGGTGCGCTATCCACGCCTTGGCCGGACAGAGCCGACTCATCGCCCTAAGCGTCATAAGTCTTTAGGGACTCAAAAAAACCTCTCGAACAGCGACCAGCTCTCACTTCATCATGACAGTCAGTTTTAGCTTTCTCCACTGATGTGCTCGGCCCATCTCAACTGGGGCACAATCGCAGTGGTTCTCCTAGTGCTACCTTAGCCGATATAGCGGAATGTAAGGCACCAAAACATAGGAGCCGGGCAAACCCAACTATTGACCCAAGACATGATTCGGAGCCGATGCATATAATACTATAAGTTCAGGGTGCCGCACTTGTGAAAGTGTTCGGACTTCTCACACCATATTGAGGGGTGCTAAAATCCCCTGGCGTATTTTGGTCGTACCAAGTTGTACGGGTGCAACATGTCGTTAAGGAACATTTATTTATAAAAAGATAGTGCAAAAATAGACAAAAGCTATGCATTGTTTATTAGAAATAGCTGCGATCAAAGCAGAACGATACAAGTAATGCGATAAACGAAAAGTTGGACTATTTAACTTGTCTACTCTAGGGGCAAGCTGCGGAATGGTACGCGAAATTGGTATACTGCTCGTGATAGAGACCACCTGGGATTTCCGTGATGTGGCATGGCTTGTCTTCTTCCCTGGTTCTTGCGTTGTTTGTGCGGCAATTGAACTGACGAACAGGCCTTCCGAAGAGTAGAGTCCTGGAGGTAAGAGAAAAGTAAAAAATCGGCAGCCCCTGGTGCGGTTTAAGCCGTGTTTTGGGCGTGCCGTGATGGTGCCCCTCCTCCTATGCCCATGGTATTTCTAGAGCGTAATTATGTACGCGAAGTACTGGCGTCGCCTTTTTGCTAGGGTTGGGGTTGGGGCCGCATTGCTACGCCTGCTCGGAACGTGCCAGGCGGTCTTGTTGTAGGTTACTCCAGGCGTGCTTGACGGTGTTCAGACGTTTAATGGTCGGACTGGAGAACTGCCCGGAGAGGCTGCTTTGTACTTTCGCTGCAAGGGCCACCATGTGCTCCTCCGTTCGGAGGGAGCGTTCAGTGTTTCCATTGACCGTAATTACTCCATGAGGGCCTGGCATCTTGAGCTTAAGGTATGCGTAGTGCGGTACCGCATTGAATTTGGCGAATGCGGTTCGTCCAAGCAGTGCATGATAGCCACTTCGGAATGGGACTATGTCGAAGACCAATTCCTCGCTTCGGAAATTATCCGGGGATCCGAAGACCACTTCAAGTGTGACTGAGCCTGTACAGTTGGCCTCTACACCTGGTATTACGCCTTTAAAGGTCGTTTTGGTGGGCTTAATCCTCGAGGGATCGATGCCCATTTTTCATATTGTATCCTGGTAAAGCAGGTTCAGGCTGCTGCCGCCGTCCATGAGGACTCTAGTGAGATGAAATCCGTCTATAATTGGGTCTAGAACCAATGCGGCAAATCCGCATTGACGGATGCTAGTGGGATGGTCTCTTCGATCAAAGGTGATCAGGCAGGAGGACCATGGGTTGAACTTTGGGGCGACTGGCTCTACCACGTATACGTCCCTTAACGCGCGCTTCCGCTCCCTTTTTGGGACGTGGGTGGCGTATATCATGTTCACTGTCCGCACTTGTGGTGGGAAACCCTTCTGTCCATTGTTGTTCAGCGATCGGGGCTCCTTGTCGTCGTCGCTATGCAGCCCCTTGTCTTCATTGTAGGCGCTTAACTTGCCTGCCTGCTTGAACACCCAACAATCCCTGTTGGTGTGATTGGCCGGCTTTTCGGGGGTGCCATGTATTTGGCACAAGCGGTCGAGTATTCGGTCCAAGCTAGACGGGCCCCTAGGATTCCTTTTGAATGGCTTTTTCTGCTAACCGGATTTAGAGCCTCTGAATACGGCATTAACTGTCATATTCTCAGCATTGTCGCCGTTAATGCGGCGCTTCTGCTTGTTGCGACGCGACTTGCCACTAATGTCCCTGCTGTCCGAACTACCAGGGTTCTTGGTCATATTGTTGCTACGAGCAAGCCAGCTGTCTTCTCCGGTGCAAAAGCGGGTCATGAGTGTCGTGAGTGCTGCCATAGATTTCGGCTTTTCCTGTCCAAGGTGCCGGGCCAGCCACTCGTCACGGATGTTGTGCTTGAAGGCTGCTAGGGCCTCAGCATCCGGACAGTCGACTATTTGATTTTTCTTTGTTAGGAACCGTGTCCAAAATTGCCTGGCCGATTCCTCTGGCTGCTGAATTATGTGACTCAGGTCATCGACGTCTGGGGGTTGCACATAAGTGCCCTGGAAATTGTCGAGGAATGCGGCTTCCATGTCCTCCCAACAACTGATTGATCCTGTTGGCAAGCTGTTGGGCCAGTGCCAAGCTGGTCCTTTAAGCTTGAGTGGGAGGTATTTGATGGCGTGAAAATCGTCGCCGCGGGCCATGTGAATATGAAGGAGATAATCCTTGATCCATACCGCAGGGTCTGTTGTGCCATCATATGATTCGATGTTTACGGGTTTGAAACCCTCGGGGATTTCATGATCCATTATTTCGTCTGTAAAGCACACTGGGTGTGCGGCGCCTCTGTATTGGGCGATATCATGACGTAGCTCCAATGAGTTTTGTCTACTGTGTTCGGCCCTGCCGAATTTGTGGCCGGCATGACGGTTACCGTCTCAAGCCGTGGGGTGCCCACGCAATTCGTAGATCGGTGGTGTTTGCCTTGCCTTGTCCTCCAACATGTCTCGTAAGTCCGGCGCATATTACTGTGCCTTGGTATGGGGTGCGGCTTGAGTGGAGGGCTGGGAGGCCTCTCTGTCGCCGCCACGAGGTGGCCGTTCGACCGCATCAAGTGCTTCCTCCTCTAATTGGGGTAGCAACCTGCACTTTGGGTAACTCTTGGAGAGGCATTCGAGTTTATGCTCTTCGGCCGCAAGGACTTCGGTCCATCTGTCAACCAGCAAATCTTGATCAGCTCGGAGCTGTTGCTGTTTTTTCTTGAGGCTTCTTGCCGTGGCCATAAGCCTGCATTGGAAACGCTTTTGCTCAATGGGATCCTCTGGCACGACGAATTCGTCGTCGTCGAGGCTTGCCTCGTCTTCGGAGGGAGGCATATAATTATCTTCCTCGACCTCTCTGTCTGTCGCTCTCATGAGGGATGGTTTCTCGATCCTCCTGTGCTATACCTTGCTAGAGGAGGTTTTCTTCGGCACTCTCCGGAGTATTATTATCTCCCTTGCTAGAATCACCGTTTTTGTGTTGGCGGGATTTTGAGCGGCGCCGCTGACGCCGGCGCTTGGGCTGTTTCTTGGAGGGGTCATCCTCCGCTATTCCATTGCTCTCTCCCTCTTTTGGGGTCTCCACCATGTATATGTCATATGACGAGGTGGCTTTCCAGGGCCTGGTAGGCGCTGGTTCTTCATCTCCTTCATCGGCGTCCATACCGTCGATGTCTTCCGAGTCGAAGTCGAGCATGTCGGTTAGGTCGTCGACAGTGGCTACATAATGGGTGGTGGGTGGGTTTTAAATTTCTTCATCGTCCGTACCCCAACCTTGTTGATCGTAGTACGACTAGGGCTCTCCTGATAAAGAGAGAGACTTCAGTGACTTCAGGATATCGCCGAAAGGCGAGTGCTGAAAGACGTCCGCGGCCATGAACTCCATGATCGGCGCCCAATCGGATTCGATCGGCAGGGGCGCGGAGGGTTCGGAGTCCGGAGAAGAATCCGGCTCCGTGGAGTCACGAGTTTCGCAGAGTACGGGGCTGGTGTTCGGCTCAACCGCCATTGGGATTGCAGCCCCCGAGGTGGCATCCAACCACCCATCCTCGATGGGCGCGGTTGGCTCTGAACTAAGGGTCAGAGCCAATGCGGGTGCGGCTTCCAGGGCACTGTTCGGCGGTAGAGCTAGATCATGCTCGTCGTGATAGTGTGGCGCGCTCAGCGGTGGTTCGAGTCCTTCGAAGATCAAGTCCCCGCGGATGTCAGCCGTGTAGTTTAAATTTCCGAATCTGACCTGACGGCCAGGGACGTAGCTTTCGATCTGCTCTAGATGGCCAAGTGAATTGGCCCGCAGTGCGAAGCCGCCAAAGACGAAGATCTGTCCGGGGAGGAAGGTCTCACCCTGGACTGTATCGCCATTGATGATCGTAGGAGCCATCGGGCCTGACGGCGACGGCACAGAGGAACTCTCAATGAAAGCACCAATGTCGGTGTCAAAACTGGCGGATCTCGGGTAGGGGGTCCCAAACTGTGCGTCTAGGCCGGATGGTAACAGGAGGTAAGGGACACGAAGTTTTACCCAGGTTCGGGCCCTCTCGATGGAGGTAAAACCCTACGTCCTGCTTGATTAATATTGATGATAAGGGTAGTACAAGAGTAGATCTACCACGAGATCAGAGAGGCTAAACCCTGGAAGCTAGCCTATGGTATGATTGTTGATGTGTATGTTGTCCTATGGACTAAAACCCTCCGGTTTATATAGACACCGGATAGGGTTAGGGTTACATAGAGTTGGTTACAATGGTAGGAGATCTGAACATCCGTATCGCCAAGCTTGCCTTCCACGCCAAGGAAAGTCCCTTCCGGACACGGGACGGAGTCTTCAATCTTGCATCTTCATAGTCCAGGAGTCCGGCTGAAGGTATAGTTCGGCTATCCGAACACCCCCTAATCCAGGACTCCCTCAATCGTCATCCAAGATCTCCCAGCCCCGACGAGGAGGAGAACCGCCTGGCGAATCCATGGGAGTAGCGAGGAGGAGATAAGAGCGTAATAACCGCAGGGCCTCGTCCCTTCCAACTTTAGATCGTTCCTTAGCGATGGGGTGAGGCTATTATTTACTACTAGTACTAGCATTATGGGACGTTATGGGATTGCATTATACTGTAAATAATAGCACTAGTAAGAAATTTTTGGCACTAGCTAGTAGTTTTTGGCGTGGATTAAGAAATTTTGGGTATGTGTTTGCTATTTTTTGTACACGCCAACTAGTGTCAAAAAACATCTTACATTATGTGACGGAGGAGTACGTACTCGTACTGTAGTAGTACTAGAACTACTTTCTCAACTAGTAGTGCAATGTACTGTACTTCTAGTATAGTGCACCCGTTTTGAACTCTTGAATCTCTGGGCCAAGGAGCTACAGTTGGAAGTGGAGGGTACTACTGTTCTTTAGAACCCTCGCTATACTATCAATGCAGGGAAAGTACACCTTCGTAGTGGCCTAGTGGGTACTCTCGGTGCTCTATTCAGCCGCTCCTCTCACGTAGCTGGCTTACTCAGCCGCTCCTCTCACGCACACACTAGACGCCTGTTTATCAGCGACGGCTACTGCGGGGGCAGAACATTTGAGTTATTTGATACAACGATACTAGGCTTTTCACTTCCATTTGTGGAGGTGTAATGGATCTCGTCAAACTTTGTTAGTAGTTCCTTCTTTATGAATGAGATGAAGCAAAGCTTTTGCCTCCGTTTCAAAAAAACACGTCAAGAGGAATTTCTTTTTTAGTAGAGCCGATAATGGAGTGAATTCCATGCGTGCAACGCCACAAGCTATAGAGTAGTAGTAGAGCACTTTACGTACAGAGCCATATTGCACTGTTCCCAATGCCCCGCCATGCTTTTCCGGCTCCTCGGGATTAATTGGGAGGCGCTAGTTTAAATATGCTACTAGCTGATGAGGAAGCTACAAGCGAGGTGCGGCTAGGGCGAGCACGCGAGCCACGAGATGCTGGGAAGGAAAACGCGTTCACGTGGCTAGGCTATCCAGTGCACCCATATTGTGGTGCCGCACGTCTGTTTGACTTAAAAACTCACACTACCCATGTAAAATATTGGCTCGCAGCGAAGTTACTATTTTAAAAAAAGTCCGCCATGCGTTAGGCCGGGATCGAACCCACAAAACAAGGTATACACTCCCGCGACCACTAGTAGAACTCGTTGGAGTACAACGCAACCTAGAATCGCCTTTTGTCGCTAGTAGTACATTGTTCCTTACAAGAAACCCCTAATAATGCAAGAAACCACTAATAATGCCAAGAAACTACTACCACTTGCATACGTGGCAGACTTAAGATAAGACTACCTTATCAACCATTGTACATGCTCTTACCAACCAGCCCTACCAAGAAATGACTACTCTACAAAGTGTCGTTATAGGCACGTTTCAATCCATGGCCCAGTTTGGATACATTTGTTGTCAATCTAACCCTGCCATCCAAACACCACTTTGGTTAGAGTTAGTTCAGGGTTAGAATCTAACTCTAACCTCTGACTTAGAGTATCCAAACAGGGTCCATGTCACCCATTAAGTCAACGCCTTCTATTCGACCGGGTGTTATGACTTGTGGGACCTACATGTCAGTCTACACAAAAATCCCCGAGTGACTTCCTACCTCCGGCCCGTCCACCTAGTCATCCTCGGCCATGGGACACAGCTACCACCACCGGCAGAAGGTAAGGTCAAAATTACCGGTGGTGCGGAGCCAATCTTGCGGCAGCCCGGATGCCAGCTCCATCCGACGCTCGCGGCCGCTAGCTAGCCAAGATAGCTCCATCCAGCTGCTTTTCTGCAAGGTTTTCTAGCTAGATTTGCACGGTGGCATGGCGGCTTGCTCGCGCGTGCTGCGCTAAGGCCATCCATCTGGCTTGAGCGAAGGCCAGCATGGCGGCTTGCTCGCTCGTGAGTCACGCTCGGGCCAGCCTGCCAACCTGTGCGGAGGCCAGCGCGGCGTCCGGCCCGTCCGGCGGAGCGGCGGCCAACTCGCTCATCACCGGCGCCACCGATGAACACACACCAGTACTGTTTGAAGTAATGTTCAGGAAAAATAATGATTTTAGTGGGAATAACAGGATAGAAGGTCAGATGTGGGTCCCTTGTGTTAATGGTTAAACAAAATGTGTTGGTTTAAGCTGCCTCGTCAGCATGGACGTGTGGGCCAACCTTGTCATAAATGGGTTTAAACTAACCTAAATGGTACTCCCTCTGTCCCATAATATAAGATGTTTTTGCAAGCTAAGCTAGCTTGCAAAAACGTCTTACATTGTGGGACGAAGGGAGTACTAGGTAGTAGTTTTTGGCGTGGATTAAGAAAATTTGGGTATGTTTTTGCTATTTTTTGTACAATAGATCCTTCCTAGGGCTGGTTGAAAGTGGTAGTTTTTTGTTAATTACTCTAAATATTGTAAGTAGGAGTGAAAGTTAAGCTTTGGAAGCCAATAAGCAAGGCTAGTTACATAGTGCATATGTGTACATGATTGAAAGTAAATATCAACCATGAGTGACTAATATCTTGATGGAAAACTCAAAACTATGGAATTCTAGGAAAAAATTGCATGGTTGGAATACCAGCAATGTTCATGTGCGTTGCAACAAATCATAATTAGATAATACTTATTCACAAACTTGATACAAAACACTCTAATTTTGATATACATATATCACTAGAGACATATTATGTTTCAATTAGAATATATTCCTTGGGCTATTTTGGTGAGGCTAGGGAGGGATGTGGTTGGTTTTAAGATACTCATTATGGGTTTTTCTGCAAATTGGTAGACAAGTGGGATGTTGGTGAGAAAAGGCAACAACTTACCTCACAGTCGTTAGATGTAGATCTAATGGTCACAAACGACAGATGGCAGACACTCCATCATCACCAACTTAGTCTTTTGTAGGAGTACTAGCAAGATCCATGCATTGCACGGAACATCAAGATGCATTTTTTATAAAACACTTGTTGTGATTGACCCATGCGGGAGTAATTCCATGTGTAAAAACTAATGATATCTCGAGAAATAGGAGAGACGGTGAAGAGGAGTGGGGCATGGTGGTGATTGGTGGTCGGACTAAGCGGAGGCATGGGGATTGACGATGCCGGCAGCGGCCACCATGCCAATTTGTTCCAGAGGCTTCCTTTGTTAATTGCTCAACAATGAGGTTGTTGGAGATAAGGATGAACGAGGGAGGCCTTGTCTGCAAATGTGGAGAGGGGTGCGGGTATCTTTTAGTTTAATTTCCATCCACCAGATATAGATCGGACGGTCTATATTGCAAGATGGCATGCGTACCCACTACAAGAAATATGTCAACTAGTGACCTTCTGTCAGTGACCCTGGAAGAATTGGTCATAGATCTATGACCATTTGAGACCAATTGGTCAAAAGCTGCTCGAGGGACTCCAAGCCCTCAACTATATCGACCATTTTGGCCATAAAGGTTGTAATTTCCTTACACAAAATGGTCATAAAGCAGACAACACTGATCCACTACCTTATTTCTAGCTGATCACGACCAATATAGATGGTCATAACCTTGTAAGTTGTGGTGGATTGCTATGACTAGGCGCCACCTAATTCGTTTTGCGTATGTGTCATGTCCATGTGTCCATTTTTGCCCTAGGTTGTGAAGCAACCTATATTTCTGTCATTCCAAAAATTCTCAAAAAATTGGGCATTCTTTAGTATCCAAATCATTGCCTCATGACAATATTCAACTCCATTTTCCCGGTAAATCTTCCTCGACAACTTTCCAAAGTTTTTGTTCAACTCGAACTGTTCTGAAGGAAGTACTAGCTAGGCATATCCTAATGAGCTGAATTTTTGCCACATCTTCTATATTCCCAAATCATTGTTGTCCACAAAATTTGAGCCCCATCTAACAATACATGTGAGTGTGGCTTCAACATTCATATTTCTGTCCAGTATGGTACGTTGCAAAGCAAGTGTAACCTAGGCTCCTCCATTTGAGATGCAAATTTTCCAAGATAGTGTCCTTAATAGATGATCATCCTCGGCCAAACCTCATGCCCATTGGCCATATGCATTTCCCGTACGACTAATCAAACACTTGGCTGCTAATTCATGTTTGAGCATTGTTCGGTCTCCTCGTGAGATTCTTCTATTGTTATTTTCTTCCAAGCTTCTAACTGGGGAGTGCCAAACCTACTAGACATGCCTAGGCTTCCCAGAACGCATGGCAACGCCACGGTCACGTGGTGACCATGCGGCGAGCATGCGAGTCTATGCGCTTTGATGTTGGGGCCCTGGGCCACTGTCCAAACCTCAATGTATCACCACCAAACCATGTATTTATGCTTCAATAGATACTTATGTACCTAAAAATGAGTTTTGGAAACAATAAAGAGCAAACTATAAGGCAGCTGCAGTTCAAATTTGACCCGCTTCGTGCTGAATCGGCGGAAATTTGTCTTTTTTACCAGAGGTGGATAATTTCTTTTACATCCACCATTTGGTCAATTGTGCATTAAACATGTCCTAGTAATTTATAAAATTGATTTGGTCTGTTTTTGCAACAATTAATTGGTAGTTCCTTCACAATAAAACCTCATTTCGAGCACTCGAAAAATGGAAAATGAATTTTCTGTGCAAAGAAAATGAAAACTCCCTTAGGCAACATTGTTTGGAATTCCAAGATGCACCCTTGTGCAGAATATGAGATCATTTGAACAAACTATGCCATGAATGTGGCCATAAGATTGATCATTTGGCTTGAAAGCCATGAATCTTCACGCATGATAGCTCATTTTTGATAACACTTTTTTAAAATAATTGTCGTATTGCAAGTTTATTATTTTTCCTGAAAACTTGGTCACATATGATGACACAATGCAAAGGTTTTCCAATTTTTTGATTTTTTTGAACTTTTTATGCCCATTTCAAAATGCGGTCAAAACGACGGGCTTGACCGTTCCTAGCTAGTGGTTGAATGTTGGAATTTTTTTGACATTTCTCTGATTAAATAGATACTTATGTACCTAGAAACGATTTTTGGAAAAAATAAATAGCAAACTATGAGGCAGCAACAGTTCAAATTTGACCCGCTTCCTACTAAACCGGCGGAAATTTGTCTTTTTCACCAGAGATGTATCAAAGCTTTTGACACCCAACCATTTTGTCAATTGTGCATTAAATATGGCCTAGTATTTTAGAAAATTGATTTGGTCCAATTTTGCAACAAATATATGGTAGGTCCTTCACAAAAAAAACTCATTTCGGGCACTGGGAAAATGGAAAATGAATTTTCCGTGCAAAGAAAATGAAAACTCCCTTAGGCAACATTGTTTGGAATTCCAAGATGCACCCTTGTGCGCAATATGAGATCATTTGAACAAACTATGCCATGAATGTGGCGATAAGATTGATCATTTGGCTTGAAAGCCATGAATCTTCACGCATGATAGCTCGTTTCTGAGAACACTTTTTTAAAATAATTGTTGTAGTACAAGTTTATTATTTTTCCTTGAAACCTGGTCACATATAATGACACAATGCGAAGGTTTTCCATTTTTTGATGTTTTTGAATTTTTTATGCCTATTTCAAAATGCGGTCAAACGGCGGGCTTGACCATTCCTAGCTAGTGGTTGAATCTTGGAAAACTTTTGATGTTTCTCTAATTAAATAGATACTTATGTACCTAGAAATGATTTTTTGAAAAAAGAAAGAACAAACTATGAGGGAGCTGCGGTTCAAAATTTACCCGCTTCCTCCTGAATCGGCGGAAATTTGTCTTTTTCACGAGAGGTGGATCGAAACTTTTGACACCCAACCATTTGGTCAATTGTGCATTATATATGGCCTAGTATTTTATAAAAATGATTTGGTCCAATATTGCAACAAATATATGGTAGGTCCTTCACAAAAAACTCATTTTGGGCACTAGAAAAATGGAAAATTGTTTTTTCATGCAAAGGGAATAAAAACTCCCTTTGTCAATATTGTTTGCAAATCCAAGATGTAAACTTGTGCAAAATATGATATCTTTTGAACAAATATTTGATAGGACTTTCACAAAAAAATCATTTTGAGCACTGAAAAATGAAATGAAATTTTTATCTTGAATTGATCACGACCAATTTATATGGTCATAAGGTCATCAAATGGTTTGCTGCGTTTTGATTGGTCCATGGGCATATCATGCGGATCATGCATCAACCACCGTCGTATGCTTCGGGATCCAACGGCAGCCCTCATCACCCCTCACCCAACCACAACCCAGCTACCCAAACCCTAACTCAGATCCCCTCCTCTCTCCCCCGATCCACTCCCGCCGCCGCATCCACCTCGCCCCTTTTACCCAGACTGAGAGAGAGGCACCGCCACAACAGAGAGAGGGGCGTCGTTGTGGCTGGCTTGCTCACCGGCATGTGTGTGCGTGCTTCGATGCACGACGCTCCGTCCTCCCGATTCCCCATCATCTCCCACCATCGCCAACCACATCTTCGCCTCTGTCCTCCCATAGCTTGTCGCTAGGCCTCCCTCTCCCCTCCTCACGGCTCCACAGCTGCCAGATCTGCCGCTCTCCGACCCCTCCATCCTCGAGGTCGACTGGATCCGCCCCTCCCACTACCCGAAGCTCGCCGCGACCTTTAGCTCGTGACTAGGGTTTCGGCTTTGGCGCTGCGTCCATCGACGGCGTGTCTCAGGTGGCTCCTCTTCATTGCCCACCGTGCCCCTGGCGCCCTTTGCGCCTCCTGGATGGCGCCCCCATGGCTTGGTGCGCTCGCGCGTGTTGGCTGGACAGCGGCGACACCGAACTCCTCTGCCGCCCTGTGCACCAAGTGCGACGATGATGACCACCCCGACTGCGACTTCCTCCTCTTCGATACCACGTCTCTCTGCCCTCTGCTCTCTCCTCTCTGCTGCGCCTGAAACACAGGCTACCTCCTCTTTTAGTGTGGAACTAAGGGAAGCAGAGAAAGGAAGGTTCGATTACTATTCAGTTTATTAGCCCAAATTTGATTGCATCAGCCATGTGTGCCATGAAATTAGCTCGATCTGAAGATAGTATGAGTAGGCATACTCTGTAGCTCCTAGTGTAGCTAGCTGGACTATGCAGCTATCATGTTTGAATTCAGATAGCGATTTCGTAGTTCCAACAAATCAGGGATTCAATATAAAGCTTAAAGGTGTTCTTATGTATTTGAGCGCTTGCTCTCCTTAGTATTGAGGGAGTCCTGGACTAGGGGGTCCTCGGAGAGCCGGACTATATACTTTGGCCGGACTGTTGGACTATGAAGATACAAGATTGAAGACTTCGTCCCGTGTCTGGATGTGACTCTCCTTTGCGTGGAAGGCAAGCTTGGTGATTCGGATATGTAGATCTCCTCCCTTTAACCGACCCTGTGTAACCCTAGCCCCTCCGGTGTCTATGTAAACCAGAGGGTTTTAGTCCGTAGGACAACAACAATCATACCATAGGCTAGCTTCTAGGGTTTAGCCTCTCCGATCTCATGGTAGATCAACTCTTGTAATACTCATATCATCAAGATCAATCAAGCAGGAAGTAGGGTATTACCTCCATCGAGAGGGCCCAAACCTGGGTAAACATTGTGTCCCCCGCCTCTTGTTACCATCCGCCTTAGAGGCGCAGTTCGGGACCCCCTACTCGAGATTCGCGGGTTTTGACACCGACATTGGCGCTTTCATTGAGAGCTCCATTATGCCATCACGGTAAGGCATGATGGCTCGCCTTGTTGTCAGGGACAACGTTACCTCTGGGGGAGCTCTGGCTGTAGGCCAAACTCTCCGATTAGGCGGCTTCGTCGTGACCGCTCCATCGGCCGTCGTGCCGACGATGACTTCTTGGGTCATCAAAAACAGCCTCCACGTCGGCTCGGGATTCACCGAGCAGATGTATCCAATGGAGCTCTCTTCTTTGAACGAGCTCTTGGATCGCATCGCCTCCTTGGGAGTCGCTACGGACTATGATCGGATCGGGCTTAAACCCAACCAAAGGGAGATCAACTCTCCGCCGGTTACCCATCAGATAACGGTGGTGGAGGAGCGATGTAGCGATTCTTCCTCTATTTTGAGGCCAAACTATGTCCAGATTCCCGACATCTCCAAGCCGGATACCCGTCTATGGGAGGACATGGCCCAAGCTTTGAACCTGGAATCGAACATCAGGCTAGTGCAGTTGGGCAACGTCCCAAAGCCCGAACTATCAAGCTCGGAAACTCCTTTGGCTCTCAGACCGGGCCAGGGTTTGGACTTAAATCTACCCACCCACCCTCACATAAGTGATCTTTCCCATATTAGACAAGAGCCCCAAGAGACAGTACATCACTATTGGGCTAGATTCCTCCTTGCAATAAGCAAGGCGAAGGACTGTCACGAGGAAGACGCAATTTCATTCTTTTGCAAAAATTGCACAGACAAGGGAATCCTCAACGTCATAAGTCGCCGTGATATAACACACTTCGCTGACTTGGCGTCCATAGTACGGAAGTGATGTGCGATGGAAAGCACTTGGAAATACCACACACAATTTTGGGATCCTCCGGCTCTAACTAAACCCTCTGTCCGAACTCAAAGGGTGTACTCTTGTAAGTCACCCAATCCAATTACAAAGAAGCGAAAACCCACTACAGGGCGTGGAACCATATTGGAGGGATGGCTCAATGGGCCATGCAAAATTCACAGTACATCGGATACCATGCCAACACACAGCCTTAGAGCATGTTGGATACTCCGGCAGGTGGCCAGGAGCGGCGAGGACCTCCTCGTCAATAATACCGCAGAGCACCCTCCCGCGGAAAATAACAATACAATACTGACAGTCTTCGAGACTTTCGCCTCAAACAATAGGCGCAAGTGGGCACTTCGCAGCCTCGCCGAAGTTTGCCACGTTGCAACGATAAATCCATGGAACGACATGGCCATAACCTTCAATGCCAGTGACGAACCTCAATTCCGCAGAGCCCGAGCTCCAGCCGCTTTGGTCCTTAGTACAATTGTGGACGGCTTCCGGCTTACTAAAGTACTCATGGACGGTGGCAGCGGATTAAACCTCATCTATGAGGAGACTCTTCGAAAAATGGAAATAGACAAGAGCCGCATTGAGAAAAGCAGCACGACCTTCAGAGGAATCATCCCTAGTCGGGAGGCATGATGTCTACTACACAACCTTGTTCTTGTAGACGTTGTTGGGCCTCCAAGTGCAGAGGTTTCAAGGACAGTAGCAAAATTCCCTCAAGTGGATGACCTAAGGTTTATCAATCCGTAGGAGGCGTAGGATGAAGATGGTCTCTCTCAAGCAACCCTGCAACCAAATAACAAAGAGTCTCTTGTGTCCCCAACACACCCAATACAATGGTAAATTGTATAGGTGCAAGTCCACTCAAGAACACAAGTGGTATATGGATGGTAGATAAAGGTTTTTGTAATCTGAAAATATAAAAACAGTAAGGTAACTAATGATAAAAGTGAGCGTAAACGGTATTGCAATGCGTTGAAACAAGGCCTAGGGTTCATACTTTCACTAGTGCAAGTCCACTCAACGATAATAACATAATTGGATCACATAACTATCCCTCAACATGCAACAAAGAGTCACTCCAAAGTCACTAATAGCGGAGAACAAACGAAGAGATTATGGTAGGGTACGAAACCACCTCAAAGTTATTATTTCCAATCAATCCGTTGGGCTATTCCTATAAGTGTCACAAACAGCCCTAGAGTTTGTACTAGAATAACACCTTAAGACACAAATCAACCAAAACCCTAATGTCACCTAGATACTCCAATGTCACCTCAAGTATCCGTGGGTATGATTATACGATATGCGTCACACAATCTCAGATTCATCTATTCAGCCAACACATAGAACCTCAAAGAGTGCCCCAAAGTTTCTACCGAAGAATCATGACGAAAACGTGTGCCAACCCCTATGCATAGGTTCATGGGCGGAACCCGCAAGTTGATCACCAAAACATACATCAAGTGAATCACGTGATATCCCATTGTCACCACAGATACGCACGACAAGACATACATCAAGTGTTCTCAAATCTTTAAAGACTCAATCCGATAAGATAAATTCAAAGGGGAAACTCAATCCATTACAAGAGAGTAGAGGGGGGAGAAAATATCATAAGATCCAACTATAATAGCAAATCTCGCGATACATCAAGATCGTAACACCTCAAGAACACGAGAGAGAGAGAGATCAAACACATAGCTACTGGTACATACCCTCAACCCCGAGGAAGAACTACTCCCTCCTCGTCATGGAGAGCACCAGGATGATGAAGATGGCCACCGGAGAGGGATTGCCCCCTCCAGCAGGGTGCCGAAATAGGTCTAGATTGGTTTTTGGTGGCTACGAAGACTTCTGGCAGCGGAATTCCCGATCTATTGTGCTCCCCGATCGTTTTAGCATATATGGAGATATATAGGAGGAAGTAGTATGTCAGGGGAGCCACGAGGGGCCCACGAGGGTGGACGGCGCGCCCAGGGGGTGGGCGTGCCCCCTGCCTCGTGGATTCCTCGTTGATCCCCCGACGTGCACTCTAAGTCTTCTGGGTTGCTTCCGTTCCAAAAATAAGTTCCGTGAAGTTTCAGGTCAATTGGACTCTGTTTGATTTTCCTTTTCTGCGATACTCTAAAACAAGGGAAAAAACAAAAACTGGCACTGGGCTTTGGGTTAATAGGTTAGTCCCAAAAATCATATAAAATAGCATATAAATGCATATAAAACATCCAAGGTTGGTAATATAATAGCATGGAACAATCAAAAATTATAGATACGTTGGAGATGTATCAGCATCCCCAAGCTTAATTCCTACTCGTCCTCGAGTAGGTAAATGATAAAAACAGAATTTTTGATGTGGAATTCTACCTAACATATTTATCCATGTAATTCTCTTTATTGTGGCAAGAATATTCAGATCCATAATATTCAAGACAGAAGTTTAATATTGACATAAAAATAATAATACTTCAAGCATACTAACCAAGTAATCATGTCTTCTCAAAATAACATGGCCAAAGAAAGCCATCCCTACAAATCATATAGTCTGGCTATGCTCTATCTTCACCACACAAAATATTTAAATCATGCACAACCCCGATGACAAGCCAATCAATTGTTTCATACTTTTGATGTTCTCAAACTTTTTCAATCTTCACACAATACATGAGCGTGAGCCATGGACATAGCACTATAGGTGGAATAGAATGGTGGTTATGGAGAAGACAAAAAGGGAGAAGATAGTCTCACATCAACTAGGCGTATCAACGGGCTATGGAGACGCCCATCAATAGATATCAATGTGAGTGAGTAGGGATTGCCATGCAACAGATGCACTAGAGCTATAAATGTATGAAAGCTCAACAAAAGAAACTAGTGGGTGTGCATCCAACTCGCTTGCTCACGAAGACCTAGGGAATTTTGAGGAAGCCCATCATTGGAATATACAAGCCAAGTTCTATAATGAAAAATTCCCACTAGTATATGAAAGTGATAACATAGGAGACTCTCTATCATTAAGATCATGGTGCTACTTTGAAGCACAAGTGTGGTAAAAGGATAGTCGCATTGTCCCTTCTCTCTTTTTCTCTCATTTTTTTATTTGGGCCTTTTCTCTCTTTTTGGGCCTCTTTTTTTTCTCTTTTTTTATATTATTTTTCGTCCGGAGTCTTATCCCGACTTATGGGGGAATCAGGGTCTCCATCATCCTTTCCTCACTGGGACAATGCTCTAATGATGATGATCATCACACTTTTATTTTCTTACAAATCAAGAATTACAACTCGATACTTAGAACAAAATATGACTCTATATGAATGCCTCCAGCGGTGTACCGGGATGTGCAATGACTCATGAGTGACATGTATGAAAGAATTATGAACGGTGTCTTTGCCACAAATATGATGTCAACTACATGATCATGCATAGCAATATGACAATGATGGAGCATGTCATAATAAACGGAACGGTGGAAAGTTGCATGGCAATATACCTCGGTATGGCTATGGAAATGCCATGATAGGTAGGTATGGTGGCTTTTTTGAGGAAGGTATATGGTGGGTTTATGGTACCGGCGAAAGTTGTGCGGTACTAGAGAGGCTAGCAATGGTGGAAGGGTGAGAGTGCATATAATCCATGGACTCAACATTAGTCATAAAGAACTCACATACTTATTGCAAAAAATCTATTAGTTATCGAAACAAAGTACTACGCGCATGCTCCTAGGGGGATAGATTGGTAGGAAAAGACCATCGCTCATCCCCAACCGCCACTCATAAGGAAGACAATCAATAAATAAATCATGCTCTGACTTCATCACATAACGATTCACCATACGTGCATGCTACGGGAATCACAAACTTTAACACAAGTATCTCTCAAATTCACAACTACTAAACTAGCATGACTCTAATATTACCATCTCCATATCTCAAAACAATCATCAAGTATCAAACTTCTCATAGTATTCAATGCACTTTATATGATAGTTTTTATTATATCCCTCTTGGATGCCCATCATATTAGGACTAGTTTTATAACCAAAGCAAACTACCATGCTGTTCTAAAGACTCTCAAAATAATATAAGTGAAGCACGAGAGTTCATCTATTTCTACAAAATAAAACCACCACCGTGCTCTAAAAAGATATAAGTGAATCACTAGAGCAAATGACAAACTACTCTGAAAGATATAAGTGAAGATCAATGAGTAGTCGAATAATTATGCCACTATGTGAAGACTCTCTAACATTTAATAATTTCAGATGTCGGTATTTTATTCAAACATCAAGAAAAACAAAATGAAATAAAATGACGATCCAAGCAAAACACATATCATGTGGTGAATAAAAATATAGCTCCTAGTAAAGTTACCGATGAACGAAGACGAAAGAGGGGATGCCTTCCAGGGCATCCCCAAGCTTAGGCTTTTGGTTGTCCTTGAATATTACCTTGGGGTGCCTTGGGAATACCCAAGCTTAGGCTCTTTCCACTCCTTATTCCATAGTCCATCGAATCTTTACCCAAAACTTGAAAACTTCACAACACAAAACTTAACAGAAAAATCGTAAGCTCCGTTAGTACAAGAAAACAAAACACCACTTCAAGGTACTGTAATGAACTCATTATTTATTTATATTGGTGTTAAAACTACTATATTCCAACTTATCTATGGTTCATACCATCCGATACTTCTCATAAATTCATCAAAATAAGCAAACAACACATAGAAAACAGAATCTGTCAAAAAACAGAACAGTCTGTAGCAATCTGTAACTAATGCAAACTTCTGGAACTCCAAAAATTCTAAAATAAATTTCTGGACGTGAGAAATTTATCTATTAATCATCTGCAAAAATAATTAACTAAATACCACTCTCCAATAAAAAATGGCAGCAATTCTCATGAGCGCTAAAGTTTCTGTTTTTTACAGCATGATCAACAAGACTTTCCCCAAGTCTTCCCAACGGTTCTACTTGGCACAAACACTAACTAAAACATAAAAACTCAATAATAACATAGGCTATATAAATTTTTTATTTATAAACAGGAACAAAAAGCAAGGAACAAAAATAAAATTAGGTTGCCTCCCAACAAGCGCTATCGTTTAACGCCCTTAGCTAGGCATGATGATTTCAACGATGCTCACATGAAAGATAAGTATTGAAACATAAAGAGAGCATCATGAAGAATATTACTAGCACATTTAAGTCTAACACACTTCCTATGCATAGGGATTTTGTGAGCAAACAACTTGTGGGAACAAGAATCAACTAGCATAGGAAGGTAAAACAAGCATAGCTTCAAAGCTTTAAGCACATAGAGAGGAAACATGATATTATTGCAATTCCTACAAGCATATGTTCCTCCCTCATAATAATTTTCAGTAGCATCATGAATGAATTCAACAATATAACCAGCACATAAAGCACTATTTTCATGATGCACAAGCCTATAATTTTTATTACTCTCCACATAAGCAAACTTCTTCTCATGAATAGTAGTGGGAGCAACCTCAACAAAATAACTATCATGTGAGGCATAATCCAATTGAAAACTAAAATCATGATGACAATTTTCATGGATATCATTATTCTTTATAGCATACAAGTCATCACAATAATCATCATATATAGCAACTTTGTTCTCATAATCAATTGGAACCTCTTCCGGAATAGTGGATTCATCATAAAATAAAGTCATGACCTCTCCAAATCCACTTTCATCAATATTATCATCATAAATAGGAGGCATGCTTTCATCATAATAAATTTTCTCATCAAAGCTTGGGGGACAAAAAATATCATCTTCATCAAACATAGCTTCTCCAAGCTTGTGGCTTTGCATATCATTAGCATCATGGATATTCAAGGAATTCATACTAACAACATTGCAACCATGATCATCATTCAAATATTTAGTGCCAAACATTCAAATGCATTATTCTTCTATCACTTGAGCACAATTACACTTTCCATCATACTCACGAAAGATATTAAAAATATGAAGCGTATGAGGTAAACTCAATTCCATTTTTAGTTTTCTTTTATAAACTAAAGTAGTGCTAAAACAAGAAACAAAATGATTTGATTGCAAGATCTAAAGATATACCTTCAAGCACTCACCTCCCCGGCAACGATGCCAGAAAAGAGCTTGATGTCTACTACACAACCTTCTTGTTGTAGACGTTGTTGGGCTTCCAAGTGCAGAGGTTTGTAGGTCAGTAGCAAATTTCCCTCAAGTGGATGACCTAAGGTTTATCAATCCGTAGGAGGCATAGGATGAAGACGGTCTCTCTCAAGCAACCCTGCAACCAAATAACAAAGAGTCTCTTGTGTCCCCAACACACCCAATAAATGGTAAATTGTATAGGTGCACTAGTTCGGCGAAGAGATGGTGATACAAGTGGTATATGGATGGTAGATAAATGTTTTTGTAATCAAAAAATATAAAAACAGCAAGGTAACTAATGATAAAAGTGAGCGTAAACAGTATTGCAATGCATTGAAACAAGGCCTAGGATTCATAATTTCACTAGTGCAAGTCCTCTCAACAATAATAACATAATTGGATCACATAACTATCCCTCAACATGCAACAAAGAGTCACTCCAAAGTAAATAATAGCGGAGAACAAACGAAGAGATTATGGTAGGGTACGAAACCACCTCAAAGTTATTCTTTCCAATCAATCTGTTGGGCTATTCCTATAAGTGTCATAAACAGCCCTAGATTTCGTACTAGAATAACACCTTAAGACACAAATCAACCAAAACCCTAATGTCACCTAGATACTCCAATGTCACCTCAAGTATCCATGGGTATGATTATACGATATGCGTCACACAATCTCAGATTCATCTATTCATCCAACACATAGAACCTCAAAGAGTGCCCAAAAGTTTCTACCAGAGAATCACGACGAAAATGTGTGCCAACCCCTATGCATAGGTTCATGGGCGGAACCCGCAAGTTGATCACCAAAACATACATCAAGTGAATCACGTGATATCCCATTGTCACCACAGATACACACGGCAAGTCATACATCAAGTGTTCTCAAATCTTTAAAGACTCAATCGGATAAGATAATTTCAAAGGGGAAACTCAATCCATTACAAGAGAGTAGGGGGGGGGGAGAAAACATCATAAGATCCAACTATAATAGCAAAGCTCGCGATACATCAAGATCGTATCACCTCAAGAACACGAGAGAGAGAGATCAAACACATAGCTACTGGTACATACCCTCAGCCCCAAGGGAGAACTACTCCCTCCTCATCATGGAGAGCACTAGGATAATGAAGATGGCCACCGGATAGGGATTGCCCCCTTCGGCAGGGTGCCAGAACGGGTCTAGATTGGTTTTTGGTGGCTACTGAGGCTTCTGGCGGCGGAACTCCCGATCTAATGTGCTCCCCGATTGTTTTTGGGTATATGGAGATATATAGGAGGAAGAAGTATGTCAGGGGAGCCACGAGGGGCCCACGAGGGTGGAGGGCACGTCGAGGGGGGTGGCGCGCCCCCTACCTCGTGGCTTCCTTGTTGATCCCCCGACGTGCACTCCAAGTCTTCTGGGTTGCTTCCGTTCCAAAAATAAGTTCCGTGAAGTTTCAGGTCAATTGGACTCCGTTTGATTTTCCTTTTTTGCGATACTCTAAAACAAGGAAAAAAACAGAAACTAGCACTGGGTTCTGGGTTAATAGGTTAGCCCCAAGAATCATGTAAATGCATATAAAACATCCAAGGTTGATAATATAATAGCATGGAACAATAAAAAATTATAGATACGTTGGAGACATATCAAGGCATGATGTGCGGGAAAAATCTCACTAGATGTCGTATTCGGCACGCCAGAGAATTACAGGTCCGAAGAAATCACATTCCAAGTGGCCCCGTTTAGTAGCGGATACCATGCACTTTTAGGGCGAGAGGCATTCACGATCTTCCAAGCTATACCCCATTACGGGTACATGAAGCTCAAGATGCCCGGGCCCAATGGAATCATCACTCTAGCTAGTGATCCGGACATAGCACTCCGAGCCGAAAACAAAACCGCCGCAGTGGCTCTCGAAGCGTTATCTGAAGCCCTCGCAACTGAAGAACTAATTGCGTTGCGCTCTACAGTGGACAGGGACGACATCATACTCGACAAAAGACCCTAGTCCGCCTCTTTTAAACCAACGGACGAAATAGTCAAATTCCAGGTCCACCCGACGGACCCTTCAAAAACAGCATCCATCGGGGCACAGTTGAACCCCACAACAGACGCCGCACTACGGGAGTTCTTACGCGAGAATTGGGACATCTTTGCCTGGCATCCTTCAGATATGCCAGGCATCCCATGTAGGCTGGCCGAGCATAACCTAAACATTCTAAAGGGATACAAGCCGGTCAAGCAAACTCTTCGGCGTTTCTCCGAACCCAAGCGACAAGGCATGGGAGAAGAACTAGCCAACTTACTCGAGGTCGGATTCATTAGAGAAATAAAATATCCGGACTGGCTAGCAAACCTAGTGATGGTACCAAAGAAGGACAAATCCTGGCGCCTATGTGTTGATTTTAAGGACCTTAACAAGGCTTGCCCCAAGGATCGCTTCCCCCTCCCCCACATTGATCAAATTATCGATGCTACCGCGGGACACGACACGTTGTGTTTCCTCGACGCATACTCCGGATACCATCAAATCAATATCGCGGAGCCCGATCAAGACGCAACGACATTCATTACTCCATACGGCCCCTTCTGTTTCAACACCATGCCTTTCGGGCTCAAAAATGCCGGTGCGACCTATCAACACATGATTCAGACATGCCTAGAAGCACAAATCGGCAAAACAGTGGAGGCATACGTAGAGGATGTGGTAATTAAAACTAGACACGTCGAATCTTTGATAGACGACTTGAGGCTCATGTCCGACAATCTCTGAGCATATGACACTAAGCTCAATCTAGAAAAATGCGTTTTTGGTGTACCAGCCGGAAAGCTCTTGGGCTTCATCGTTTCCAACAAAGGAATTGAAGCGAATTTGGCTAAAATCCAAGCTCTGTCACAGTTGGCTATCCCAACAAACCTCAAGGAAATCCAGAAATTAACTGGATGCGTGGCTGCCTTAAGCCGATTTATCTACCTATTGGGAGAAACGGCATTACCTCTTTATCGCCTTCTTCGGCACACTGAACACTTCGAGTGGACGGACGCAGCTACGGCCGAATTGGAAGAAATAGAAGTTGCCTTGGCTAGCAACCCAATCTTGGCCGCGCCAAATATTGGCGAACCAATGCTGTTATATATAGCGGCAACGTACCAGGTTGTAAGCGCAGTGCTCGTCGTCGAACGAGAAACGGACGGACATAAGTTCCCGCTTCAAAAGCCGGTATACTACGTATCTATTGACCTCACTCCATGCAAATCCCGGTACCCACATTATCAAAAGATAGCATACGTGGTCTTCATGGCATCTCAAAAACTACGACACTACTTTCAAGAGTGTTCAATTACGGTGGACTTTGAGGTTCCACTCAACGACATTATAAACAACCGCGATGCCACAAGCCGGATTGCTAAATGGGCTATTGAGCTCCTCCCGTTCGACATATCATACAAACCACGGCGAGCCATTAAGTCACAAGTACTGGCCGATTTCGTCGCTGAATGGACAGGAGCCGAACTCCCTAAAGAATACGACGCGTAATCCAATTGGATCATGCACTTCGACGACTCTAAAATGCTGGCGGGTCTGGGGGCAGGCGTCGTCCTGACATCCCCAACCGGAGATACAGTCCAAATACGTACTCAAAATATTATACACAGACTCCAACAACGCAGCCGAATATGATGCCCTGTTGCATGGTCTCCGGATGGCAGTCTCCATGGGCATTCAACGCCTAGAGGTGCGTGGGGATTCGAACCTTGCAATATCCCAGATAAATGGAGATTTTGATGCTAAGGACCCAAAAATGGCGGCTTATCGCAATGCCATCCTCAAAATGTCAGCTCAATTCGAGGGGCTCGAATTCCACCATGTGGTCCAAGAAAACAATCAAGCAGCGGATATCCTCGCCCGAATCGGTGCTAAGAGCGACCCTATCCCACCTAATATTTTCTTGGAAAGGCTGTTTAAGCCATCCGTGGTGTGGGAAGGGGAGACCGACAACAACAGTTCGGATCCGGCCACAACACCAGCCCCCGAACACTCTGACGTAATCGAAGGCTCCGCCACCGAGATAACACCTTTGGCCCACGTGATTGTGGCTGTCATCGCCCCGTGGACAGAACTCTTCTTGGCTTACCCAAATAGGCAAGAACTCCCGGAGGACCAAAATGAGGCACGTTGCATTGTCCGGCAGTCTGAAGCCTACAAGGTCCATGAGAGAGAGCTTTATAAGAAAAGCGCTACCGGAGTACTGCAAAGGTGCATCTCCGAGGAGGAAGGAAGACAACTTTTGGCAGAAATTCATGCTAGACTCGGCGGCATCACCCCGCAGCTCGGGCCCTTGTAAGTAAGGCCTTCCGTACAGGTTTCTACTAGTCGACAGCTCGAGCAGATGCACAAGACCTCGTTCAACATTACGTCGGTTGCCAGCTCTTTGCAAACCAAAGCCATATGCCACCTACCGCTCTCCAAACAATCCCCATTACTTGGCCCTTTGCGGTCTCGGGGCTTGATATGGTCGAACCCCTTAAAGGAGGAAGCCATAAGAAAAAGTACCTATTGGTCATGGTGGATAAATTCACCAAATGGATAGAGGCCAAACCAGTTAAAACGGCCGAATCCAGACCAGTGATAGATTTCATAACCGGGGTTGTACACCGCTATGGTGTCCCCCACAGTATCATCACCGATAACAACTCAAACTTTACAGCCGATGAGGTAAAAACTTGGTGCAGCAAAATGGGCATTAAACTCGATTATGCATCCGTCTATCACCCTCAAACTAACGGTCAAGTCGAACGAGCAAATGGTCTTATAATGAGCGGCATTAAACCCAGACTAGTGCGGTCCTTGAAGGAATCATATACGCATTGGGTCGAGGAACTTGACTCCGTACTATGAGTGCTGTCGACCACGCCAAATCGCACTACCGGATACACACCTTTCTTTATGGTGTACGACGCAGAGGCGGTACTGCCCATGCGACATCATTCATGACTCACCTCGCGTGCGCATGTACGAAGAGAAAGAAGTCGAGCTAGATCGGCAGGATAGTTTGGACGCCCTGGAGGAGGAGCTTGATGTGGCAAAAGCCCGATCCGCATTCTATCAACAACAGGCTCGACGATATCAAAGCAGAGAAGTACGGGCCAAAACTTGTAATGTTGGCGAACTCGTTCTACGCCTACCAGAGAAGAAAAAGTACAAGCTCAAACCCAAATGGGAAGGTCCCTTCATTATTGACAAAGTTCTAACCGGTGGAGCGTGCCGTCTGCGGGATGCATCAGACAATCGACTCGTGCCAAACCCATGGAACGCGGCCAGAGTCCAAAGGTTCTACGCCTAGCGCCGGACTCTGTGTTCGTCTCCTTACCGCCCTCAATATATATATATATATATATATGTTATTTATATTTTTCTGTCTTTCTTCCTTTTCTTCGCGGCCTTCAAAGGTTAAATTGTGTCTTGATTGCACAATTTGTAGGCGCTAAGCGCGCTCATTATACCTGGGGGCTTCTTATACAGAAGCTGAATATAATTATGATCCGGGCTCTATGCCTTCCGCACATGTGTTATTTTTACACATGCACCTTTTCTGTGCCATTATATGCATCGATATGACTTAAGTTTTGGCCAAGCTGGGTTGCCTGGCTCTTGTGTTTATGCCCTACATTCCTGTTAATTCGGCTAGGGCATAAGGGGAGCACCTCTCCGATTATTACTGCCGGGTCAGCCGGATGTGTACCTCAGACTGGGTGAAGCCGAAAGCTAGCGTTCTTAAGGGAATATTCGGTCGGCGAACAAAGGATGAGTTTTTTACTTATTAGAATACATATTGAGGGAGTCCTGGATTAGGGGGTCTCTGGACAGCCGGACTATATCCTTTGGCCGGACTATTGGACTATGAAGATACAAGATTGAAGACTTCGTCCCGTGTCCGGATGGGACTTTCCTTGGCGTGGAAGGCAAGCTTGGCAATACGGATATGTAGATCTCCTCCCTTGTAATCGACTCTGTGTAACCCTAGCCCCCTCCGGTGTCTATATAAACCGGACGGTTTAGTCCATAGGACAACAGACAATCATACCATAGGCTAGCTTCTAGGGTTTAGCCTCTATGATCTCGTGGTAGATCAACTCTTGTAATACTCATATCATCAAGAACAATCAAGCAGGACATAGGGTATTACCTCCATCAAGAGGGCCCGAACCTGGGTAAACATCGTGTCCCCTGCCTCCTGTTACCATCTGCCTTAGACGCACAGTTCGGGACCCCCTACCTGAGATCCGCCGGTTTTGACACCGACATTGGTGCTTTCATTGAGAGTTCCATTGTGTCTTCACCGTAAGGCTTGATGGCTCCTTCGATCATCGGTAGCGATGCGGTCTAGGGTGAGGTTTTCCTCCCCGGACAGATCTTCATATTCGGCGGCTTCGCACTGTGGGCCAATTCACTTGGCCATCTGGAGCAGATCGAGGGCTACGCCCCTGGCCATCAGGTCAGATTCGTAAACTTAAACTACACTGCCAACATCCACGGAGACTTGATCTTCAACGGATTCGTGCCCATGCCAGGTGCGCCGCATAGTCACGATGAGCATGACGTAATTCTACCGTCGGACAGTATTCGGGAGATCGCATCTGCAACTACTCCGGCTGTCAATTCGGAGAAAATTGCGCCATCTGAGAGCGGAGGGATGGACCCCGCCATGGAGGCCGCACTCTCAGTGGCAATAGAGCCGGATACTGACTTCACCCCTTATGAGAGCCGTGTCGCCGAACTACTGGACTCGTCTCCGGCCACGGACTCCGGGCCACCTGCATCCGTGCCCATCGAATCCGACTGGGCGCCGATCATGGAGTTCACCTCCGCGGATATCTTTCGGCACTCGCCTTTCAGAGATGTGCTAAATTCGTTAAGGTCTCTCTCCTTGTCGGGAGAGCCTTGGCCGAACTATGTCCGGCTAGAATGGGATGCGGACGACGAAGAAATTCGCTCCCCACCCACCACCCACTTAGTAGCCACTATCGACGATTTAACTGACATGCTCGACTTCAACTCCGAAGACATCTACGGTATGGACGACGATGCAGGAGACGAACAGGAACCACCGCCCACAGGGCGTTGGACCGCCACCTCATCATATGATATATACATGGTGGACACTCCCAAAGAAGGAAATGGCGACGAGACAGCGGAGGATGACCCCTCCAAGAAGCAATCCAAGCGTCGACATCAGCGGCGCCGCTCTAAGTCCCGCCACAGCAAAAGTAGTGATACCGGCACAGGAGATAATAAAACTCCAGATAGTTCCCAAGACAACCACAACCCCCTCGAGTACAATGTAGAGCGGGAGGATGAACAAGCTAGCCCTCTAGAGCAGGCGGCAGATAGAGAACCGGAGGAGGATAATTATATGCCTCTCTCCGAAGATGAGGTGAGCCTCAACGATGAAGAATTTATCGTTCCTGAGGATCCCGTCGAGAAGGAGTGCTTCAAGCGCCGGCTTATGGCCACATTAAATAGCCTGAAGAAAAAGCAACAATAGCTTCAAGCTGATCAAGACTTGCTAGCAGACAGATGGACCGAAGTCCTTGCGGTCGAGGAATACGAACTCGAGCGCCTCTCCAAGAGTTACCCAAAACGCAGGTTGCTACCTCACCTAGAGGAGGAAGCATTGAAACCTCCATCACCAATGTACAATGCGGCTGACCGGCCACCGCGTGGCCGAGCCAGAAAGGCGTTTCAGCCTGAAGTTCAGCCTGGACCCCGCCGCCACTCAATCAAAAATACCAAGGCCCGGGGCAACACACGGGACCTGTGAGACGTATTGGACAGCAGGGCAAAACTCGCAAGGTCAATATACGGGTCACGGGCGCGTGCGCTAACACGGGACGATGATCGTCGCGCCGGATACACCAAAGGTAAATCCGGCCGGGCCGAATACAGCCGACAAGACTCATATGAACTGCATCGTGATATAGCCCAGCACAGAGGCGTCGTGCACCCCCTATGATTCACTGATGAAGTTATGGATAACGAATTCCCGGAGGGTTTTAAACCCGTTAATATTGAATCGTATGATGGTACAACAGATCCCGCTGTATGGATTGGGGATTTCCTCCTTCACATCCACATGGCTTGCGGTGACGATCTACATGCCATCAAGTACCTCCCACTTAAACTCAAAGGACCAGCTCGGCATTGGCTGAATAGCTTGCCAGCAGACTCCGTCAGCAGTTGGGAAGATTTGGAAGACGCATTCCTTGCCAACTTCCAGGGAACTTATGTGCGACCACCGGATGCTGATGACTTGAGCCATATAACTCAGCAACCAGGGGAATCGGCCAGGCAATTCTGGACACGGTTCTAGACCAAGAAAAACCAAATCGTCGACTGTCCGGATGCAGAGGCCCTAACGGCATTCAAGCTTAACATCCGCGATGAGTGGCTTGTCCGCCACCTTGGTTAGGAGAAGCCGAAGTCTATGGCAGCCCTCACGACACTCATGACCCGCTTTTGCGTGGGCGAGGATAGCTGGCTGGCTCACAGCAACAACACATCAAGGAATCCGGGCACTCCAGATACCAAAGATGCCAACGGCAGACCGCGTCGTAACAGACCAAAGCACCGCAACAACGGCGATAACACCGATGATACGACAATCATTGCCGGATTCAGAGGCTCTAGATCCGGTCACCGGAAAAAGCCATTTAAAATAAGTACTCTGGCTCCGTCCAGTTTGGATCGTATACTGGATCGCTCGTGTCAAATCCACGGCACCCCCGACAAGCCAGCCAATCAAACCAACAGAGAATGCTGGGTGTTCAAGAAGGCCGGAAGTTAAATACCGAAAGCAAGGACAAGGGGCTGCATAGTGATGACGAGGAAGAGCCCCGGCCACCGAACACGGGAGGACAGAAGGGGTTCCCCCCACAAGTGAAGACGGTGAACATGATATACGCAACCCACATTCCCAAGAGGGAGCGGAAGCGTGCACTAAGGGACGTCTATGCGATGGAGCCCGTCGCCCCAAAGTTCAACCCATGGTCCGCTTGTGTGATCACCTTTGATCGCAGGGACCACCCCACTAGTATCCGTCATGGCGGATCCGCCGCACTGGTCCTAGACCCCATCATCGACGGATTTCACCTCACTCGAGTCCTTATGGACGGCGGTAGCAGCAAGAACCTGCTCTATCAGGATACAGTGCGAAAAATGGGTATCGATCCCTCGAGGATCAAACCCACCAAAACCACCTTTAAGGGCGTCATCCCAGGTGTAGAGGCCCATTGCACGGGCTCAATCACACTGGAAGTGGTCTTCCGATCACCGGACAACTTCCGAAGCGAGGAGTTAATCTTCGATATTGTCTTGTTTCGCAGTGGCTATCACGCACTGCTTGGGCGAACCGCATTTGCAAAATTCAATGCAGTACCGCATTACGCATACCTCAAGCTCAAGATGCCAGGACCTAGGGGGGTCATAACAGTGAACGGAAACATAGAACGCTCGCTCCGCACGGAGGAGCACACCGCGGCCCTCGTAGCAGAAGCACAAAGCAGCCTTTTAAGGCAAACCACCAATTCGGCGATACAGCCCCCGGACACCTTCAAGCGACTCTGGAGTAAGCTGCAACAGGAACGCCTGGCACGCGCAGAGCTCTCCTAGAAATTCGGCCCCCGTCCCAGTCCCGGTTAAGCGACGAAATCCATGCCACGCGTACATAATTACGCACTGAAAATACCATGGACATAGGCGGGGGCACGATTAGGGCACGTCCAGCAATGCGGCTTAACCGCCCTAGGGGTTGTATACCTTTATCATTTTTTCTCTTTCAGGACCTAACTCTCTGGAAGCCCTTTACGGCAGTACGATTGCCAGACACATTACGGGAATGAACAACCAAGGCGGCGAGAATCTAAGATGTACACGGGAACCCTCAGGTGGTCTCTAATATTATTCGATATACCCGCTTTCTACTATCCATACACAGCTTGCCCTTGGATAGGACATGTCAAATAGTCCCACTTTCTGCTTATTGCACTACTTGTACCAATACGCTTTGATGTATTATTTAAATAACAGTGCATAGCATTAGTCTATTATTGCATTATTCATCCCCTTTTTTCTTATACGCCCATTCATGACAATCCGCACCCATACATTCGGGTATGGTCAGTACGCCAGGGGCTTTCGTTTACCCCATAATACGGCGCGAGAAGTCCGAACACTTTCGACAGTGCGGCACCCCAAACTTATAGCACTATATGCATCAGCTCCGAATCATGTCTTGGGTCAATACTTGGGTTTGCCCGGCTCCCATGCTTTGGTACCTTACATTCTGCTATATCAGTTAAGGTAGCGGTGGGAGAACTACTGCGATTGTGTCCCAGTTCTTCCGGACGAGCACCCCAGTAGAGAAAGCCGAAAACTGACTGTCATGATAAGGTGAGAGACTGGTCGCTGTTCGAGAGGTCTCAAGTCCTTAAAGACTTTTTCTGCTTCGGGCGAAGAGTCGGCCTTGCCCGGCTTAGGCGTGTATAGCGCCCGAAATTCGGCCTTCCGAATACTAGGGGCTTCGCCAAAGTTTAAAATTGTAGACTTCTATGGCTAAGTGAGAGTGATAAAGCCTTATAGTCCGATTGCCTGGTTCGTTGCGCTGAACACCTCCCTTGAAGGACCCAAAATTGGGGTAAAGAGTGCTCAGGTTTATCCCGAACACCCCAGTACTAGTTACATGGGGGCAGAAGCCGACGACTGGCCAACTCTCAGATGTTATAAACGGCCACACAGAAGGTAATATTTTAAATTAAAAAAAGCGTTGCATAGAGCAGATGAACTTGTTTCACTTTATAGGATCACATGAGCATGTTCATTCAAAAATTACATCCCTGGCACATTCATATGCCACAAGGCAGGAACCCTTCAGGACACTCTCATAATACATCTCGGGGCAGCGATGCTCCTTGCCCTCCAGCGGCCCCTCCTTCACCAGCTTCACGGCGTCCAGCTTCGCCCAGTGCACCTTCGCCCGGGCAAAAGCCCTGTGCGCACCCTCGATGCAGACGGATCGCTTTATGACTTCAAGCCGTGGGCAGGCCTCGACAAGCTGCCTCACCAGACCGAAGTAGCTGCTGGACAGGGGCTCGCCAGGCCACATCCGGACTATAAGGCCCCTCATGGCCTGTTTGGCCGCCTTGTGAAGCTCAACCAATTGCTTCAGTTGGTCACTCAAGGGAATTGGGTGTTCGGTCCCAGTATACTGAGACCAGAACAAATTTTCCGTCGAGCTCCCCTCCTGAGCTCGGTAAAACTCCGAGGCATCCAGTACACTGCGGGGAAGATCTACGAACGCTCCTGGAGAGCTCCGAACTCGGGTAAGTAAAAGGAACGTTTCCTCCACATGCTTGCTTTACATAATGAATGCCTTACCCGCTGCTATCTTCTTCACCTTATCAATCTCCTGGAGGGCCTTGTGGGCTTCAGCCTTGGCGCTTCAGGCGCTTTCAAGCGCCTGCACGAGCTAGGACTCTCGCGTCTTAGAGTCAAGCTCCAAGGATTCGTGTTTTTTGGCGAGAGCCTCGAGCTCTTGCCGCACCTCGCCCACTTTGGCTTCTTGCTTCTCCCGCTCGATGCGCTCCTTGGCTGCTTTGTCTTCGGCCTCGGATAGCGCCTTCTTCAGGGTCGCCACTTCGGTCGTGGCCCCTGGCAAATTCATGATGATCCTATTATTTTACAACCGAACTTATTTTTAAAAGCATACACAAGGTATTGCTTACCGTTGTTCTCCTCGAGCTGCCTCTTGGTAAGGCCGAGCTCATTCTCGGACCGCTCCAGGTCCTGCTTCAGTGTAGAGACCTCCGCAGTACGTGCGGCAGTGGCCAGCAGTGAAGCCTGCACATACACATAGATATATTCTGATTAGACTCCTGAGTCATCATTTGATCCTCTATTCGGCCTTTCTTCTCGAACGCCGAACAGAGCATCAGGGGCTACTATCTATGCGGTAATATTTTCTTATATTTTGATTGTTTACCTCAAAGCCTGTTAGGAGGCTGGCGCCAGCTTCGGTCAGTCCATTTTTGGTGGACTGAACTTTCTCGATCACCGCACTCATGATAGTGTGGTGCTCTTCGTCGATGGAAGCACCGCGAAGCGCTTCCAACAACTTGTCCGGTGCCTCCGGATGGACAGAGGACACCAGCATGGGCGGCTGGCCCCCCTTAACAGGGGATCATCTATCGGAGTCCGGAACCATCGAAGGTTCCGGCGCAGTGTTCGGCTGGGGGCCGAACTCGGAGCCCGTGAGAGTTTTGCTCCCTTTGCGCCCAGGGTCCGGGAGGTCATCTCGAGGCGCCCCCAGGACCACCTCCCCTCGGCTCGGTGCCTTTCGAGACAACACCTCAACGTTGTCCATAGGGCGAGGAGTGGAGGCTGTCGGAAGAGAACCACTGTTCATATCCGACGAGTCTAATGAACCGCTCGACGAAGATACGTCGAGATGAGCTCGGGATGGACTGCATAATCATGTTCGGCATGAGGAGAAGCAATGCAATAAAACATACCATGAATTAATATGGTGTCTGTATACTTACGACTTCGCCAGGGGCTTGACCCTGGGTAGCCACTTGTCGCCGCTGTAGGCGGCCGTCATGGAGCAGTCCGGAGGGAGGGTCCTTCCCTTCTTGGACCCTTCGGCCTCCCCGGTTGGGTCGGCCTTCCTTTTCTTGTCTCCCCCAGCTGGGGGGAGAACTTTCCTCTTCCTCCTCCTCATTTTCATGGGAGGAGGGCACGTCGGAGTCATCGAACGATGAGTCCGATACAACCTTGCATCGCAGACCCTTTCGGGTCCCCATGGCCTTCTTACTGGTCTTCTTCGCTAGCACCTCGTAAGGTGCCGGAGCCAGCATCTCCGTTAGGAGAGCATCTGTAGGATCTTCAGGCAGGGGGGCTGGGCAATCGAGCTCCTCCGCTGTCTTTATCCAGTCCTGTTAATGACATGGAAGCTTAGATCCCGCACATGATTTAGCTGGGGCAAATAAATACCCTATGAGATATCAAAACTTACCGGATTGGCACGGCGCTTTGCGCTGAGTCCATGGTCCTCGGTGAGGGAAGGAGGTACCTCGGCAACCTTGAACAGCACCCTCCAGACGTCTTTGTGCGTCATGTCGTAGAGCTCTCGCAGCATCTGGTGCTTGGCCAGCTCGAACTCCTACAAATTGAATGCCTGTCGTTGACACAGGAGAATCCGGCGGAAGAGCATGACCTAGACCACGTTGACGAGCTTGATTTTCTTGCTCATCATGTTCCTGATGCAGGTCTGGAGTCCGGTCAGCTCTATCGAAGAACCCCAGTACAGGCCCTTCTCTTTCCAGGAAGTGAGCCACGTGGGGATACTAGATCAAAATTTGGGGGCCGCCACCCAGTTGGTGTCGCGTGGCTCGGTGATGTAGAACCACCCCGATTGCCACCCCTTTATGGTCTCCACATAGGAGCCTTCAAGACAGGTGACATTAGGCATTCTTCCCACCATGGCGCCTCCGCACTCTGCTTGCTGGCCAACCACCACCTTTGGTTTGACATTGAAGGTCTTCACCCACAGGCCGAAATGGGGCCTGATGTGGAGGAAGGCCTCGCACATGACGATAAATGCTGAGATGTTGAGGATGAAATTGGGGGCCAGATCATAAAAATCCAGCTCGTAGTAGAACATGAGCCCGCGGACAAACAGGTGGAGAGGAAATCCCAGTCCGCAGACGAAGTGGGTAAGAAAAACCACCCTCTCATGGGGTTCGGTCATAGGGATGATCTGCCCTGCATCTGGCAGCCGGTGCGCGATATCCGCAGCCAGATATTCGGCTTCCCGTAACTTTGTGATGTTCTCCTTCGTGACGGAGGAGACCATCCACTTGCTTCTCGCTCCGGACATGCTTGGAGTGGTTTGAGAATAAAGACGCGAACTTGGGCGCTGGAGCTCGAGTGCGCGGGAATGGGTAAGCAAGGAGGAAGAAGGCGTGGGTGAAAAGAGGGAATCCTAATCCCTTTATAAGGGCGGAAGAGGCGATGCGCCTCCCCACTTGCCTGGTAAAATCGCTTATTCCCCAAGCTCAGTAATTGATGGCGCGGTTGGGTTACCCACGTCCGTATTGATGAGAATCCCGTGATAGGGGGACACGATCTCTGCTTTGACAAGACGTGTCAAGAAAATCACCTCACGATATGTGCAGTGCCGGTTGAGAAAAACAGTTCGAATAGTGACCGGGCCATGACATGACGTCATGTTGCTAAACATGTCAGCAGGTTAAATTTGTGGAAATATTATTCTCTCTACGATGGTATGTGGAACTTGTTTTGCAGAGTCGGACACTATCCTTGTGTTCAAAATCTTCCATGGAGTATTCGGAGGAGGAACCCGCCTTGCAATGCCGAAGACAAAACTGCGCGCCGGACTCATTGTCATTGAAGCCTGGTTCAGGGGCTGCTGAGGGATTCCTGGATTAGGGGGTCTCCGGACAGCCGGACTATATCCTTTGGCCGGACTATTGGACTATGAAGATACAAGACTGAAGACTTTGTCCCATGTCCGGATGGGACTTTCCTTGGCGTGGAAGGCAAGCTTGGCAATATGAATATGTCACTAGTAGAAAACAGAGCTTTAAAACCGGTTCGTAAGGGCCTTTAGTGCCGGTTCCATAACCGGCACTAATTGGTGGGCACTAAAGCGCCCCCCCTTTAGTACCGGTTCGGCATGAACCGACGCTAAAGTGCCACCACGTGGCGTGAGCTCGCGCCCTGGTATGGGGGACCTTTAGTACCGGTTGGTGTTACCAACCGGTACTAAAGGTTTTTTGATTTTTTTTTGAAAATTTTGGAAAAAATTTTGATTATTTTTTTTTCGATTTTTATTTTTTCTAAATTATTTGGTGATTTAGTCTCTAATCACCTCTCTTAACTGCTCAAGTGTGGATCACTCATTCCAAATCATCTAACTTCCCGACCGGTCACCCATCCCTCTCACTACTCCAGCCCGAGCACACTTAACTTTCGAGTTCTATTCTCCTTCCTTTCCAAGTCTGCACTTGTTGTTTTCCTGACAGTAGTAAGATGTCAATCCTATTAACCCTCAGGAGTTTAGCTTGAGCATGAAGTCACACATTTCACTGTTTGAGTTTTGAAACTATTATTCTAAAAAACAGTAATTATTTAGTAACACTAATATTTCTTGAATAAGTTTGACCATAGTTTGACCATAGTTTGACCATAGTTTGACCAGATTTGACCAAAATTCAAAAAATTGAAATAATTATTTAGTAACACTAATCTTCTTGAATAATTATGTAGTAACATTAATACTTCTTGAATAAGTAGTTTGACCAGATTTAACAAAAAAAATTTAAAAAAACTTAAATTTGACCATATCTTTTTTTCCTTTTCGAATTTGTGGATTCTAAAAAATTGCAAACAGGCCATAGGCCGTCTCCATCGGATGCGGATTTTCATGCTGAATTTTTTTGATATATTATACGTTTTTTCCGACATCGTATGCAAAAGTTATAGCCATTTTACATTTTCCCTACACTTTTTGCAAAACATGTCCCAATTTAAGTTTTCAAATTTTCCTAACTAGTAGATATAGTAATATAACTACCTCTCGAATGATTTTATTTTTTGAAGTTTTTATCA
>NC_041388.1:393069921-393107744 GCF_002162155.2 Triticum dicoccoides | reverse complement strand
AAATTGCCCTATAGTACCGGTTTGTGTCACAAACCGGTACTATAGGTTAAGACTCTTTAGTGCCGGTTTGTGACACAAACCGGTACTATAGGTTAGACCTTTAGTACCGGTTTGTGTCATAAACCATCACTAAAGGGGCTCGTGGGGCCCTGGCCTGACGCCAGCCTGCCACCACCCCTTTAGTACCGGTTCGTGGCACGAACCGATACTAAAGGTTCATTACGAACCGGCACTAATGCATAGCCATTCGAACCGGCACTATTGATCACATTAGTGCAGGTTTTTTTACAAACCGACACTAATGTGCTTCACGTTTGACCCTTTTTGTACTAGTGTGTAGATCTCCTCCCTTGTAACCGACTCTGTGTAACCCTAGCCCCCTTCGGTGTCTATATAAACCGGAGGGTTTAGTCCGTAGGACAACAGACAATCATACCATAGGCTAGCTTCTAGGGTTTAGCCTCTATGATCTCGTGGTAGATCAACTCTTGTAATACTCATATCATCAAGAACAATCAAGCAGGACGTAGGGTATTACCTCCATCAAGAGGGCCTGAACCTGGGTAAACATCGTGTCCCCTACCTCCTGTTACCATCCGCCTTAGACGCACAGTTCAGGACCCCCTACCCGAGATCCGCCGGTTTTGACACCGACACATACCCCCAGATGTTTATATCCTGTGTCTCTTGTCGCAGTTCGGACATGCACATTAATGCATGCGTACCCAGGGAAAGGAACCCTTATCGGAACTATTCTCCCGAGAAGATGTTTCTTACTATCCATGTAATATAACATAAATAGTTGGGTACTTGTCTGTTCAAGCACTTATGACCCCTACGCCTGGTTTCCACGCATACCCCGGTTTTTACATAACTGAGCGGGTATTCGGATATACTCCAGACTGTTGGGTCCGGAGGTCGAAGCGAAAAGGTCCGCCATGGCAAATGATTTACAATCCGGCTAGGGACAATATATGTCACTCGAAGTACAAAGTCACTTAGACTGACTAAGTTCTTCTTCTATATCATCCAACAGGCTGTCTAGCCTACAATCCTGTTGGGCATACTTTGCGGCTAATTTCACCTCGTCATACACCAAGCTGATGGGGATCTCTTTCCTGTCAGGCCCTACAGGTCCGACCTCGGCCATATGGTTTGGGTCAGCCTTGGTATATCGAGTCTTCACCATGGCCCAGGCTTCCCTTGCACCTTGTCGGCAGGCAGATATCTTCCATAATCGGAAGCGCCGCCGCGCTCCCTTGAGTATCTCTACAAGCTCTCCTATGCCTCCTAGTAGGGAGGCGGATGGCCACAAGGCCGGGGCAAGGTCCTGCATCACCTGTCGAACTCGTTCGTGCAGTTGTGAGAGCTCTGGCAGAAGATCTCCCACAGACGTAGGCATCTCCTCTCCGGGACGGCCCGTTAGCATACCTACAGATATAGCTTTGTTAGCTGGTTTCTTCGCCGAACTCTATAGGAGTTCGCTCAAGCACTTACTGAAAATGCCGCGTCGATGCCTTTTATTCTCCTTTACGGAGTCAACCAGCTAGGCCCGAACATCCTTCAGTTCAATATCCAATGGGGTATTGCCATCTTGGAGATCATTTTTCTCCCGCCTTACTTGTGTAAGCACGTGCTCACCTGCCTTCAGCTGTCGTTGAGCATGTTGCTCCTCCGGATTCACTCCGGGATCATCTGCAGAGTCTATTGATTAGATTAGCATGCAAGCCAAATATTAACTGGTACATCTCATTCTTTTTGATAGGAACAAGGGTTACGAGATGGGGCCTTCTGGGACTCCTCTATTTTGGCAACTGCGGATCGTAGCTGGGCTTTGCACTCCTCCGGCTCTTGAGACAACTGGTTATTCTTCTAAGTAAGAACCTATGCAAATAATGATCCTTAAATCAGTTTTGCCAACTGTTTCAAGTCTCAGGGGCTACTGGTATACATATAATTATCAAATTTTCTTACCCGTATATCCTTTACATACTGGTCCGTGGCTCTGGCAAGACCATTTTGAGCAGCTCGGATGTACGCGTCCCCCGAGTTGAAGGCATCAGACGCCTCTTCAGAAAAACTGGGGTCGCGGAGTACGGCCCCGCGACGCCTGTGCTTCATGGCACTCTTCACTTCGGAATTTGTGGCGGACAGCCTATCCGCATCCTTGGTAGGAGGAATATCCGGCGTTGTCCCCACGTTAGCATCTGCCTCCAAGTCCAGCTCTAGAGCCCGGCTGGTGGAGGCATGGCCGACAGGCTCTCCGGATATGGTCCGGCAAGCGTTTTTCCTTGTTTTAACCATGGACGTTATTATATTTTAAATAAAATAACCACGAAGTAGGGTTCTTTTTCATACCTCTGCGACGGCATCTCAGTCCTGACCGCCATCCTTTTTAGCCAAACCGGTTTTGGTGCCCCTTGTTGAGTCACTGCGGGTTCGGCTTGGCGTCCCGAGGGCATTCCCTGCAAGGCACCATACGTGTGCGGTGGGTGAAGTGCAAAAAAGATCCTTTTTGGAAGTTGGGACTCCGGTTTTACTTACATGTGATGCAGGGAGCAGTCCAGGATAATCAGCGGTGATGGCCACGAAGGCACCATCGCAGCTTAACTGATAAAACGTCCCGTCGATGACCTCCACGAATATGTCCGCATCTTCTTCGAGTCTGGGATCGAGGGCCCGATCAGGGTCCTCTGGCTGTGGAGATGGGTTGTGAATCTCCCTCACATCTTTTCGTAGTTCCTGCTATGAAATAGCAAGGTAAATATTTATGACAAAGAAAGCGGGAAGGTTTGGAGTAAAAAGCAGCAGCTCACCCAGTTTGGGGGGTTGTACATGGAGAATCCATCCCGTGGCTTAATACGGATGAACTCCTCTTCCTCTCTCTTATGTAAATCAGATAGTATTTTTGCCAGAGCGGCGGCGGAGTCTGGATCTTTTCGGCCGCAGCGGGTGGCATTGTCTTCTCCATTGAAGTGCCACATGGGTTGTCCCCGATATTGAAGTGGTTGCACCCCCCGCATTATACATACCGGCATAACCTCGATTATTGTCAGTCCTGATTCGGCCAGTGTCTTGATCCGGCTCATCAGGTAAAGGACCTCTCTATTATCTTACTCCTGGGGGATCCGAGGGCGCCAGCTACGGTGTTTCTTCAAAGGTGTGTTGTTGAACTCAGGAAGGCCCATCCGAATAGGGTCCGGGAGGGGAACGTCCTCCATATAAAACCACTCCAAGGGACAGTCTTCGGATGTCTTCTTGGGAGTACCAAACAGGTATCCGGTCCCGGCGATGCGCCATATTTCGGCTCCGCCCACTTGAAACATTGACCCCTTCTATGTACGGGGCACGAGGCAGAATAGCCTCTGCCATAGCTCGAAATGAGCTTCGCAGCCCAGGAACAGCTCGCAAAGGGCAATGTAGCCTGCAATGTGTAATATGGAGGCGGGAGTAAAATTATGCAGCTGGAGGCCAGATAACTCCAGGAGCCCGCGGAGGAATAGATGGATTGGAAATCCGAGTCCCCTCAATAAATAAGGGACGAGGCATACCCGCTCCCCCATGGATGGGTTGGGGAAGCTTTCCGCTTGCTCCCCGCCATTATAAGTGGCTAATCCGGCTCGGATGGGGACCATGTACGCAGGAGGGAGAAACCCCTCGGTCTGCAACTCCACTAGTTGGCTATGGGGAATAGAACACTTCTCCCAACTACCTGGCTTAGGGCTTCGGGGGCGAGAGGAGGAGCTACGGTGGCCGGCCATGATGGGATGGATTTTTCCAGGAACGCTCTAATGGATACTCGCTGTGGGAAGGTGGTGTGATCTGGATCTGAAGATCCCTGACTGTTTAAATAGACGATTCATATACCTAGTTAGGGTGGTAAATGTAAAAATACCCCGACCTCTCGCATTCGCTCGACACATGGAAGATAGCCATTATTAAGGCATGGAAGCCGAGGAGTGCAACATTCATGGGAGGCCGGACACAACTCGCTACGACAGGTACTCAGGACTTGGAGGAGAACCCGCCTTGCAATACCGAAGACAATCTGCACGCTGGACTCTTCGTCATTGAAGCCTGGTTCAGGGGCTGCTGAGGGAGTCCTGGATTAGGGGGTCCTTGGACAGCCTGACTATATACTTTGGCCGGACTGTTGGACTATGAAGATACAAGATTGAAGACTTCATCCCATGTCCGGATGGGACTCTCCTTTGCGTGGAAGGCAAGCTTGGCGATTCGGATATGTAGATCTCCTCCCTTGTAACCGACCCTGTGTAACCCTAGCCCCTCCGGTGTCTATATAAACCGGAGGGTTTTAGTATGTAGGACAACAACAATCATACCATAGGATAGCTTCTAGGGTTTAGATCAACTCTTGTAATACACATATCATCAAGATCAATCAAGCAGGAAGTAGGGTATTACCTCCATCGAGAGGGCCCGAACCTGGGTAAACATTGTGTCCCCCGCCTCCTGTTACCATCCGCCTTAGACGCACAGTTTGGGACCCCCTACCCAAGATCCGTCAGTTTTGACACCGACAAGTACATGGACAACCTTGCCTCCAAAATATATAGTGATAGCTCTACAAACTTGAGAAAAAATAGTTGCCTCAAAGTTCTTCCATTGTCTTTCTGATTTTAAGGATTACAAGGAGTATAGAAAAAACAGCTTTGCCTCCAAAATATGTATTTGAGCTTTCTGATTTTAATATCTAGATGACATGAATCCTGGTCTAAGAATTCAGTTTCTGATTTTAAGGAGTATAGAAAAAACTCAAATAAACTTATGATCATTATGGTATTCACTTTGATTTGGTTTTAGCAAACCTGACCTCTCTACGTAAATATTGAGTTAGCTCTGACTGAAACAACTTGTTGGTTTAGTTTCTTCTATGAAGAACAAATATGACAAACACCTTTTCTTTTCCTTTTTGTTCAAGATTCATTTCTAATTCTAAACCAAACTGAAATTGCAAATAGTCTAGAATGAATGAAGCAGAGAGTCCTTCCTTCTTTGGCAGCTAGCACAATTCCTTGTACAATTCCTTCTCAAGGTGCTGGTCATTGTGGAGGTGATTGACCTCTTTTTTTCGCTCTATGTATCAAGGTGCAGCTGCTGACAATTGGTAGGTGTTGTTCGGTGTACCTCGACATCATTTCTAGTTCATGAAATGTGAGCTATCTAAGCTGCTCATTTGTTCCTGGACATGATTTATCCTTCGATTTGATCAACATTATCTTGTTATGTCTCTTGTCCATCATGTGCAGCGGCAACAGGATTTGCAGAGTACAAGGGTGGGCTCATCGAGGTGTGCAGTGGTAGGCTCGCTCGGCCCCAGCGTCTTCTGTTGAACAGACATGCCGCCTCTTCATCGTCGGCTACATGAGAGCCATGGTGAGCTCTCTTCTCCCCGCCTCCGTTTCCTTGCTCTGAGCTCGTGCTTGTGAGAAACTACATGTCACCTCGCTTGAACTCCCTAGCTACACCACACCTTGTTGAATACACTAGTCATGCTCTTGCATACATGTTTTGTTGGACAAAAAGAAGTACAATGATCTGCTCCTTGGGATATTAATTCTCATGATATATCTTGTAATTTACTTTATTGTAAAAGTTAAACCCACTACACGTGTTGAGCAGAAATTGTTTTAGTTTGTCATACATAATTGCCTATGCTTGTTGGTAGCTATTAAGTGTATAATTCATCATGGAAGCATAGGAATGTGATGGACATCATCAGATTACATTTATGTTCTGAAGTTAAATATTTAAACTTAGTGTTTAGATTCTGTATCTGTAATCATAAGCTTCACTTGTAGTCTGGTCGTTCTTAGACATATTATTGTTTGAGTTAAGTTCACCGAACAATACTTAAAATTTCAGGAATCAATGATGTCGACCTCCTTGCAGAGTTGTGCCAGGTACCAAATGATGACCTACTCGTGCAGTTGTGATAGGTAACGATGACCTCCTCATACTCACCGGTAACAAGTCTGGTTTCACATTTGCTGGGCACTGTTCTTTTGGTGTATGATATGGCTGGCAGAAAACACACAGTTTCCTGCATTTTCTGATAATGTCAATTTGTTCTGTAAGATATGAGTTTATTGTACTATAAATGGTGATAATATTGCGTCTAGTATGTTCACGAGCTTTTACATTGTATGGATAATTGGATACACTGAGCTACCGTCTTCCCCTGTATACCCCGCAGTCAAACTGATATGATAGAGTAGATATTTTCTACTTGTAGCATCATGGAGGTACTAACTACCTGATGTAGTCGTAGAACAACATCATGTTTGAATATGCCAAATGTTTGGGCCTAATGATGTTCTGTAGTAGGGCGGCTGGTTTATTACTTTCTTTCTAGGTTTGTGTGCAATGTTGGATTAATGATTGAAGTGCATTAGCGGTTTATCTTCTTCTTCACAAGTCTGTTTGCAATGGATGTACATAACTGTCATTTTTACCTCTTGCATATTTAACATACATGACAATAGCAGTAGGTATTGAAATATATGTGAAGGTAGAAGCTACCATTGTTTCCTTGTGGGCCGTAATTCTTTCTCTCCAGACACGTATACTTCCTGATGTATCGCTCATGCTCATATTCTGTACCATAGTAGAGTTTCTCTTCTGCCTATGGTAACATCACAGAATACTGCCAGAACTCATATTCTGCCTATGGTAACCCGTAGTTTGCTCTAGTGGTGATAGTAGGATGATGGAAACATCACTACTGAATGTAGTTCCTGTTTCTTCAACTAATCATCATGTACTAGAGTTTCTCTTCTTGCTACTGTTTGGTTTTTTACGTCACTAGCTTGTACTGAAATATGCAGACTTTACCCCTTGCTAGATCCTCCGGTGGAGGTGACCCATGTGATGGTGTTTCGCTCCAGCAGTTCCGGTTCCGGCAGTGGTGGTGCTACACGGCTACTGCTCCTATGATGGCTAGGCGTTGGTAGGCTCGACTGCCTCCCTTGGCTGTCGCTATGATGGTGAAGCCCAGCCTAGGCTACAACCACTTCCGATGAGCTCCTTAGGTCCCCTTCTACCCCTCCTACTCGCTCCATGATTCTTTGCTTTGCCTTTGTGAGGTGTAATTGCTTAACGTTTGTCATAGTCGAGCATTAGATGATATATTATATCTGTCATGAGGTACATGGTTCATGGATATGCCAACCTGCAGCTTGTTGTACTAGTGATAGTAGGATAAAGCAAGTTTTGACAATCCATACCTATTCCTGCATGTTAGTGTCTCTCCATGTAAGTATAAATTCTGGTGATGCCTTCATCTATGATGATGCTTTGCCTTCCGCATTCATTCATTCTCTGATTGTTCTAGGAGTCCTCATATTTATTTGAAAATCTATGCACATGTACATCATTCTAGAGAAGCATTCCCATACGAGCACATGTATTTGAAAAATCTATTCAAATCTCCTCACTTCATATGTTGCTATGAACACTAAGTTCAGAGTGTAGCATGCTGTTAAGAGATACTGCAACTCCAAAGTAGACAATTAAAACATATTAGTATAATCAGTATGCATCCCTAGTGATGCTTTATCTTGTTATTTTAGTCCATGAGTGATGTGTTGGAGCTTCACTGACTTGTATGGTTTTTTTCAAGGTCTATATAGGTGCCATCTTTGTTTGGCAACATCTGCCTCATGTGTCATGTCATGTATCTATTTCACTTTAGATGTTTTAAGTGAATGATGTATTACTTGCGAGTGTCGATGTACTGATGCAAATAGTGCTTGTGTACTTGTGACTAATCTGTTTTCCCTCTCATTTATAGGAGTTCCTCGGCCAAAGAAATTCGAAGAAGCTCGAAGCCCCAGTTAGCGGCTCGCTTTATATGTTATTGAACTTGTGCAGAATGTGCTTGGAATTTTGATGTAATGCTGATCTTGCTAGGATTTGGGTGTATATTTACTTGTTGTACCTGTTATTTAATGTTGGGTGTACTTGTTATTCAAATGCTGGGAATTTGAATTTGTGATAAATGTATTTAGTTGGATGTGAACATAATACTGAAAGAGTCCTTGGCCCAAACACTATTGGACCTTAAAAAGGCCACAACCCAAACATAGTTGGGGTCTGTTTCAGCAATGCTAGTATATTAATTTTCAAAAATAAATAAAATGGACTATAAAAGGGCCGAGTTCCAAAATTTAAAAGGACCACAAAAGGCCGAGGCCTGAACAAGAATTGGACTGAAAAAAGGCTAAGGCCCGAACAAGAATTGAACGTAAAAGGGTGCGGCCTAGAAAATAAATGGCTGAAATGTTGGGCTTGGCCCGTGAAGCCGACCAAAAATTCACAGAAAAAAAACAAATAGGCTGAATTGTTGGGCTCGGCCCATATAAACACCTAATCGGACCGGGCTGAATCTTATCAACGACCTTTTCAATTGGTCGCAATTTTGCCACGTCAGATTGCCACGTCGGATCCGACATGGCCTGGGCAGAGAGCTAGCGACCAAAACAGAAGTTCATAGAATCAACGACCTTTTGTTTTGGTCGTGGAATTCCACGACCTTCTCACAGAGAAGGTCACTAATTTCAGAATACGTCCGCCAGCTTTTGACCTTCTGTTTTTGCTCACAAAAAGGTCGGAAATGAAAAACAATGACCTTTCAGTGACCAATAGTGATGGTCGCAAGTTGGCATATTTCTTGTAGTGACCATCATCACCAACTCGGTTTTGTATAAGAGAAGAAATATAAGTATGGAGATACAAATGTATTATCGATACTTGTTTCCGTAAAGTAGCGTCTACATTCTATTCAACGCCTCAACATGTGGGGCCTTAGCACAATGACTTCTCAACTATGTAAACAAAGGTTTTCCCGTCGCTGATAAGGAGGGGGTGACGGCGGCAGGCTTTTTGGCTTGCTCTAGTCCTAGTAGTCATACTAGGTGGTCTAAGCACATGTAGATTTATTCTTTTTCACATCTCGTGTTCGCCGTACTGCCACGACTGTTGATGAATAGACGGTAAGTTATTCACGGGGAAACCCTTGTTGAGCGTGTTTGCGAGACAGAGAGAGAGAGTGTGTGTCTGTGTGCGTGTGTGATATGTCTAGAGACTGAGGCAATGATAACAAATTCTTTGTGTCTATGTGTGTGGAGGATAGAGAGAGACATGTACATGGGGCTCTGTGTTGTGTAACATGGAGACACATATACATAATTAGAGAGTGAGTGTGTGAGATACACATGCGGACATGGGGAGAGATGAGGATCCAGATTAATGGGTGTTTGTGCGTGTCTGTGTGTGTTTGTGCACGCGTTTGTGTGTGAGAGGGAGTGTGTGTATGTGGAGTAGAGAGACCACTAATGATGTAAACCTAGTATAAGGGAAGGGGGATGGTGTGACATGTGTAGTAGTGGGATAGCATGGGTGCGTGTGGGGGGAGCAGACTATTTGGTAGAGACATCGATCGAGTGTGTGTGGGAGAGGGGTGTGAGAGCGAGAGAGAGAGAGAGAGAGAGCTAGCGACGGAGAGAGAGAGAGAGAGAGAGAGAGAGAGAGAAAGAGAGAGAGAGAGGAAGAGAGGGGGCGTTTGTGTCCATAAATGGCGTATAGATAGGGAGACAATGTTGATGTTGTTTGAAATTGGCCTATGTACGGAGACACAAGGGAAGCGAGTCATCGTATGTGTGATAGGGACTTCATGAGAGATCTAGAATAGATGGTGTAGAGAACAATGTGTGAAATTGAGAACGATGATACATTAGGGAGCTATGGAAAGAGTCACGACATATATGTATACAGGGAGGGAGCCGGAGCGGGTCCGCATGTGGGAGAGATAGAAAGAGGAGAGTGGTGCACAAGGAGACAAAGTGTGCTTGTTTGCAGCGGGGGTGGTGTGTGATGTGAGTGTGCAAGAACCACAAAACTAGGGAGATAGATGTTTTGAGGGCGACATTTTGTGTGTATGGGAAAGATACACTCTACATAGTGCATGTGCTTGGGAAAGAGAGATGTCGGGAGACCTACCTAGAGAGTGTGGGAAGGGATGTGTGCATGCCCAAGAGACAAAGTGATAGAGACCTATATTGGGGTCCAGACTTTAGAAGAGACAGGGGTGTTAATGTGCTCATGTGTTGGTGTTTGGGGGAGAGAACGACTTCTGTGTGTGGGGGGGGGAGGGTTGGCTTCATATAAAGAGTGAGGTGTCTATATTTGAGGGACTTTAGCGTAATTGAGATATACATGGTAAATAGTGTGTGCACTCATGGTTGACCAATTTGTTTCACAGTTTGGACTATGAGATAACTATACTTTTGAACATGCGTGATATACCTTGATGTACAAGAATTACAAACCTAACATTGGAATTTTGGAATTCGACTCCATCATTAGCTTTTGTAATTCATTCAAATGGAGGTACATTGTTTAAGTCGGGATTTCATGATTTCAAATTCATATATCAAACCTAGAGATATACACATACGAGCGTGTTCAAACTTTATAATCATCCACTTTAGTCATACACATTCACATTTTTGCTTTTGTCATCATATTTAGGATAAACACATTGGAATTTAATTTGAATTGGACCGTATGATGGTATTTGCTTGTAGTAGCTCAATGATCCATATTTGAATTGAATGTACAATCTAAGTTTTGAGTTGGAGACATTGATTTTCAAAACTTGCACTTTTTGTGTGTGCAAAACAAACAAATTCTCTGCCATGATATCATAGTCGGCCGTACAAGAGCAGAATATAACTTCAGGCGCCAAAAGCTTTCAAACTTCCCGCTCACATCGAAATATCTCGCGCCCGGAATTTTAGCCCTGCGATATTCCTATTTTACACCTGCCACATGAACAAAAAAGGGCTGCTTTGGTAACTCCATTGTTTTCCCCTCTTTGCCCCCAACATTCTTCCCCAGAGCTCCTCCCCTTCCCCTCCTCGACCCCCACCCCCCAACCATGGCAAGCCAATGAATCTAGTCCTCCGCCTCAGCGATGGACCTCACACTCCGACGGATCTACCTTCCGCACCTTGGAACCCCCAACTGCCAACTCACCACTTCACCAAATCCGCTTCAGCGACTGCTTGTCCACCGCTCCAGATATCCTTGACCGCCATCACGGTCCACCGCACCGGTTCTTCTCAACCGACGCCCTCGTCCACCACAGTGTAGGCCCTTCACTGACTCCCTCGTCCGCCCCTTTGCTGGCCCTTCATACAAGCCTTCGTCTGCCACAACAGATCTACCTCACCGAAAGCACTGTACAACGCGTCCGTCGAAGCCTTCGTCCATTGCACCGGACCCGCTCCACGAATGCCATATTCAACTCCACCGGCCCTTCTTTACCGATGCCGCAGACTCATCAGGTTATTTCAATTTGTACTCCTTCGATTTTTCTCTTTATTGTGCAACTGTTCACTTACCACAGATGAGCTTTCTTGTATGTCGACAGGCGTCACAACCGTAGCACCGGAGCCGCTTCAGCGACGGTGACAGCCGGCCCAAACTCAACCGCAACACGAGCACCATCGACGATCCTTAGCTATCAAGTATGACAATGATACCCATACACCGCCGAGAATCAGGTACTATTGTCCAACGGCCGGCGCCTACGTTCACTTTCTTAGCATAAGCACCGCGCCTTTGAATTTCTTCAGTGCATCATTCAGTTTTTCATGAGACGTGTTATTCTGCTTGCACCTGTAGGGCCATACTTCTGGCAGTGAACATGTTACATGTGCTAAATTACATACGAGTGCACATATAGTTTTTTAGAGGAAAAGGGCTCGTTTGCCCCGGCTCCATTTGTATTACCAAATGAAACCCCAGCACAACCAGCATCTCTGTTACAAGCACGCGGGGGGATACACAGCACACACGCTGCCCCAGCAAATAAAATTGTCCAAGCCTCAATAGGCAGAACGCTGAAAACCCTTAAACAGCTAACTACTAACTAGCAAAGAGATAAAAGCTAGTCTCAAAGGTACTACCAACCAGCAAAGAAAGGGAATCGGGAGCCGCGATGAAGGGGTGGGACAAGAAAACTCTATGGACCTCCCTAGATCACAGACAGTGTCACGGTTCGAGCAGCACCTCCGAGCACTGCATCATGCCTAGCCAGGGTCTGGCCACATCAGGAGGGGGCTCGCGCTTCCTGTTCTAGCTTCCTCACCAAGTGCATCACCCTTTCTTTGCCAGGGCTAGAGCATTGAACCATCCAACTACCTAGAGTATAAGCAGTTTTCCTCCACAGTACCTGCATCCCAAGCCAGGGGACATGATTGAAACATATATCATTACGATATTTCCATAGAGTCCAAAGGAGAGCAGAATGTAGCAAACAGTCCACTGGATGATTTTTGTTATTAAACCACCAGGCTAGCATGCCATGAATGGACATTCCACCGCGCTTTTTGGATATATCAAAAATCACTCTCCATAGCTCTATTGCAATGACACAGTTAAAAAATAGATGTTCAACAGATTCAGATTCGCCACAGAAAAGACAGGTAGTATCCTCTACATGTTGTCTTTTTTGCAGATTGTCTCTAGTTAGTAGTTTGTTTTTGGCCATAAGCCAAATAAAAATCTGAATCCTCAAGGGGACATTGATTTTCCAAATAACTGGCAGGTTACCCGGTCACACCCCCCTAAAATTAACAATGTTGTAGAAAGATTTAACAGTGTAAACACCCTTAGCTTCAAAATTCCAAAGGATGGTATCTTCCCCATCCTCCAAAACAACATTAATTATGCGACTAAATAGATCATTCCAATCAGCTAACAATTTTTGGTCAAAACACCTCCTAAAAGTAATTTTCAGATTAGTGCCATCCCAAACTTTACTGATGGAAATATCATGGTGATTAGTAATAGTGTACAAGTCCCAATATTGGGTATCGAGGGTGGTATGCCCAATCCAATGGTCTTCCCAAAATCTAGCACTATTGCCATTCCCAACTATCAAGGAATATCCCATTCTAGTGGCTTTAGTAGCCCAAAGGATCCCTTTCCTAAAGGGGGATGCACCATTAGTAGGGCCAGTAAAAATGTTAGGACTACGAGTTCTATATTTGGCATCAATAACTTGCTTCCAAATCTTGCTCTCATCCAAGAAATATCTCTTAATCAAGGAAGCTAAGAGACAGAGATTCATGTTAGCAATATTAGGGATACCTAGGCCCCCATGTTGCTTTTGAAGGGTCACATTCCCCTAGGCAGCAAGGTGATGTTTATGGTGACCCTCATAGTCATCACAAAAACAATGAACTAGTTGAGAGTTAATTAGTTTTATGGCCCATTTGGGAATTTAATAATCCTCATAAGGTAGCCAGGAATAGTAGATATACATGTCTTCACTAATGTGAGTATCTTGCCAGAAGATAGTAATCTCCCTCTCCACCTAGTTCCTCTTTTGATAATTTTATCAATAGTAGGCTGGAGCTCACATTTTTTTAGTTTTTTGTGATGGAGGGGGGCACCAAAATATTTAACGGGAAACTCACTTAATTTGCAACCAAGGATTTGAGCAAATATATTAGCATCATCTCCAGTAACATTAATGGGCACTAGGTCACATTCGTGAAAATTAATTCTCATACCAAATAATTGCTCAAAGCAAGAAAGTAACCATTTAAGGTTTCTGGCATGAGATGTATTATTAGTCATAAAAAGTAAAGTGTCATCAGCATATTGCATAATAATGATGCCAGCTGGATTGGAACTAGGAAATAGTCCTTCCAGAATATTATTCCTAGAGGCTTTAATAAGGATCCTAGTAAAAACGCCAGCAACTAAATTGAAAAGCAGGGGGAATATGGGCACATATAGTTAATATGCTTTAGTTTTGTCCTAAGTATTATTGTACTTCCTTGATATCACTGCCTACTATTTTACTTCTTGAATGCTATATTTATGATAATGGTGTTGTTCTGATGCCACATGTTGGTTCCATCAGACTGCTTAATGTTCTCTATGCTTAATTACACATCGGCAAACTAGCATGTGGTTCTGCTGCTTTTTGTTCGTTTTACCCTACATTTTCTGATGCTAGCTATTACATCACTTCTCCGAGCCTTTGTTCATTACTTGTTTGTGTGTTCTTGATCTAACCAAGTTGCATGACTAATTTGATGCTTCTATTAATTATGGAGCTGCCAACCCCATCAAGCAAAATATTTGTTCTTTTGGGGCTGGCACCTCGAACAAGCATAAAAATAGAGGGAAGCGGATATATTGTCGTGTATGCACACACACCCTTCTTTCGTTAGTTTAGATGAACCATTGTTGATCAATTCGGACCAGTGCATGCGATTAAAATTAATTTTACCTAAATAGAGGGTGCAAAATAAACTACAACAACTAGATATACAACCACAGGATGCTGGCGATATCTTCAAAGAACATTGCAACAGCAGCGAGGGTTCACCGCAACATATGGTAAGCATGTGTGTTTTAGTACATGTAAAATGTAATGCGAGTGGGCTGTTTTCTTGGCTTGTTCCCTCAACATGTAATCCTACATAATTAAAAATAGTTCAGTAGTCTGCTTTGCTGTATTGCTTGATTCCAATGCTTGTTTGTTGTTATGCTATACCTGAGTTGGCCAATATGTCAGCAGTGCCTGTTGTACTATCGTAAAGAAATGCATGCCTAGTTCATTTGAGTCCTTAACTTTTCCTCTGAACTTCATCACAAGATTGTCTTCATAGTTTATATGAGGCACACTGTTAAGTGCTTTATCAGATTATTTCAACTGCATAGATGCCTTGGCAACTTGAATATAGCGGTGGTACACTCCCTTCCAACTTTCATCTTACCATTTTAATTTCTTTTCAGCTGATGCTGCTTCAAACCATTTAAATATAGCTTGCCATGCTCGGCAATAATTCGTATGTCGTTTACCATGTAAGCTTACTGCCTGGATCATGCGATAACTATCTCTTACTTATGTCTAGCGGAAACCTTTGAGGATGCCGTTCACACTAGGACACAATGTACAACCCCAGAATCTATTTGTGGAAGAAGTGTGCCATCCATGTTACCAGATGGTAGCAGTTCAGAGGCAACACCGTTGGAGAGCAGTCTGAGCATAGATATTATAGTTCTTGAGGCTCTACTAGAGGCAGAAAGAGATGGTGTGGCTCCATGAATGAGGTAATCTTTATCTAGAGGCTGGAAATTATGGAATTAGCGGCACACATTATGCAAGCAACCCAAGAATTGGAGGAAGTAAGAATGTTGCATTTGAAGACGGAGGAGGTCCTGCTGTTTCTGCTATCTGAAGGCCAGGGTAATCCCGGTTCTTCGTTAGATACCAGTTGAAATTGTCATTAGATTATTGTACATGCATGGTGTGTCATGTCTCTGAATGGATTATGTTGTAAGACCCCCCTATGTTGTCCATGTGTTGTAATGATCCTAATTTTTTAGGCGAGGTAATCCTCAGTACTTGTATGATTGACATAAGGTGAACTGTTTTTCGTGTAAGCATATTGTATTGGATGAAATAACTATTTGACTCAAAGTGTATCCAACCTACTTAATTCGAAGATCACGGCTAAATCATAATCATATATAAAGGTGGAATAAATCATTGTTGTGGTTTTGAAGAAATAAATAACAAAATATAGAATTATATGTGGATATTTGTAATCGAATTCAAATTGGATTTGAATTTAGTCTGCCAGAGCCGAGGGCAAACGTGAATGCTAATTCTCGCAAGTTTTGAACGAAGCGGCTAAACACCCACTATAATTTGTTGGTTGCCCGAAGCAAGTGTTTGCGAGATGGAAATTACTGTCTACCCCTAACACTTACATCCTTATCGACCAGATTTACACTGATGTCGATAGGGGTAGACTAGTAACTTCAATCAAATGTGACACGACGGCCTCTGAGCCCATTCAGACATGGTGGGCGCCAAACGTGGGCGAAAAAGCACATTTGATTCAAGCTCGTCCGAAAGACATGCGTCTCTCCCTCCATATCCCCATTCATACACGGTGGGCGGCAAAAAACTCTCCTCGTTCGAAATTGATGTAGGCTAATATTTTAAATAGGGGCATATGTGTAACTTCCCTCAGACGTGACACAACCGCTCTACCTGTCAGCCGCGTTCATACACCATGGGCGCCAACCGTGGGCGGCAAAACACCCTCCTCGCTCTAAATAGTTGCCGGCAAATATTTGGGAGATGCGAGACTACCGTCCTATCCCCAATCGACGCGATGTCCGAAATTTTAAACGGGGGATAAGATCGTAACTTTCCCACATTTCAAAGAAGCGCATCTCAAAGTTTGATATCCCCCCTCCCCTCCATTTCCCCATCCATACACCATCGGCGCCACGACAACCTCCCCACTGCGGCCAGCCTCCTCCGTCCGCCACCCCATCCTCCACCTTGCCGGAGCCGCTACCCCTACCCCGTCGTCCACTTCAAGAGATGAATGTCTCTCATCCACGGCACTGGACCAGGATACATTCATCGTGTCCTCTCGCTTCATAGGTGCCATCGTCCACCTTGCCATTGCCGCTCCTACGACCGCCCCATCCACGGCAATGGGATTTATCCACCGACCCGGGCGTCTATCGTCTAAAGGCTTCTTCCCCGCCGCCGACAGCCATCGCACCCGTAGCACCCTCAACGTATTAGCAGAGGCCTACACCGTGTCGCAAGAGAGGTGGTACTCTTCCATACGTGCTTAAGTTATTGATCTCACCCAAAAAATAGATTGTAATTTGTTTACTGTACTTTTCTTGTCCGTAGCAAATCATAGTGGCTTACGTGTTGAAATGTGAATATGATATAATGCTCATATCACTAAAATAGAGAACATTTAATTGGTCACCTAATGTTCCTATATTCATTTTGAAAAGCATGTGCGCCAGCCACTGGTGCAGCTAGTTCCACTTTCGTGATTTTTCTCTTGATGCTTAGGGTTTTCCCGTTTTATCTACTCTATTGTGATCTGTGTAGGTGCTTTCTGTCATACTAGCATTACTCCACCCTTCAAGCTAAACAACACAACACTCAAAATTCGAAAGCTTAGTTGTTCAAATATGATTGTGATATGATAATGATATTAGTTAACAGACACATTTAATTGGTTAGCTAAAGGTCCCACTTGAGTTTCCAGATGCATGTCGCGACATATAGAGAGACAACAGAATTGCATTTCTTTATCACTTGTTGACTGTACTTTCTTGTCCATACAAATTTTAGTTGTTATTTCAAAGCAAACATCGGTTGCTAACTACCCTTTGCGCGGTTTGCAGCTTCAGATCTACCATCCCACTGCCACGGTCAACACTGTACTCACCATGCTTATGGTTTTCCCATTTTATGATGACCATGATCAGCCTACGTGGTTCGTGTCGTAATAGCACTGCTCCACCCATCGAGCTAAACAAGCTTAGTTGTACAAATTCATATCTGATATTATGCTGATATTAGTAAAACTGAGAGATGTTTAATTGGTCAGCTAAATGTTCCTACTTTAGTTTCGAAATGCATGTGAGCCACATATGGAGAGACCGAAAAGAATAGTATTTCTCTATGCGCTCTTGTTCATCATGGGTGGCCAACCGACATTGTATTGAAAGACTTGTAATATATTCAATCTGCTTGCTCTTATGCTCTTCTTTAAGATGATCCTCTTCTCTTGCGGTCGACTGTTCAGGTCAAGTTGTTCTCCCTTAGTATATTTTGAATCTGTCAGGTCAGGTCGACTTGTTCTTCTTTACTATATGTTGAAGCTGTCATCTGCGAAGTGTCATCACTTCTGGAGCTCTCATATATTGAGTAGTAGGCCACATTATATTAATGCACACCAAATTACAGCATACATGGCATCTCTTAAAAGAATTGTAGAGATAGCACAAAGGGGTTTACAGGGAGGCAGTATTCGATAAGAATCACTTCTGCATTACAAATATAATCTCACTTGTTTTCATGTTTTCATGCATGTCAGATATTGAACATTATCAAAATGAATATTAGAATGGGCGCATGAGAGGAATATTGCAGAACAATCCATTGGCTAACAAAATTGGCATGGTGGAGGATGGCCTATCTTATTCACCCATCAAGGTGCTTGCTCTAACTTGGCAAGGTTGTATTGGTCACACATATTTTGCATCTGACCTCTTGCATTACTTCTACTTTGTTACACCATCTGCTTAGTTTAAGCATCATATATGAGTATATTCCATACCTATCCATTTTCTGTACCTATTCCATGTGTTGTCATACTATGTTTTTCTAGTCAAATATTGTTCTTTCGTAATAGATGTCCAAAAGGAAGAAGGTGAGTGCACATCCTCAAGGAGTACAAACTAGGTATTTGGAGAAGGTAGTGATACCTTTTAAATCAGATAGATCAGCAGCCACAAAAAACACAGGCCCAACTGTACCACACTTTACCCCTACTCCAGTGGCCAAACCCCTATTAGAACTGCTGGGAGCCCAGCGTCAGGTACTGTCTATGATATCAATTCAAAATTTGAAATCCTAAATTTCTGCATGTGACTTACCTTCTCTCTTGTATGAAAACTAATTTTAGATGAATTTCCTTGCTCAAAGGATTATACGATCTCAAAACAATATTGGGCTCTGCATTGCTCTTGTCAGTACCTCTCTCCCTTTTGCTTTGTAAACGCTGTACTTAATTAATTGCATTTGATTATGTATCATCAGTCTGCACCTGAGCTTCATTACCCTCTATTTCTTCCAGTATTATTTGATCTATATTTACTCTTTGCAAAATGTAGAATAATGGCAACGCTTATAAAGAATTTTCTTTGGGGAATTTATTGAATTATCCTTCCATCAACATGAGAAGGGCTTTGTCCAGCCCGTGTTAACATGTAATGTAAGTTCATCCTTCTCAAGCCTTCAAACTTTGTTCTAGTATAGATTTGGATAGGCATCATTTCCTCAACTGCTGTTTGCTTTCATGTTTACATCTGATTGGATGTTTGCAACAACTACCAGTTTCAAATTGTAGTTGTAAAAACATGTTCCTTATGCAGAACAGATCCATTTATTTTCTTATATAATTGTGAAACCTGTTACGTGTCTCCTTGTTTCTCTTTCAGAGTCGTATCTCTTATGCCAGGCAGAACTTTAGGGAAGATAGTGAGCCAAACCATCTTGAGGACAGCGAGATGACCACAAGGTCCTGTCTTGATGAAGACAGTGAGTTGAAGCTACTCACCAGCAGGTGTGAGACAACCTCTATGCAGCCGCTGCCTCAATTAGTTCTACTTCTTCAGTCTCAACTTAAAGCAGAAAGGATTGCTTCACCTCAGCCCGACTTGAAGTCAAAGATGTAATGAAGATGTCAGAGGACTGCCTTGCGCACCATCATGCCATACAGCTACGGGTGATGCATCTATCGTTGACACAACTGAGGTCTAATCAGCTTGTTTGGCTGTTTGGGGGCCCGACCTGGCTAGGCCTAGTGCCTTCTGAAGTGCTCTCAGTTTTGTATATTCTTTTGTCAACGTGTTTATTTGCACTGTTGGCGGACTTTGATGCCTAGTGGATGTAATATGTGTAATAGCCGTGATAGCCTAGCGTAAGTTTGCTGCTTATTTATTTCCTTGTTGTCTTGTTTATTTGTTTGCTTGTAGTCAGTGTAGTTCTTTTTCCGCGGTTTGCTAGTGGCCGCAATAACCTATTTTTTAAAACTAAGCCACAATAACCGTGGGCTACATATTTACTGTAGTGACACTGGCCCTCCTACGGGCCGTAGAAACAATGGGCCTTCTATGGTCGGTAGAAACAATGGGCCTTCTACGGGCCATAGAAACAACGGGCCTTCTACGGGACGTATCATCAATGGGACTTATACGGGTCGTATGATCGATTGGCCAAACATGGGCCAAAAACAGACCGCATTATGGCCATAAACAGGCTAGAGTTGGAGTCGTCTGTTCATGGGCCGACGAGAACGGGCCGTCGTTAATAGGCCGTATTTGATGACGCTATGAAAACGGCCCAACGTATTTACGGGCCACAAATGGGCCGACTGTAACGATGGCTGAATTTGTCCCACAAGTAGAAAATGGCAGTAACGGGCCATAAGTAACCGAATACTGGAAATGAGCCCAAGGATAAATGGGCCCTGAGAAGACCGAAAGATAACATGGGCTGCAAACGGCCCAATGGATTAATGGGCCGTTAATGGGTATAAAGTGATACACTGTTCATTACGGGCCAGTTTTACCACGGGCCGTTAAAGAGTTATAAAGGGCCTCATATGGGTCGAAAGACGTCATGGGCCATACATGGGTCGGAAGTTAAAACAGACTAGAATTACATTGGATGGCCCAGATGACGCTACTGGGCCTAATTCGGATAGGCCATAAACGGGCCCTGGGTTAGCGGGCTGTAAATGGGCTATATGCAAACAGGTCGTTAACAGGCTTGTCGTGGGCCGGCCCGTCACCTTTTGACCAAGTCAAACGGGCCGCCTTTTCACAGGAATGGGCCTCTATTGTGTCGTGCCACATGTCGATGTATCATAGGTGCTTTGGGTCCAATGAGTGGATGACATCTGTCCCAACGGTGAGCCGACACGTGTTTCCTCCAGCCAATGATGATTTCACACGTGGAAAATTCCCATTGGTCGGGGCTGTTAGCGGGTTATCGGATCCAAAATCGGACCCGATAGCTTAACGACATTCCGTTATGGTGGATGCCACGTGTCGGTCACCCTTGACAAAAGAATTTCTGTGACGCGCGATTTATAGTCATGGAAGTGGACACTTCCGTGGTGATAATTTTGGTAATGTCAACAATTCTACGACAGCACAGGTATGACTGTCTTGATTCTGTCATAAAATCGGCATGGATGATGTACATGCATGACAGAAAACGTGACCTAGTGTGACAAACACGTATCATCATGGAAGTGTGTTTTTTTGTGGTGTATCATCAAGACTAGAAGAACACGCCTTTATAAAGCAATATTTTTAGCACTCATCCTAGCGGTTCTTTTTTTGCACTCATAAATGGAAATTCTCATGGCTTTGAGAGACTCATTGATATCATGCTTAGGTGGGATAGATCTAAATTTCAAAGAATCAACATCAAGAGAAATTCTATCCACGTTCCTAGCCAACTCATCAATCTTAGACAATTTTTCTTCAATCAAAGCATTGAAACTCTTTTGCGAACTAATCAATTCTTTAATACTAGATTCAAAATCAGAGGGCATATTATTATTAATTTCATAAGAATTGTTGTAGGAATTACCATAATTATTAGAGGAATTACTAGGATACGGCCTAGGATTAAAGTTTCCTCTATACGCGTTGTTACCGAAATTGTCCCTACCAACAAAATTCACATCCATAGATTCATTATTATTCTCAATAAAAGTAGACAAAGGCATATCATTAGGATCAGAATAAACACTCTTATTAGCAAACAATTTCATAAGTTCATCCATCTTTCCACTCAAAAGATTAATTTCTTCTATAGCATGAACCTTTTTACTAGTAGATCTTTCGGTGTGCCATTGAGAATAATTAACCATAATATTATCTAGGAGTTTGGTAGCTTCTCCTATAGTGATTTCCATAAAAGTGCCCCCCGTGGCCAAATCTAAAAGATTTCTAGAATCAAAATTCAATCCAGCATAAAAAATTGTATGATCATCCATAAATTCAAACCATGAGTAGGGCAATTGCAAATCATTAATTTCATCCTCTCCCAATATTGTGCAACATGCTCATGATCTAGTTGCTTAAAGTTCATTATATCGTTTCTAAGAGAGATGATCTTAGCGGGAGGAAAATACTTAGAGATAAAAGCATCTTTGCACTTATTTCAAGAATCAGTACTATTTTTAGGCAAAGAAGAAAACGAAGTTTTAGCTTGATCTCTAACCGAAAACGAGAATAACTTCAATTTAACAATATCATTATCCACATCTTTCTTCTTTTGCATATCACACAAATCAACAAAGTTGATTAGATAGGTAGCGGCATCTTGACTAGGAAGGCGAGAAAACGGATCTTTCATGACAAGATTCAGCAAAGCAGTATTAATTTCACAAGATTCAACATCGGTAAGGGAGCAATCGGAGTGCTAATAAAATCATTATTGTTGGTATTGGAAAAATCACACAATTTAGTATTATCTTGATCCATCGTGACAAACAATCCAACACATAAGCACACAAGAAGCGAGCAAAAAAGAGGTGAACGGAAAAGATGGCGACTAAAACGACAAGGGTGAAGTGGTGGAGACGAAAACGAGAGGCAAATGGCAAATAATGTAATGCGAGGGATAAGAGTTTGTGATGGGTACTTGGTATGTCTTGACTTGTGCATAGATCTCCCCGGCAACGGTGCCAGAAATGGCTTGTTGACGGGAGATCAAATCTTGACTTGACTTGGTGTAGCCTCCCTGGCAACGGCGCCAGAAATCCTTCTTGCTACCTCTTGAGCGCTGCGTTGGTTTTCCCTTAAAGAGGAAAGGGTGATGCAGCCAAGCAGCGTAAGTATTTCCCTATGTTTTTGAGAACCAAGGTATAAATCAAGTAGGAGACTAAACGCAAGTCACCTTGCACCTACACAAACAAATAAGAACCTCGCAACCAACTTGATAAAGGGGTTGTCAATCCCTTCACGGTCACTTATGAGAGTGACATCTGATAGAGATAATAAGATAAATATTTTTGGTATTTTTATGATAGAGATTGGAAAATAAAGATTGCAAAGTAAATTAGATTGAAAACTTATATGATGGAAAATAGACCTGGGGGCCATAGGTTTCACTAGTGGCTTCTCTCAAGACAGCATAAGTATTACAATGGGTAAACAAATTACTGTCGAGCAATTGATAGAAAAGTGCATAATTATGAGAATATCCAGGCATGATCATGTATATAGGCATCACGTCTGTGACAAGTAGACCGAAACGATTCTGCATCTACTACTATTACTCCACACAGCGACCGCTATCCAGCATGCATCTAGAGTATTAAGTTCATAAGAACAGAGTAACGCGTTAGGCAAGATGACATGATGTAGAGGGATAAACTCAAGCAATATGATATAAGCCCCATCTTTTTATCCTCGATGGCAACAATACAATACGTGCCTTGCTGCCCCTGCTATCACTGGGAAAGGACACCGCAAGATTGAACCCAAAGCTAAGCACTTCTCCCATTGCAAGAAAGATCGATCTAGTAGGCCAAACGAAACTGATAATTCGAAAAGACTTGCAAAGATAACAAATCATACATAAAAGATTTCAGAGAAGAATCAAATATTGTTCATAGATAATCTTGATCATAAACCCACAATTCATTGGATCTCGACAAACACACCACAAAAAGAATTACATTGAATAGATCTCCAAGAAGATCAAGGAGAACTTTGTACTGAGATCCAAAGAGAGAGAAGAATTCATCTAGCTAATAACTATGGACCCGAAGGTCTATGGTAAACTACTCACACATCATCGAAGAGGCTATGGTGTGGATGTAGAAGCCCTCCATGATCGATTCTCCCTCCGGTGGAGCTCCGGAAAAAGCCCCAAGATGGGATCTCTTGGGTACAGAAGGTTGCGGCGGTGGAAATAGTGTTTCGTGGTGCACCTGGATGTTTTCAGGGTATGTGGATATATATAGGAGGAAGAAGTAGGTCGGTGGAGTTGTGAGGGGCCCACGAGGGTGGGGACGCGCCTCCCTGCCTCATGGCCTCCTCGCTCCTTTCTTGACGTCTACTCCAAGTCCCCTGGATCACGTTTGTTCCAAAAATAACTCTCCCGAAGGTTTCATTAAGTTTGGATTCCGTTTGATATTCCTTTTTTACGAAAAACTGAAATAGGCAAAAAAAAACAACAATTTGCACTGGGCCTTGGGTTAGTAGGTTAGTCCCAAAAATAATATAGAAGTGTATAATAAAGCCCATTAAACATCCAAAACAAATAATATAATAGCATGGAACAATAAAAAATTATAGATACGTTGGAGACGTATCAAGGTCTTGAAAAATTTGAGGATCAACTCTGTTCTCATATAAATCATTCAAGTCAAAATTCATAGTGTCACCACTTGACTGTCCTAGTCTTTTTTTAAAAGCCTCCAAAAGTATAGCAGCCTTGCCTTCATGGTCAGTGATTTCCACTTGTTCATCATTTACCAACTGTCAGGACCCCGACTCAATGACACATCGATCTAGCATGTAACACCTCATATCACTTTGCGGCCTCACGCACGGTATTCCCACGGGTGTCGCCTTACCTTTGCCCGGGACCGTTTGCGTCTTTTGGCACACGTATATGATAGTGTCGCTAGCATCCATATGATAAGGAGCCCGGGCTGACATGGCTAGTCGTAAACCCAAAGTGGCACAAACTTACAGGGACATGCATCCATGACCCAACATCGAACGTGTCGGTCATCAGCGAGTGAATCCAGGCTGTAGCACTGGGCTAGCAGGACTCCGGTGAACCGGGCTGTAGCGGGCTAACAGGACTCCGGTATTCATCGCGTGACATTTCCTCGAAGGGACAGACACAGGAACGAAGAAGGACACATGCCGGCCAGCCTAAGTGTTCCGGAGCAGTAGCAAGCTACCATGGCTCAGTGGAAACACTAGGAGACATTTCCCGGTAAGAGAGGCCACCAAGGATAAACAACTAGGTTGTCAGATCCCACACATACCAAGCATTTCAATAACATACACACAATATGCTCGATATGTGCAAATACAACATGGCATCACAACATGACTCTACAACTCAAATATTTATTCAATAGGCTCCGAGGAGCGAGATATTACAAACATAGGTCTCATGACCCAACATTCAGAGCATACAAATCAAAACACAAGCGGAAGCTATCATGTCTGAGTACAGACATCTATAAATGAAAAAGGCTGAAAGCCTGACTATCTACCAGATCCTGCCGAGGCACAAGATCGTAGCTGAGGTAACAAGCTAAACGTCGAAGTCCAAGCGGAACTACTAGCGAGACTGAAGTCTCTCTGCAAAAACAGAAAATAGGCAAACATGAGTACAAATGTACCCAGCAAGACTTACATCAGATCTATCTACATATGCATCATTATCAACAAAGGGGGTGGTGGAGTTTAACTGCAGCAAGCCAGCTTTGACTCGGTGGCTAACCTGAACTACGACTGCAAGTAACTCTTTTGAGGTGGCGCACACGAGTCCACATATTCACCATATCAATACACCACTATGGATCCGCTCCCATCTCCCTACGAGAACGCCATCCATAGCACTCACGCTTATCTTGCATATTTTAGAGTATCCACTTTCACTTGTCTATGAACTATGCAAGGGGTCCAAGTTTCCATATCCGAGGAATCCGGCTAGTCGAATAGATAATGATAACCCTGCAGGGGTGTACTTGTTCACACACGCTTTCGCCACTTATCGCCCTGTACACGTCATGTACCTCGGAAACCTTCAAGCGAAAGCCGGGCGAGGGAGTCGGCCACGACTTGACTAACCGAACAAGTCTCTAGTCCAGGTTTATCGCCTATTCGGGTTCCATCCGCAAGGAGATCCGGCCGGGGTGTCGCTCACGGCCCCAAACGATGTGTGCAGGGTTCCCAAGCCCACCTCGACGGGTGGATCTACGCTTGGTACACCGTGCCACTGTGCCTAGTCTGTCCCAAGCCCACCTGTACCGGGTGCCACTTGGTAGACTACTAACACTACCTACAAACACCAGAAACTAGTTGCAACTCCTGGACAGAGATCAAGTTGATTACTAAGTCGAGAGAGCTTGGAGCGCTCGGAGCTCAGTGTGTGGTAGTAACTGATCATGGATCACAAACACAGAACTCAGTTCCTGAGGACGGCTGCAATGAGACAACCCACCATGTACTCCTACATGGCCTCTCACCGCTACCTTTACCAAATCGTGTTCACACACTTAGCTCATACACAGTAGGACATGTTCACACGCCTCTGATTCATCCCCGATGAATCAGACCTGACTCAACTCTAAGCAGTAGCAGGCATGACAAACAAGCATGAATGAGTAGGCACAACAGGGCTCAAACAACTCCTACTCATGCTAGTGGGTTTCATCTATTTACTGTGGCAATGACAGGTCATGCAAAGGATAAAGGGGTTCAGCTACCGCAACAAGTAACAGATGAATCGTTGTTGTCCTAATGCAGTAAAAGAGAGCAGGAGCGAGAGAGTGGGATTTTATCGGAATGAACAAGGGGGTTTTGCTTGCCTGGCACTTCTGAAGATAGCGTTGAGTCTTCATCAGTGTCAGCGATCACAACGTCGGAACACGTCTATCGAGAGGGAACAATTACCGGCAAACAAGGAAAAACACAATCAATGCAATGCGACAATATGATGCATGCTATGACATGGCAATATGAATGTGTTTTGGGCTAATGCACTTAGCTATGATTTAAATGAAGTTGGTTTGAATACATGATTCAAATTCCAACTCCATATATGATTATTTAAATGCCCTTTATTTGTTTTGTCCAAAACAGAGGACAAACATTGTTCAAACATGCATGAAAATGGTACAGATGGATTCCTTGAATTTTTCTGATAATTTTTCATATATAAATTATTTAATTTGGAGTTACGGTTGAATTTCTATGATTTATTGAAGTTTTAGCTATTTTCTGGAATTTCAGAATTAAATTAAATCCAGAAAACATTACTGCATCAGCATGACATTGGCATGACGTCAGCAGGTCAACAGGGGCTGGTCCGGGTCAAACCTGACTAGTGGGGCCCACTGGTCAGTGACTCAGGTGACAAACAGAGTTAATTAACTCTAACTAATCAAATTAATAGCCACGGGGCCCACTGTCAGTGTCAGCAGGGGTAATTAGTTAAACTAATTCGATTAGTGCTAATCCTAATTAGCTAACAGGGCTGGGCCCCACCTGTCATGGACATAGGGGGGGTCCCGACATGGTCAAAGTGGGTCAAACCCACCGGCGACATGACACCGGCGAGGCCCGAGACGGCGGCGCGAACCGGAAACGCGCTACAGGGCATGGGCGAGGCCGTGCTTGGGCTCGTTGGAGAGCCCTTGCTGGTGCGCATCGAACGGTGGTGGTGGCCGTGCCTGTGGTGGCCGGTACCGACAACGGCGAGCTCGTGAGCGGCGGCCGGAGTTCGGGTGCGATCGGGTTCGGCGCTGCTGCTCACAGACGAGGGAGCTGAGGCGCTGGAGGGGCTCTACGGGTCGCGGCTAGCGCAACGGGTGCACGCCCGTGACCAAATGGTCACCGTGATTTCGCCGGCGACGAGCCCGTGCGGCGGAGCGTCTCGGCTCCGGTAGAGGGGGCGACTAGAGCTCGAAATCGGACATGGGGTTAGGGGGAAACGAAGCAGGGGCTGACGGGGATCATGCAGGGAGGGTCAGCGAGCTCGGGGAAGCACGAACGGCAGTGAATCGACGGCGACCATCGGCGGTGGTCGAGGACGAAGACGATGGCATGGAGGCGATGCAGAGCTTCCCGAGGGGCTTGGCTTGGTGGGGAGGAAGAGGGGGTCGAGGCGGAGCTCCTGAGCTCAGCGGAAGGGCGAGGGGTGGCCGGTGGCTATGGATGCGACGGCGGCGCCCTCCGGTGGCTCTCGGTGGTGCTCCAAATCGAGGGAGGGAGAGAGCTAGAGCGAGCAGGGAGAAAGGATAGCGGTCGAGGGCGTCTCCGTGGCGTTGCTAGAGGGCTCGGGGAGGAAGCAGGAGGTGGCCAGGGAAAGCAGGAGGTGGCCGAGGCAGCGTCGGCGCCCGTCGGCCACGCGCGCTGCCTACTGGCGCGGGGAAGACGACAGGAGGAGGACGCCTGGTGGGCTGGGCCGCACAGCTGGGCCGGCAACAGTAGCGGGCCGCGCAGGTAGGCTGAGGTAAGTTCTGCTCTATTTTACTTTTCTTCTGTTTTGTTTTTTTCAATTATTTTGCCACTGTTTTGATTTTAAAATAATTCAAACAATGCCAAAACTCCTCTGAATATTTTTATTTTGCTAGATGGACTTTTCCAAAAGCTCATAAAATATTTTAGGGGTATTTGAAATTATATTCTAATTATATGAATATAATCCAAATTCAAATAGCTAATGATTTAAATTCAAAGTCCCAAAAATAAATCCTTTTAAAATGTTCATTATTTTTGGTTTGGATCAAAACCCTTGCCAAAAATATTAAACATCTAAGAAGAGCATTTTGGAACAATGAATGAGATTTTAGGGTTTTTGCCCTTCTTTAATTTAAGTTTTTGAGGCTTCCAAATTTCCTCAGTTCAAGTTTCAGAAATTTAAACATGATGCACAGATGGAAGCAAGCATAGGTCAGGCCAGAACTAGGGATGTGACAACTCACCCCCACTAAACAAGAATCTCATCTCGAGATTCAAGCGTAGGGTAAGATGAAGGGGAAACGCAAACTAGTATAATCTTCACGATCCAGGTTGCACTTCAAATGAATGTTGATTCGATCACCATCTTTGTCCCGTCGTCTTGCTCTGAGAACTCCAGCTAGCATGACAACAAGAGGAAAAGGACAACTCCGGAAGAATCGATCTTCTCGAAGATCAATCAACTTAGGATCAGCTCACCAAGTGAGTCATAGCAACATCTCTTGAGCTGAGACACGAAGCATACATCTGAAGAAGTGGAGTGAGACAGATGACAAGGGCTCGCTAAGTAGACAACAACTCCAGACTTAAGAATGTGGTGATCGGTTGTCAACGTAGCGAGGAGTTGAGTTGCCATGATACCACAACGAGGCACCTTAGGGATGGTGACTCGTAGATATATCCCCTTAAGTGGCAAAATAATTACCTTTGATTCAGAGATCATTGAAACTCTTTAAACCAGCCTAAGGCAAATCAAAATCGATCATTAGGAGGAGTTCGGTAGAATGACATACTCGGACTTGGACGATGTGGATTACCTTGTTGAAGACAACGTAATGGATGAATTTGCTTACCACCGGAAATGGAAGGGACCCATGGTAGAATGGAACATTGGCGGTGCAAGCTGGGAACAAAATGCAAATGCTGGGAATGATTCTGGTAACTGGGGAAGAACCCAACAATAGATAGTGAATTCATTGTTTGAAAAGGTCATAGCATTGCCGAGGAAACTGAGAGCATCCCAGTTAGTGTCGATGATAACACCTAGCGCTTGTGCGTGCTCTCAAGAACTTGAGCATCTCCACAATCATCAAGGTTTTATCAACATCCGTGTCAAGGGTGCTGACAACACAACATACTACCATGATGAATAGCGATGGACGATGCAGATGCAAAGGAAGACAACACCTTCTCAGATTTCACCTTAGCGGGGCCAAGGGGACTAAATCTGGATGATCGACCGAGAGACATTTAGCACTCCGCTTCTAATGTTCTCCTTGATGTTCTAGTGCAACCCATTAATTAAAATGGTTTGGTTCCCAGAACATCAAGTAAAAGGTCGGACTTCGGGAGCACAAAAGAAAGTCCATAAGGAACATCTAAGGAGTAAATCCTACGAAGTCCTTATGGGGAGGTGACCAACTTCTCCAATCAAGATACTACAATATTGGGTCTCCCGGCGGGGTGTGTTGGCCACGACATTCACTTTACCGGTTATCGCGAGACCAATATTATAATTCTTGGGAAATGTTCCAACCATCATATCTGCCAGAGATTCAGATCTAGTTGGTGTCAGGATATTCCAGACTCATCGAGTCTAGGGAGAAAAAGAAAGTTTGCAACACAATTCAACGAGATGACGTTGCGAGAATCTCGGGAGATGAACTACGATAGCAAGCTCCAAAACATGAGCTGGTTCTGCTACACACATGTGAACATGTTGTCTCAGTCAAACATGATCACATGGTAGTCTTACAATAAAACACTACCGAGTTCCGGTGGGGAACCATCATCGAGGATGTCGAAGTCTTGTGCATGACCTAGGATTAGCACATCAACTCCTTTTCCTTGAACAAATCAATCAGTGGCTTGGTGTGCTACAGAATACATATGGAGTGGAGGTAATTAATCTACCAAACCACAGTATACTTTGCACATGCATGACTGACTTGGGACGATTCCAGAGGAAGCAAAACTAACTTTCTCGAACCCACGGCAGCAACTTACATCAAATGCACGTGAATCAAAGAAAGTCACTTCTTTCATCCAGCATATACTTCATGAACGGGGCATGAAGAAAATGCCTATAAAAGTTTCCAACACTAGGTTGATGTTCAACATGAATCATGGGGGAGACAAAATGCTGCTGATGGGCTCAACAACAACTCATCGGAATTTCCATATCACTGGACTTCCACCATCATGTGAACACGGTGATAGTATTGGTCAGACCAAAATATGTAATGGTATATGCTCGAGGGATCAACCACGAGTAAGACAACATTACGAGCATCGTTGGTACTGATTTGGTTGACGATAGCCCACACTCAAATCAAAGGATTGATAAGACAATAGGTCCAGCAACTGATCACAAGGACCAATCGATGAAGATATCATATTTCTCCAACACACACTACACAAGAATATCCCTTTGGAATGAACTAAGTTAGGCAAACTTTTATCTTCCAATTCTCCAAGTTGTTGTCTAGCTTAACCAACTAGCTCAGGGGTATCCAACACGGATTCTTGGAGAAATAGTGGTTTACAGGAATAAACCAACTTGATCACGAGAGCAACATAGCGGTCAGGCGACAACCTGGTGATACTTCCGAGAAGAAATTCGGAATATCATGAACCACCGGTATGTTACTAAGCTCGAGAACAATCTTGCTTTTCAGGGCAAGATGATATGACCAAATGAGCGAGGACTTGACAAAATCCTAACTCATCAATCAAAGAGTGCACCAGGAAATAAGGACTAGGTAGCACAATCTATCTTAGAATGGTGATTCAATAACCAACATGCTAAGAATGAGAATATTGTCCATTTAACTACCAAGCAACTAGTTGCTAGGGGTACTGATTTCACACATCATAGTTCACCCGTCGGCATTCCGGTTGCAACAACACGGTAGCCGAGGAATGAATAATGATGGCGAGAAGTATCACTGCACCAAGAATTCATAAGATGATGTGTAATTCCTATGACTTTCTTGACATAAAGAGGGTAATACTTCAGGGTAGAACAGAACAAAAACTGGATTAGCATTTTGATCTGCGGAGCACCACTATTTTGACCCAATCCTAGATATGGATGAGGTACTGAAGCTTGTTTCTCCTAGTCATTCCGGAATAGAATGGCTTGACAGACCACAAGAGTAATAGGCATCAATGAACGAATGCACACATAATCTTGACTATCAATTGATAGAAGAGGGTCAGAAGACAACTAAAGAGGGACAACTCAAAGGAACATACGATTTTCTGAGTTGTGGATGCATGGTTTAGCATGTCGAACGAATTCAACATATTTCTTCCGGGCAATCCATGCGGAAGGGTAGAACTGGCAGAGCCACAATATATAATGCAGAACTCATCAAGAGCACTCTGGTTGTGATCGTTCAGTTCAACGAGGAACTTCTGCCATAAGTAGTTCATGGTATTTGGAAGAAGAAGGTACCACGGACTTCAAGGACTATCGCAAAGGTTACTAATAACCTAAGGGAGCTAGCAATTACTATCAACATGAAGTAAGTAGGGTGAATCTCGGGTTCAAAACCCAAGGATAGAATACCTACTACTAGGTAGCATCACGGAATGCTTTCGAGAATAAAGGCCAGAATCTTCACACTGGGACACAAAACATGGTTAGACTACTAGATGATCCCCTGAGACACCTAGGGTCATAATAATAACTCCAACATAAAGGTCGAGGCAGTAGAGTACCTCAACTCAACAATTTGTGTGATTAACCTGGCCTAAAAGGACATTGAAACCAGAGGAAAAGGATTTTGCAAATGCATCAGACTGTTTAGAAACCTGGGATGACTCGGACAGCATAACGGCTGTAAATGCTCAGAAAAGATTTGAGACATTCACAAAAATGGTGGCATAGCCACTCAGAGGCACAATATCAAGGTTTGGAGATCAACATTTAACATACAGAAGTAGTAGGAACTAAACTCAAGCTTAAATCCAACAATCTTATAAGTCTACAGATTAGTAACACGTGATCCTGATAGAAGAAGAGAAAGCCTAGTTCCTTAACCCCGTAGGAAAGATAAGATGACTCAGATCAGAAGGGCATAAGGTATAAGGAGTAAAAAGAGCCTTACGTTCCATCCCACAATCAATTCCCTTACATAACTAAAGCATTTCTAGACTCAACTTCGACCAGTTTGGCTTGGTAATCCTACAGGTAGTCAAGCTCTGATACTAACGCTGTCAGGACCCCGACTCAATGCCACATCGATCTAGCATGTAACACCTCATATCACTTTGTGGCCTCACGAACGGTATTCCCACGGGTGTCGCCTTACCTTTGCCCGGGACCGTTTGCGTCTTTTGGCACACGTATATGATAGTGTCGCTAGCATCCATATGATAAGGAGCCCGGGCTGACATGGCTAGTCGTAAACCCAAAGTGGCACAAACTTACAGGGACATGCATCCATGACCCAACATCGAACGTGTCGGTCATCAGTGAGTGAATCCAGGCTGTAGCACTGGGCTAGCAGGACTCCGGTGAACCGGGCTGTAGCGGGCTAACAGGACTCCGGTATTCATCGCGTGACATTTCCTCGAAGGGACAGACACAGGAACGAAGAAGGACACATGCCGGCCAGCCTATGTGTTCCGGAGCAGTAGCAAGCTACCATGGCTCAGTGGAAACACTAGGAGACATTTCCCGGTAAGAGAGGCTACCAAGGATAAGCAACTAGGTTGTCAGATCCCACACATACCAAGCATTTCAATAACATACACACAATATGGTCGATATGTGCAAATACGACATGGCATCACAACATGACTCTACAACTCAAATATTTATTCAATAGGCTCCGAGGAGCGAGATATTACAAACATAGGTCTCATGACCCAACATTCAGAGCATACAAATCAAAACACAAGCGGAAGCTATCATGTCTGAGTACAGACATCTATAAATGAAAAAGGCTGAAAGCCAGACTATCTACCAGATCCTGCCGAGGCACAAGATCGTAGCTGAGGTAACAAGCTAAACGTCGAAGTCCAAGCGGAACTACTAGCGAGACTGAAGTCTCTCTGCAAAAAGATAAAATAGGCAAACGTGAGTACAAATGTACCCAGCAAGACTTACATCAGATCTATCTACATATGCATCATTATCAACAAAGGGGGTGGTGGAGTTTAACTGCAGCAAGCCAGCTTTGACTCGGTGGCTAACCTGAACTACGACTGCAAGTAACTCTTTTGAGGTGGCGCACACGAGTCCACATATTCACCATATCAATACACCACTATGGATCCGCTCCCGTCTCCCTACGAGAACGCCATCCATAGCACTCACGCTTATCTTGCGTATTTTAGAGTATCCACTTTCACTTGTCTATGAACTATGCAAGGGGTCCAAGTTTCCATATCCGATGAATCCGGCTAGTCGAATAGATAATGATAACCCTGCAGGGGTATACTTGTTCACACACGCTTTCGCCACTTATCGCCCTGTACACGTCATGTACCTCGGCAACCTTCAAGCGGAAGCCGGGCGAGGGAGTCGGCCACGACCTGACTAACCGAACAAGTCTCTAGTACAGGTTTATCGCCTATTCGGGTTCCATCCGCAAGGAGATCCGGCCGGGGTGTCGCTCACGGCCCCAAACGATGTGTGCAGGGTTCCCAAGCCCACCTCGACGGGTGGATCTACGCTTGGTACACCGTGCCACTGTGCCTAGTCTGTCCCAAGCCCACCTGTACCGGGTGCCACTTGGTAGACTACTAACACTACCTACAAACACCAGAAACTAGTTGCAACTCCTGGACAGAGATCAAGTTGATTAATAAGTCGAGAGAGCTTGGAGCGCCCGGAGCTCAATGTGTGGTAGTAACTGATCATGGATCACAAACACAGAACTCAGTTCCTGAGGACGGCTGCAATGAGACAACCCACCATGTACTCCTACATGGCCTCTCACCGCTACCTTTACCAAATCGTGTTCACACACTTAGCTCATACACAGTAGGACATGTTCACACACCTCTGATTCATCCCCGATGAATCAGACCTGACTCAACTCTAACCAGTAGCAGGCATGACAAACAAGCATGAATGAGTAGGCACAATAGGGCTCAAACAACTCCTACTCATGCTAGTGGGTTTCATCTATTTACTGTGGCAATGACAGGTCATGCAAAGGATAAAGGGGTTCAGCTACCGCAACAAGTAACAGATGAATCGTTGTTGTCCTAATGCAGTAAAAGAGAGCAGGAGCGAGAGAGTGGGATTTTATCGGAATGAACAAGGGGGTTTTGCTTGCCTGGCACTTCTGAAGATAGCGCTGAGTCTTCATCAGTGTCAGCGATCACAACGTCGGAACACGTCTATGGAGAGGGAACAATTACCGGCAAACAAGGAAAAACACAATCAATGCAATGCGACAATATGATGCATGCTATGACATGGCAATATGAATGTGTTTTGGGCTAATGCACTTAGCTATGATTTAAATGAAGTTGGTTTGAATACATGATTCAAATTCCAACTCCATATATGATTATTTAAATGCCCTTTATTTGTTTTGTCCAAAACAGAGGACAAACATTGTTCAAACATGCATGAAAATGGTACAGATGGATTCCTTGAATTTTTCTGATAATTTTTCATATATAAATTATTTAATTTGGAGTTACGGTTGAATTTCTATGATTTATTGAAGTTTTAGCTATTTTCTGGAATTTCAGAATTAAATTAAATCCAGGAAACATTACCGCGTCAGCATGACGTTGGCATGACGTCAGCAGGTCAACAGGGGCTGGTCCGGGTCAAACCTGACCAGTGGGGCCCACTGGTCAGTGACTCAGGTGACTAACAGAGTTAATTAACTCTAACTAATCAAATTAATAGCCACGGGGCCCACTGTCAGTGTCAGCAGGGGGTAATTAGTTAAACTAATTCGATTAGTGCTAATCCTAATTAGCTAACAGGGTTGGGCCCCACCTGTCATGGACATAGGGGGGTCCCGACATGGTCAAAGTGGGTCAAACCCACCGGCGACATGACGCCGACGAGGCCCGAGACGGCGGCGCGAACCGGAAACGCGCTACAGGGCACGGGCGAGGCCGTGCTTGGGCTCGTTGGAGAGCCCTTGCTGGTGCACATCGAATGGTGGCGGTGGCCGTGCCTGTGGTGGCTGGTATCGACGACGGCGAGGTCGTGAGCGGCGGCCGGAGTTCGGGTGCGGTCGGGTTCGGCGCTGCTGCTCACAGACGAGGGAGCTGAGGCGCTGGAGGGGCTCTACGGGTCGCGGCTAGCGCAACGGGTGCACGCCCGTGACCAAATGGTCACCGTGATTTCGCCGGCGACGAGCCCGTGCGGCGGAGCGTCTCGGCTCCGGTAGAGGGGGCGGCTAGAGCTCGAAATCGGACATGGGGTTAGGGGGAAACGAAGCAGGGGCTCACGAGGATCATGCAGGGAGGGTCAGCGAGCTCGGGGAAGCACGAACGGCAGCGAATCGACGGCGACCATTGGCGGTGGTCGAGGACGAAGACGATGGCATGGAGGCGATGCAGAGCTTCCCGAGGGGCTTGGCTTGGTGGGGAGGAAGAGGGGGTCGAGGCGGAGCTCCTGAGCTCAGCGGAAGGGCGAGGGGTGGCCGGTGGCTATGGATGCGACGACGGCGCCCTCCGGTGGCTCTCGGTGGTGCTCCAAATCGAGGGAGGGAGAGAGCTAGAGCGAGCAGGGAGAAAGGATAGCGGTCGAGGGCGTCTCCGTGGCGTTGCTAGAGGGCTCGGGGAGGAAGCAGGAGGTGGCCAGGGAAAGCAGGAGGTGGCCGAGGCAGCGTCGGCGCCCGTCGGCCACGCGCGCTGCCTACTGGCGTGGGGAAGACGACAGGAGGAGGACGCCTGGTGGGCAGGGCCGCACAGCTGTGCCGGCAACAGTAGCGGGCCGCGCAGGTAGGCTGAGGTAAGTTCTGCTCTATTTTACTTTTCTTCTGTTTTGTTTTTTTCAATTTATTTTGCCACTGTTTTGAATTTAAAATAATTCAAACAATGCCAAAAACTCCTCTGAATATTTTTATTTTTCTAGATGGACTTTTCCAAAAGCTCATAAAATATTTCAGGGGTATTTGAAATTATATTCTAATTATATGAATATAATCCAAATTCAAATAGCTAATGACTTAAATTCAAAGTCCCAAAAATAAATCCTTTTAAAATGTTCATTATTTTTGGTTTGGATCAAAACCCTTGCCAAAAATATTAAACATCTAAGAAGAGCATTTTGGAACAATGAATGAGATTTTAGGGTTTTTGCCCTTCTTTAATTTAAGTTTTTGAGGCTTCCAAATTTCCTCAGTTCAAGTTTCAGAAATTTAAACATGATGCACAGATGGAAGCAAGCATAGGTCAGGCCAGAACTAGGGATGTGACACCAACATTGCAATCTTATTATGTCTATGGTTTATTGATGCCTTATTGTGGAAGTATTTAGTGTTCTCATCACCAAACTTAACACCTTTATTTTTTTTCCTTTGTTTCCAATAGGTCTTCTGATTATTAAGCACCACCAACAGATACTCTTTTAACAAAGTCCTGCAATTTGCCTCTGATAACCCACAAGTATAGGGGATCGCAACAATTTTCGAGGGTAGAGTATTCAACCCAAACTTATTGATTCGACACAAGGGGAGCCAAAGAATATTCTCAAGTATTAGCAGCTAAGTTGTCAATTCAACCACACCTAGAAACTTAATATCTGCAGCAAGGTATTTAGTAGCAAAGTAATATGATAATAGTGGTAACAGTAGCAAAGTAATATTTTTGGGTTTTGTAGGGATTGTAATAGTAGCATCGGAAAAGTAAATAAGCGAAGAACAATATAGGAAAAGCACGTAGGCATTGGATAGGTGATGGAGAATTATGTCGGATGCTATCGATCATGCAACAGTTATAACATAGGGTGACACAGAACTAGCTCCAGTTCATCAATGTAGGCATGTATTCCGAATATAGTCATACGTGCTTATGGAAAAGAACTTGCATGACATCTTTTGTCCTACCCTCCCATGGCAGCGGGGTCCTATCGGAAACTAAGGGTTATTATGGCCTCCTTTTAATAGAGTACCGGAATAAAGCATTAACACACAATGAATACATGAACTCCTCAAACTACGGTCATCACCGGTAATGGTCCCGATTATTGTCACATCGAGGTTAACGGATCATAACACATAATAGGTGACTATAGACTTGTAAGATAGGATGAAGAACTCACATATATTCATGAAAACACAATAGGTTCAGATCTGAAATCATGGCACCTCGGCCCTAGGACAAGCATTGAGGATAGCGAAGTCATAGCAACATACATCTCAAAACATAATGGATACGAGGGATCAAACCCTAACAAAACTAACTCGATTACATGATAAATCTCATCCAACCCATCACCGTCCAGCAAGCCTACGATGGAATTACTCACGCACGACAGTGAGCATCATGAAATTGGTGATGGAGGAAGGTTGATGATGACGATGGTGACGGATTCCCCTCTCCGGAGCCCCGAACGGACTCCCGGTCAGCCCTCCCGAGAGAGTTTAGGGCTTGGTGGCGGCTCTGTATTGTAAAATGCGATGAATCCTTCTCTGTGATTTTTTCACCCGAACATGAATATATGGAGTTGGAGTTGAAGTCGGTGGACCGTCAGGGGGCCCACGAGGCAGGGGGGC
>NC_041388.1:393048450-393069733 GCF_002162155.2 Triticum dicoccoides | reverse complement strand
CTTCTTCCAGTATTTTTTATATATTCCAAAAATAATCTCCGTTGATTTTCAGGTCATTCCGAGAACTTTTATTTCTGTACAAAAATAACACCATGGCAATTCTGCTGAAAACAGCGTCAGTCCGGGTTAGTTCCATTCAAATCATGCAAGTTAGAGTCCAAAACAAGGGAAAAAGTGTTTGGAAAAGTAGATACGACGGATACGTATCAACTATTCCAAGATTAAACCTTTGCTTGTCCTCAAGCAATTTAGTAGATAAACTAAAAGTAATAAAGAAAAACTTTTACAAACTCTGTTTGCTCTTGTTGTTGTAAATATGTAAAGCCAGCATTTAGGTTTTCAGCAAAGATTATGAACTAACCATATTCACAATAACATTTAGGTCTCATGTTTACTCATATCAATGGCATAACCAGCTAGCGAGCAATAATAACAAATCTTGGATGACAACACTTTCTCAAAACAATCATGATATGATATAACAAGATGGTATCTCGCTAGCCCTTTTTGAGACCGCAAAACATAAATGGAGAGCACCTTTAAGGATCAAGGACTGACTAGACATTGTAATTCATGGTAAAAGAGATCCAGTCACAGTCATACTCAATGTAAACTAACTGTAATGGATGCAAATGACAGCGGTGCTCTCCAACTGGTGCTTTTTAATAAGAGGATGATGACTCAACATAAAAGTAAATAGATAATCCCTTCACAGAGGGAAGCAGGGATTTGTAGAGGTGCCAGAGCTCGGTTTTCAAATAGATATGAATAATATTTTGAGCGTACACTTTCATTGTCAACATAACAACTGAGAGATCTCGATATCTTCCATGCTACACACATTATAGGCAGTTCCCAAGCAGAATGGTAAAGTTGTACCCCCCCCACCACCAACAAGCATCAATCCATGGCTCGCCCGAAATAATGGGTGCCTCCAACTAACAACAATCCTGGGGGAGTTTTGTTTGCAATTATTTTGATTTGATTTGAGCATGGGACCGGGCATCCCGGTGACCAGCCATTTTCTCGTGAATGAGGAGCGGAGTCCACTCCTCTTGAGAATAACCCGCCTAGCATGGAGGATACAGACATCCCTAGTTGATACGTGAGCTATTCGAGCATACAAAACAGAATGTTTATTTGAATGTTTAGAGTTTGGAACATACAAATTTACTTGGAACGGCAGGTAGATACCGTATATAGGTAGGTATGGTGGACTCATATGGAATAAATTTGGGGTTTATGGAATTGGATGCACAAGCAGTATTCCCGCTTAGTACAAGTGAAGGCTAGAAAAATACTGGGAAGCGACCAGCTAGAGAGCGACAGCAGTCATGAACATGCATTAAAATCAATCAACACCGAATGCAAGCATGAGTAGGATATAATGCACCATGAACATAAATATCGTGGAGGCTATGTTGATTTTGTTTCAACTACATGCGTGAACATGTGCCAAGTCAAGCCACTCAAATCGTTCAAAGGAGGATACCACCCTATCATACCACATCACAACCATTTTAATTTCATGTTGGCACGCAAGGTAAACCATTATAAACCCCTAGTTAATTAAGCATGGCATAAGCAACTATAATCTCTAATTGTCATTGCAAATATGTTTCTTCCATAATAGGATGAACCAGGAACGATGAACTAATCATATTTACAAAAACAACAGAGGTCGAGTTCATACCAGCTTTCCTCATCTCAATAAGTTCATCATATAATCATCATTATTGCCTTTCACTTGCACGACCGAATAGTGTGGATAATAATAATAGTGCACGTGCATTGGACTAAGATGGAATCTGCAAGCATTCAATTCAAGAGAGAAGACAAGGTAATATGGGCTCTTTGATAGATCAACAATAATGCATACAAGAGCCACTCAACATTTTCATCATGGTCTTCTCCTCTCGACCCCCAAAGGAAAGAAAAGAAACAAAACTATTTACACGGGAAAGCTCCCAACAAGCAAAAGAAGAACGAGAAGTCTTTTGGGTTTTCTTTTAATTACTACTACTATAGGCATGTAAAGTAAACTAACTAAAAGCTACAACTTATTTTTTTCTTAAGGTTTTTCAAACACACAAGAAGAAAGCGAGAAAAGAAAATAAAATAGCATGGATGATACAATGAAAAAGTATGAGCACCAACAACTGGCATGAGTGTATGAGCATGAGCGTAATGTCGGTGAGAGATACATACTCCCCCAAGCTTAGGATTTTGGCCTAAGTTGGTCTATGCCCATGGATGGCCTGGTGGATATCCGAAGTTGAAGCTGGGGTCGTATTGAGATGCATCAGCTACTGCCTGAAGAGCTGCAGCTTGGAGGCGGGCTGCCTCCGTCCTCCTCTCGTACTCGGTCACCTCCTCCCTGGTTATAACATATCTCCCTTTTGCCTGAAAGTCAAAGAAAGTAGGAGCAGGGAGAGGGACGTGATAGGTGTGTCATCTGTCAAAGATTAGTCGGTACTAGAGGAACTGATTGTTCCTCTCAATAAACTGATCACGAGCCATGGCATTATAATCTAAATAAGCAGGAGGCAACTCAAGATCATCTCCATGTATGGGTATCTCCAGAAAATCAGCTAAACGGGTTGCATAAATTCCACCAAAGAAATCTCCATCAATACTATTATTATGCAACCTACGTGCAACAATGGCCCCCAAGTTATATTGTCTATCTCCTAATACAACACTCTTGAGAAGACTAATATCAGGAGCACACATGTGACACGCCTCATCCTTACCATTTATGCATCTACCTATAAAGAGAGCAAAATAATGTATAGCAGGAAAATGAATGCTCCCTATGGTAGCTTGCGTGATTTCTCTAGATTCCCCCATAGTTATACTAGCCAGGAAGTCTCTATATTCAGATTTGCGAGGTTCACTAACATTACCCCATTGTGGGAGTTTACAAGCAGTGTTAAAATCTTCTAAGTCCATGGTATAAAATTTATCATAAAGATCAAATAGGATAGTTTGAGAATTGTGTGATGATGAAAATTTAAACCTTCTCACAAATGAATCAGTGAGGTAGTAGTACTGACGGCACTTATCTGCCACGAAGCTCTCAAGATCGGCGTTACACACATATGCTTCAAATTCCTCCTTAATTCCTGTCCGAACCATGAAGTCCTCTGACGGCCATTCACAAGGCCGCACTTGAGCATCTCTTGGTAGTTCATTGTCCGGCTCACGTATTGCGGGCATGGGTCCTTGCTTCCTTGAGGAACCACCTTGGTAAATTTTACTAAACATATTTCTTCCTCTGAAAAATTTCTGAAATTTTTAGTAACTTAAAATAAAAGTGAACCAAACTCAACAAAATTGATAGCAACTACTCCTACAAGTGCCTAGAGGATATATCATGCATTAGAACTACTTTTGACCATATAAATTTGACATGCAAGCTCAAGAACAAGGTCACCTAAGCAGCAAAAAATTGCAATGAATAAAGCACTAGAACAAAAACTAATTGGACCATTGGAGGAGTCACATACCAAAGAACAATCCCCCAAAGAAGTTTTGTGAATGGAGCTTTGAGCAAGGAGATCGAAAATGGCAGCAAGATGAGCAAGCACTCGGGTTTGAGCTGGCTGGTGAATTTTTTGGCAGGAAGGAGTGTGTGGTGGCTGGAATAAGTGGAGGGGACCCACATGGGGTCCACGAGACAAGGGGCACGCCCTGCACCCTCATGGGCACGTGGCTGCTCCCCCTGCTGTGTTTTCAGTGCCAAATATTCTAAAATATTCTAGAAACAAACATATTTAAATTTAAGGGCATTTGGAGAACTTTTATTTTCGGGGTATTTTTTATTGCATGGATAATTCAGAAAACAGACAGAAAATACTATTTTTTTCTTTATTTAATATAAATAATAGAAAGTAAAAAGAGGGTACAGAGAGTTGTGTTTTCTAAATTCATCCATCTGATGCTCATCAAAAGGAATCCACTAATAAGGTTAATCAGGTCTTGTTAACAAACTCATTTCGAATAACATGAAACTGGAGAATTATCAAATAACACTAGGTTACCTCAACGGGGATAAGCACATCCCCAACAATAAGCATATCATATTTATTCTTTAGTAGGAAGAGGAAATTCAAAACCTCCAATAGCAATTGTTGAAATTTTTCCAATAGAATTGATACTGTGGACTTGAGGTTGTTTCCTCGGAAAGTGTACCATATGCTCATTACCATTAACATGAAAAGTGACATTGCCTTCATTGCAATCAATAACAGCCCCTGCAGTATTCAAAAAGGGTCTACTAAGGATAATCGACATACTATCGTCCTTGGGAATATCAAGAATAACTAAGTCCGTTAAAATAGTAACATTTGCAACCACAACAGGAACATCCTCACAAATACCGACAGGTATAGAAGTTGATTTATCAGCCATTTGTAAAGATATTTCAGTAGGTGTCAACTTATTCAAATCAAGTCTGTGATATAAAGACAGAGGCATAACACTAACACCGGCTCCAAGATCACATAAAGCAATTTTAAAATAGTTTCTTTTAATGGAGCATGGCATAGTTGGTACTCCTCGATCTCCAACTTTCTTTTATTAGTAATAATTTCTTTCATGTACTTGGCGTAAGGATTCATTTTATGCATATCAATCAAATGCATACGCAAAAATATAGGTCTAATCATTTCAGCAAAGCGCTCAAAATCCTCAACATCTTTTTTCTTGGATGGTTTAGGAGGAAAAGGCATGGGTTTCTGAACCCATGGTTCTCTTTCTTTACCATGCTTCCTAGCAATGAAGTCTCTCTTATCATAACGTTGATTCTTTGATTGTGGGTTATCAAGATCAACAACAGGTTCAATCTCTACATCATTATCATTGCTAGGTTGAGCATCAACATGAACATCATCATTAACATTATCACTAGGTTCATGTTCATTACCAGATTGTGTTTCAGCATCAGAAATAAAAGTATCATTAGGATTCTCAGGTGTGTCAATAACAGGTTCACTAGAAGTATGCAAAGTCCTATCATTTTTCTTCTTCTTTCTTTTAGACGGACTAGGTGTATCAATATTAGTTCTCTGATAATCTTGCTCAATTCCTTTTAGGATGGCCCTCAGGATACAAAGGTTCCTAAGTCATTTTACCGCCGCTAGTCATAACTCTAACAGCATTATCATTCTTCTTATTATTTAATTCATTGAGCAAATCATTTTGAGCTTTAAGTACTTGTTCTACTTGAGTGGTAACCATAGAAGCATGTTTACTAATAAGTTTAAGTTAACCTTTAACATTAGCCATATAATCACCCAAGTGTTCAAGCATATCAGCATTGTGTTTCAATTGTTCTACCAACATAAGCATTGAAGTTTTATTGTTTAACCATAAATTCATCAAACTCATCCAACCATGGGCTAGCAAACTTAGTAAATGGTATTTCACATTTATCGAATCTATAGAGAGAATTTACCTTTACTACCTGTGTCGGGTTATCGAGACCATGTATTTCTTCAATAGGTGGTAAATTCTTAACATCTTCTGTTTTAATACCTTTTTCTTTCATAGGTTTTTTTTGCCTCTTGCATATCTTCAGGACTGGGAAATAGAATACCCCTTTTCTTCGGAGTTGGCTTAGGAGTTGGTTCAGGAATGGTCCAATTGTTTTCATTAGTCAACATATTATTCAATAGCAATTCAGCTTGATCAACAGTTCTTTCCCTGAAAACACAACCAACACAACTATCCAGGTAATCTCTGGAAGCATCGGTTAGTCCATTATAAAAGATATCAAGTATTTCATGTTTCTTAAGAGGATGATCAGGCAAAGCATTAAGCAATCGGAGAAGCCTCCCCCAAGCTTGTGGGAGACTCTCTTCTTCAATTTGCACAAAATTATATATTTCCCTTAAAGCAGCTTGTTTCTTATGAGCGGGGAAATATTTAGCAGAGAAGTAATAAATCATATCCTGGGGACTACGCAACAACCAGGATCAAGAGAGTTAAACCATGTCTTAGCATCACCCTTTAATGAGAATGGAAAAACTTAAGGATAAAGTAATAGCGAGTTTTCTCATCATGTGTAAAGAGGGTGGCTATATCATTTAATTTAGTAAGATGTGCCACAATAGTTTCAGATTCATAGCCATAGAAAGGATCAGATTCAACCAAAGTAATTATCTCAGGATCGATAGAGAAATCATAATCCTTATCAGTAATAAAGATAGGTGAAGTAGCAAAAGCAGGGTCATATTTCATTCTAGCATTCAAAGACTTTTCTTTAAGCTTAGCTAATAATTTCTTAAGATCAGATCTATCATTGCAAGCTAAGGTGTCTCTAGCAGTTTCTTCATCCATAACATAACCCTCGGGAACAATAGGCAGTTCATATCTAGGGGGAGAATCTTCATCATCACTTTCATCAATATTATCAGTTTCAATAATTTCATTCTCTCTAGCCCTAGCAAGTTGTTCATCAAGAAATTCACCTAGCGGCACAGTAGTATCAAGCATAGAAGTAGTTTCATCATAAGTATCATGCAAAGCAGAAGTGGCATCATCAATAACATGTGACCTATCGGAATCAATAGCATGTGTAGGTGTCGCAAGTTTACTCAAAACAGAAGGTGAATCAAGTGCAGAGCTAGATGGCAGTTCCTTACCTCCCCTCGTAGTTGAGGGAAAATCTTGGTTCTTTGATCTTTCAAGTTCTTCATAGTGATCAGCAGATATAAATCCCAAGTGACTCAAAGAATAGAGCTATGCTCCTCGGCAATGGCGCCATAAAATAGTCTTGATAACCCACAAGTATAGGGGATCGCAACTGTTTTCGAGGGTAGAGTATTCAACCCAAATTTATTGATTCGACACAAGGGGAGCCAAAGAATATTATCAAGTATTAGCAATTGAGTTGTCAATTCAACCACACCTGGAAACTTAATATCTGCAGCAAGGTATTTAGTAGCAAAGTAATATGATAATAGTGGTAACGGTAGCAAAGTAATATTTTTGGGTTTTGTAGGGATTGTAATAGTAGCAACGAAAAAGTAAATAAGCGAAGAACAATATAGGAAAAGCTCGTAGGCATTGGATCGGTGATGGAGAATTATGTCAGATGCGACCGATCATGCAACAGTTATAACATAGGGTGATAAAGAACTAGCTCCATTTCATCCATGTAATGTAGGCATGTATTCCGAATATAGTCATACGTGCTTATGGAAAAGAACTTGCATGACATCTTTTGTCCTACCCTCCCATGGTAGCGGGGTCCTATTAGAAACTAAGGGATATTAAGGCTTCCTTTTAATAGAGTACCGGAACAAAGCATTAACACATAGTGAATACATGAACTCCTCAAACTACGGTCATCACCGGAAATGGTCCCGATTATTGTCACTTCGGGGTTAACGGATCATAACACATAATAGGTGACTATAGACTTGCCAGATAGGATCAAGAACTCACATATATTCATGAAAACATAATAGGTTTAGATCCGAAATCATGGCACTCGGGCCCTAGTGACAAGCATTAATCATAGCAAAGTCATAGCAACATCAATCTTAGAACATAGTGGATACTAGGGATCAAACCCTAACAAAACTAACTCGATTACATGATCAATCTCATCCAACCCATCACCGTCCAGCAAGCCTACCATGGAATTACTCACGCACAGCGGTGAGCATCATGAAATTGGTGATGGAGGAAGGTTGATGATGATGATGGCGACGGATTCTCCTCTCCGGAGCCCCGAATGGACTCCAGATGAGCCCTCCCAAGAGAGTTTAGGGCTTGGCGGCGGCTCCGTATCGTAAAACGCGATGAATCCTTCTCTCTGATTTTTTTCTCCCCGGACACGAATATATAGAGTTGGATTTGAGGTCGGTGGAGCGTCAGGGGGCCCACGAGGCAGGGGGCGCACCCAGGGGGGTAGGCACGCCCCCACCCTCATGGATAGAGTGTGGGCCCCTTGACGTGGATTCTTCTTCCAGTATTTTTTATATATTCCAAAAATAATCTCCATTGATATTCAAGTCATTCCGAGAACTTTTATTTATGCACAAAAATAACACCATGGCAATTCTGCTGAAAACAGCATTAGCCCGGGTTAGTTCCATTCAAATCATGCAAGTTAGAGTCCAAAACAAGGGCAAAAGTGTTTGGAAAAGTGGATACGATGGAGACGTATCAGCCTCAAACAAAGTTAAATCTCTAAATTCCTCAATCATATCCCAAAGGAAAATACAAGCATTTAGCTCATCAATCTGCTTTTTTAGACAAGATAGGCTCTTGGCCCACAGTTTGAGTGCTCTCCTTAAATTCTTGAATTTGGCATTAATTTTCTTAGCAGGATCAGTGAAGCCCACTGGAATATTCCATGCAGTTTGAATAATTTCCTTGGAAGAGTTGTGTTTCAGCCGGTAATTTTCAAACCTGAATACCTTAGACTTGGGAATCCTTGTTCCAGTTTTGATCATACATGGAATGTGATCAGAAATTGGTTTGGCTAGAGGAAGGGTAGTAGAATCAGGGAATGAAGTCATCCAAGCTACACATGTAAATATCCAATCTAAATTTTCCATAAGTGGACTATCCTGCATGTTACTCCAACTATATTGCCTACCTTTTAAGGGCAGTTCCACCAGCCCCAGATTACTAATAGCCTCATTGAACATAAGCATTTGGTTGACATCCCCTCCTGGTTTATTCCTATCATTAGGAGATCTGATAAAATTGAAATCCCCCATGATTATCCATTCAGTCTCATTATGCATTTGTATATAATTTAACCAATCTATGAATTCCAGTTTATCTTCATGGTTGCAAGGACCATATATATTAGTGAGCACTCAAGAGTGACAAGAGCTATTGCAAGTAAACTGGACTGTGAGAGAGAACTCATTTTGAAATATCATTTCACCATTGAAGAGGGCTCCATTCCAAGCTGTCAAAATACCATCAGAGGCCCCAATTGAGGGAAGGAATTCAAACTTGTTAAATCTTTGAGGGCAGAAATTGTGTAAGTAGGCAAGATCAAAAAATTCTATTTTAGTTTCTTGAATGCAAACAATACAGGCTGCACTCTCCTTAATTTTTTGCCTGATAGCCAACCATTTATCTGATGAATTAATACCCCTGACATTCCAATTCAGTATATTCCATGATCTGTTGTTATTCATTAACACAAATGATCAGATTGTAATTAAGCACCAAGTGCCATCCCTTGGTGTTCATCCTTGTATTAGTCAACTGTACAGACCCAGAAGAAACTTCCTTCCTCCACATATCAAGAGCAAAACAACCACAAGCATGAACATGAGCATTTTCCCAGGTTCTCAAAATACATTTGTCCCACTGAACCCACATACCACAGTCATGAGTACACACATAAAGTAGACCAGATCTCTTATCACTAACCAAAATGGGGCATAGAGTACAAAATCCATTTATATTACATATAGAACTAGAATTAGCCACATCCACCCTACAAAGCTTTAGCAGGAAATTATGAAACTGTCTTGTGGGCTTGGAGTTGTGTTGTGTTATCATGATTACACAGCATGAGGTTGGTCAGCATCTCCAGTGGCCTTGGGTACCTTGGCCATCTCCTCCTGTCCTTTTTTCTTGAGTTTCTTGGACAACTTCTCATGTTCTTCCTCCTCAAAGACCTTGCAGAAACTCTTTGTCAGATTTTTGACAACTGTATTATGAATTATTGGAGGAATAGCATTACAAGGTAGAAAGGATTGAACAACACAAGAATTCCTCCTATAACCATTGTTATCTTTTTTTAATCCTGACACTTCTTCTTACTTCAGTTTCCACAAGAGGTTCTTCTTCCCTTCTCTTCCTTGAAACTACTTCCCCAAGTGGCAGTGTGATTACTTTATTTGGGGACACCTGTTGCAGTGGGCTCCCAGTGCCACTAGAAGAAAGAGTAGCTGAGCTAATTCCCTCATTCTCCTTGCCATTTCCCTGCAAAATTTCCTTACAACTTGGAGCCTAAGAAGTGGAGCAGTTATCAGGTATGTGAAACGTAAAAGTCTCTTCAGTAGAGCCATTGACAGTCAACAAAGTCCATAGTTTAGATTTCAACAAGTGCATAATCCAGCCAAACTTATCAGGAGTTAAAAGGAGATGTTATGAAGTTGAACCAACTTACTAGAATTTTAATATTAATAGTGTTGACTGCCCCCTGAGTGACTGGAGCAAAATTTTAAATCCACAGGTCCAAACCTTCTTCAGAGATTAAATGAGAGCCATCAATAATATCCATATCATGTGATTCAGCAATTTTTTGAATATCATAAGAATTTGAAGAACAAGTGGCAGACTGAGGGCCAAAAGTACCTTTCTTGTTACCACCTGAAGATTTTCCCATCATGAGGGAAGGTTCCATGGGGACATTCTCCTTTCCTTTAATAGAAGACATGTCCACCTCTTTTCGTGCAACAACACTCTTAGTGCCCTTCACTACAATATTATCTTTCTCACTGTCAGCAGCTCCTTCCAAAGCAAATTCTTGAGCTGCAGAGCTTCCAGCAACTATAGTGGTATTACTAGTGTTGTTCCAACTGTGGTTCACAACAGCAACGTGCATGTGGGTATTTTGGTGTTCAACCACCTATGGTTGAACCACTGGAACTGGAGCCTGCTCAGGCAACACAGGTGGAGGAGCCAGAATCTCTAGGGGCTGAGGGTTTGGCACTTGCATGTTTAAGTCCTCCTCCCCAATTCTAGTAAAACCCTGATCCACATGCTCTGGGTCTTCCTGGTAAGCCAAAGCAATCTTGTGCAGTCCCATTCCCAAAAGAGGAGCATGTGCACCTTGATTCACCTCCTCAGAAGCAGAATGTGTGAGAGATAAGAGTCCATCGGACAAAGAAACATTAGTTGTGATGCTACTGTTAGGAGCACCATCTTCAGGTACCACAAGGATCTCCAACTGTTGCTGCACCGGAGCAGGAGGATTTGGATATGGAAAAGCCCAATGATGATTTTTCTCCTGCTCATCCCACTCATCCCATTCAACATTGTTAACTTGATCATTGTTCAAAGGCATAGGTTGGAACCTAGGGAAATCATTGGCATGTTGTTGAACTGGATGTGGGTCCACCCCTGGAGGAGGAATTGGGTCCTCATCAGCAGGACCTCCCCCAATCATTTCTTCCCACAACACTTCAATAGAGGAGGTCCAAGATTCTTCCTCAAAACTTTCTCCCTCACACCACCTAATGCTTTTGGGCACATCAACGAGCTCAGTGAGTCTAGCTTTGACCAAAATCTTCCCTCTAAGAGTATCCTCTTTTTCCTAGCTAATGATTCCGCCTCATTTGGAAATAGCAGCAGAAATATCCTCTGCATTGCAGTAGTCAAAAGGCACACCAACAAAAAACAGCCAGCAAGTTCTGTGAAAGTGGATTCGGCGCCAGTTTCTACCTTGATTATGCAGAGTGAATGAGATAAACACGTCACCAAATGGGTGTGGGCTCTGCCTGATCAATCTATCCCTATCCCACACATGTCTGAACTGAATATACGCTTCCCCAAATGGACAAGGTAGAATCTCTCTAAACCCTAACTCTTCATCCCCTTGCATAAACTCTTCTAGAACATCACGAACATTGGGAAAGAATACCTCATTTGGGTGCGGATGAATGGTCGCAATTGCCCAATCCTAATGACGACGCGGGTGGTGCGACAAGATGACCCTGGAAACCCAAGTTCGCCCCTCCACTGCTTGTATCTAAGAACCATGAGGGACGAAAGGGGCTGGATCAATGGGAATGTTGGCCATTGCTGGTGCTTCCAACGAGCAGATTACCAGTGCTCTCCACGGAGATGATGAAGAAGTTGGCGAGCTTAATGAGGTTGAAGCAAAGTTGGTAGGTGAGGAGGAATGTGAGGAGGCAAGCAAGGGTCTCGGCTGGAAATTTGGGAAAAGATCCTTGACCAGCTCCTTAAATTTCGAGACTTGCCTAAATGGTAATGTTGGCCCTGCGTAGCGGAACCAGGACTCCACCTCGCCCTCGGCCCAGGCCTGCTCCGGTGGACTCCGGAAAGAATCAAAATGAATAATAGGCCAAAGCCCAGGAATATTTAGCCTTGCACATTTGCGCGCGTAATGGCCCTGCTCCCCACATGCATAACATGTCACATACGTTTTGGTACGTTGATGGTGTGTAATAACTTGGAGCTCATTGCGCGGCCAATCATCATGGCATGCATGGGGAGCAATCAAGGCACCCCTCTGATCACTCCTATCTAGAATGGGGCCCAATAATCCTTCAAAAACCGATCTGGTAGTCCGGCAAGCCAGAGCACCAGTCCGGTGATCGCCAGAGTTAGGATTCACAGCTTTCCCGTGCCTACCCACAAGCGTCCATTCTTTATCTTGCTCAATGTAGTAAGCTCTCTCTTATCTAAGCCAATCTGGACCACCAAAATTCCAGAGGTTAAACACCATTTCAAACTCTTTCACAACTATTCTGCCCGCATTATAGATCTCAAAAGCCACAGATTTGGAAGCAACTGAAAACTTAAAGGATCTATCTCTGAGATGACGAACTCTAAAACCTTGTTCATAACCTCCAAACATAGCATGAAGGTAAACACTAACCGTGTGAGGATCAAGCTTGAATGATGCTCTGCAAAAAGATACCACCAAGGCGAACTCTTGTTGATGAAACCCCGGCGAGAAAACCACCGGGTGCCCTAACTTTAGCCTCATGTAAGCTTGGAACTTCTTGCCATGATCAAAGTTGAGTGCAAAAGGTGCCATTGCGTAGGCCAGAGTGGAACTCAACAGGGAGGGTGGATGCCGGGGCCGGTGTGACCACCGACAGGAGGAGAAGTGGTGGCCGCTGGGGCTGGAGTGGCCACCAATGTAGATCGCCTAGGAGTCGCCTCGCCTAGTAGCAATCTAACTTCGGGCATGTTCGGTAGCTCTCCACAGCCTCAGAATCCTCAATTCCATAGCCCAAAACCATAGCCAGCTTCTCCTGAAAAATCCTGGAGTTCACAGATCGTTCGGCTCCATAGCTTCTCGCTGGTTAGCGCTGGCTTGGGCTGACGGCCCATTTGGCTTGGCTGCAACCCAGCCCTCCCACATTCTCACCTCTTGGCCCACCTTGATGCTTCTTCAACCTGCAGCACTGATAGAACAGGGTGTTTCCTGAAGCTATCAATTTGCTATCAAATAGGAGGATAAAGGCCACGATTTGCCTGAACTTCAACACGTAATTTGTTTCCCACTTTGCTCCAAATGCATTCTATCAAATAGCACACTCTATCATTCAGTAATGGAAGAGATCGGAGTGCAGCACTGACGCCTAGCTACGAGTAGTGCGTGAGCCAGCACAGCCCAGCCCAGCGCATGCGCAGACAAAGCCACAATGTGGGCGGCGAGACCACTCTCCCCCACGCCCACTCTCGCGGGCGGCGCTCAACTGGGCCACCAGGAATGCAGCCGCCGGGACGGAGCCGTCGATACGGGACAGAGAGAAGGACCTGGGTGTGGAATCAGCCGGAGAGGCTCGAACTCCTAGCGGCAGAGCTAGGTCAGATCGGCCGAGTGGAGGACATGCGCGAGCGCGTCGGCAGCGGTTGAGGAAGATAAGGGGAACGAGCGGCAGGGGAGGGAGAGGAGGGGAACAAGCACGTAATGGGAGAGAAAAATCAGTGCAAACCGGTACGCAAGTTCACTTGGCGGTGGCAATCGGGAGTAATTTTTGTCAACTCCCGCTCCTTCGATTTCTAGGAGCTCGGATGTTCCAACTCCACCGCTCCTCTAATTTTACACTACGCGAATAGCTAGCTTCCCACTTGTATAACCAGGATTTGGGTCGTTCGGCTGGGCTTCCAACCTGGAGCTGAGGAGTTACGGAGCCAGAGGGCTACCGAACACGCCCTTCGTCATGTGATTTCACATCAATAGTTCACATCTTTATGTGATTAGTTCACATCTTCATGTGACTAATACCTAAAGGGTTTACTAGAGTCAATAATCTCGTGCACATCGCAATGTGATTAACACCCAAAGAGTGATCATTTTTTGCTTTGTGAGAGAAGTTCAGTCTATGGTTCTGCAACTTTCTGATCCGTATGTATTTTGCAAATTTCTATGTCTACAATACTCTGCATGGAGCTACTTTAGCTAATTGCTCCCACTTTCAATATGTATCTAGATCGAGACTTAGAGTCATCTAGATCGGTGTCCAAAGCTTGCATCGACATAACTCTTTATGATGAACTCTTTTATCACCTCCATAACCGAGAAATATTTCCTTAGTCCTCTAAGGATAATTTTGACCATTGTGCAGTGATCTAATCCTAGATCACTATTGTACTCCCTTGCCAAACTCATGCTAAGGTATACAATAGATCTGGTACAGCATAGCATAATTTATAGAACCTATGACTGAGGCATAGGGAATGACTTTTCATTCTCTTTCTATTTTCTGCCATGGTCGGGTTTTGAGTCTTTACTCAACTTCACACCTTGCAACATAGGAAATAACTCCTTCTTTGACTGATCCATTTTGAACTCCTTCAAAATCTTGTCAAGGTATGTACTAATTGAAAAAACTTATCAAACGTCTTGCTCAATATGAAGCAGCTTTACCGAGGTCTTTCTTTGAAAACTCCTTTCAAACACTCCTTTATGCTTTCTAGGAAATTCTACATCATTTCCGATCAACAATATGTCATTCACATATACTTATCAGAAAGGCTGTAGTGCTCCCACTCACTTTCTTGTAAATACAGGCTCACCACAATTCTGTATAAAACTATATTCTTGATCAACTCATCAAAGCATATATTCCAACTCCAAGATGCTTGCACCCGTCCATAGATGGATCGCTGGAGCTTACACACTTTGTTAGCATCTTTAGGATTGACAAAACCTTCTGGTTGCATCATATACAACTCTTCTTTAATAAATCCATTAAGGAATGTAGTTTTGATACCCATTTGCCAGATTTCATAAAATGCGGCAACTCCTAACATGATTCGGACAGACTTTTAAGCATCGATACGAGTGAGAAAATCTCATCGTAGTCAACACCTTGAACTTGTCGAAAACCTTTTGCGACAATTTGAGCTTTGTACATGGTAACACTACTATTAGTGCCCGTCTTCCTCTTGAAGATCCATTTATTCTGAATGGCTCAATGATCATCAGGCAAGTCAATCAAAGTGCATACTTCTGTTCTCATACATGGATCCCATCTCAGATTTCATGGCCTTAAGCCATTTCGCGGAATCTGGGCTCCTCATCGCTTCCTCATAGTCTGTAGGTTCGTCATGGTCTAGTAACATGACTTCAAGAACAGGATTACCGTACCACTCTGGTGCGGAATGTATTCTGGTTGACCTACGAGGTTCTGTAGTAACTTGATCTAAGGTTTCATGATAATCATCATTAACTTCCTCACTAATTGGTGTAGGTATCACTAGAACCGATTTCTGTGATGAACTAGTTTCCAATTTGGGAGAAGGTACAATTACCTCATCAAGTTATACTTTCCTCCCACTCACTTCTTTCGAGAGAAACTCCTTCTCTAGAAAGGATCCACTCTTAGCAACAAAGATCTTGCCTTCGGATTTGTGATAGAAGGTATACCCAACAGTGTCTTTTGGGTAACCTATGAAGATGCACTTCTCCGATTTGGGTTTGAGCATATCAGGCTGAAACGTTTTCACATAAGCATTGCAAGCCCAAACTTTAAGAAATGACAGCTTAGGTTTCTTGCTAAACCATAGTTCATACGGTGTCGTCTCAATGGATTTTTAGATGGTGCCCTATTTAAGGTGACTGCAGCTGTCTCTAATGCATAACCCCAAAACGATAGTGTTAAATCGGTAAGAGACATCATAGATCGCACCATATCTAATAAAGTATGGTTACGATGTTCGGACACACCATTACGCTCTGGTGTTCCAGGTGGCGTGAGTTGTGAAACTATTCGACATTGTTTCAACTGAAGGCCAAACTCGTAACTCAAATATATCGTCCCCGGGATCAGATTGTAGAAACTTTTTTTCTTGTTACGATGATTCTCCACTTCACTCTAAAATTCTTTGAACTTTTCAAATGTTTAAAACTTGTGTTTCATTAAGTATATATACTCATATCTGCTCAAATCATCTGTGAAAGTCATAAAATAACGATACCCGCCGCGAGCCTCAACACTCATCGGACCGCATACATTAGTATGTTTATTTCCAATAAGTCAGTGGTTCGCTCCATTGTTCCAGAGAAGGGAGTCTTAGTCATCTTGCCCATGAGGCATGGTTCACAAGCATCAAATGATTCATAATCAAGTGATTCCAAAAATCCATCCGCATGGAGTTTCTTCATGCGCTTTACACCAATATGACCTAAACGGCAGTGCCACTAGTATGTTGCACTATCATTATCAACTTTGCATCTTTTGGCATCAATATTATGAATATGTGTATTACTACGATCGAGATTCGATAAACCATTCACCTTGGGTGTATGACCACATAAGGTTTTATTCATGTAAACAGAATAACAATTATTCTTTGACTTAAATGAATAACCATTTTGCAATAAACATGTTCCAATCATATTATGCTCAACGCAAACACCAAATAACATTTATTTTATGTTCAACACTAATCCCGAAGGTAAAGGGAGTGTGCAATGGTGATCTTATCAACTTGGAATTACTTCCAACACACATCGTCACCTCACCCTCAACTAGTCTCTGTTCATTTTGTAACTCCCATTTCAAGTTACAAATCATAGCAACTGAACCAGTATCAAATACCCAAGGGCTACTATGAACACTAGTAAAGTACACATCAATAACATGTACATCATATATACTTTTGTTCACTTTGCCATCCTTCTTATTTGCCAAGTATTTGTGGCAGTTCCGCTTCAAGTGACCATTTCCTTTGCAGTAGAAGCACTCAGTTTCAGGCTTGGGTCTAGGTTTGGGCTTCTTCATGGGAGGCAACTTGCTTGCCATTCTTCTTGAAGTTGCCTTTCTTTCCCTTGCCCTTTTACTTGAAACTAGTGGTCTTGTCAACCATCAACACTTGATGCTTTTCTTGATTTCTACCTTTGTTGATTTCATCAACGCGAAGAGCTCGGGAATCGTTTTACATCATCCCTTGCATATTATAATTTATCACTAAGTTGCAGTAATTTGGTGATAGTGACTAGAGAACTCTGTCAATCACTATCTTATCTGGAAGATTAACTCCCACTTGATTCAAGCAATTGTAGTACCCAGACAATCTGAGCACATGCTCACTGGTTGAGCAATTCTCCTCCATCTTGTAGGCAAAGTACTCTTAGAGGTCTCATACCTCTCGACACGAGCATGAGTCTGAAATATTAATTTCAACTCTTGGAACGTCTTATATGCTCCGTGGCGTTCAAATCATTTTTGAAGTCTCGGTTCTAAGACGTAAAACATGGCCCACTAAACTATCAAGTAGTCATTATACCGATCTTGCCAAACATTCATAACGTCTGCTTCTGCTCCTGCAATAGGTCGATCACCTAGTGGTGCATCAAGGAAATAATTCTTCTGTGAAGCAATGAGGATAATCCTCAGATCAGCGAGCTAGTCCGCATCATTGCTACTAAAAAATTTCAACATAGTTTTCTCTAGGAACATATCACAAATAAAACGGGGAAGCTATACGCGAGTAATTGATGTACAACATAGATATTGAAATACTATCAGGACTAAGTTCATGATAAATTAAAGTCCAATTAATCATATTACTTAAGAACTGCCACTTAGATAGACATCCCTATAATCATCTAAGTGATCACGTGATCCATATCAACTAAACCATGTCCAATCATCACGTGAGATGGAGTAGCTTTCAATGGTGAATATCACTATGTTGATCATATCTACTATATGATTCACGCTCGACCTTTCGGTCTCAGTGTTCCGAGGCCATATCTGCATATGCTAGGCTCGTCAAGTTTAACTCGAGTATTCTGCTTGTGCAAAACTGGCTTGCACCCATTGTTTGTGATCATAGAGCTTATCACACCCGATCATCACATGGTGTCTCGGCATGACGAACTGTAGCAACGGTGCATACTTAGGGAGAACATTTATACCTTGAAATTTAGTGAGAGATCATCTTATAATGCTACCGCCATACTAAGAAAAATAAGGTGCATAAAAGATAAACATCACATGCAATCAATATTAGCCATCATCATCTTGTGCCTTTGATCTCCATCTCCAAAGCACCATCATGATCACCATCGTCACCGGCTTGACACCTTGATCTCCATCGTAGCATCGTTGTCGTCTCGCCAACTATTGCTTCCATGACTATCGCTACCGCTTAGTGATAAAGTAAAGCAATTACATGGCGATTGCATTTCACACAATAAAGCGACAACCATATGGCTCCTGCCAATTGCCGATAACTTTGTTACAAAACATGATCATCTCATACAAAAATTTATATAATCACGTCTTGACCATATCACATCACAACATGCCCTGCAAAAACAAGTTAGACGTCCTCTACTTTGTTGTTGCAAGTTTTACGTGGCTACTACGGGCTTAGCAAGAACCGTTCTTACCTACGCATCAAAAACCACAACGATTTTTTGTCAAGTGTGTTGTTTTAACCTTCAACAAGGACCGGGCATAGTCACACTCGATTCAACTAAAGCTAGAGAAACAGACACCCACTAGCCACCTGTGTGTGAAGCACGTCGGTAGAACCAATCTCATGAATGCAGTCATGTAATGTCTGTCTGGGCCGCTTCATCCAACAATACCGCCGAATCAAAGTATGACATGATGGTAAGCAGTATGAATATTATGGCCCGCAGCTCTTTGTGTTCTACTCGTGCATATAACATCTACACATAGACCTGGCTCGGATGCCACTGTTGGGAAATGCAGTATGTCAAAAAATTCCTACGATCACGCAAGATCTATCTAGGAGATGCATAGCAATGAGAGGGGAGAGTGTGTCTACGTACCCTCGTAGACCAGAAGAGAAAGCGTTGAGTAACGCGGTTGATGTAGTCGAACGTCTTCGCGATCCAACCGATCAAGTACCGAACGCACGGCACCTCCGCGATATGCACACGTTCAGCTCGATGACGTCCCTCAAACTCTAGATCCAGCTGAGGCCGAGGGAGAGTTTCGCCAGCACGACAATGTGTTGGTGGTGATGATGAAGTTACCGACATAGGGCTTTGCCTAAGCACTATGATAGTATGACCGAGGTGGAAATCTATGGAGGGGGGCACCGCACACGACTAAGAAATCAACTTGTGTGTCTATGGGGTGCCCCCCTCACCGGTATATAAAGGAGGGGAGGAGGAGGAGGAGGGCCGGCCACAAGGGACGCGCCCAAAGGGGGGATTCCTACTCCTAGTAGGAGTAGGTTTTTCCCTTTCCTAGTCCAAGTAGGAGGAGAAGGAAGGAGATGAGAGGGAGAAGGAAAGAGGGGGGCGCCACCCCCTCCCTAGTCCAATTCGGACCAGCCCATGGGGGGCATGGCCTCCCATTGTGGCCCTTCTTTCCTTTCCACTAAGGCCCATGAAGGCCCAATACTTCCCCCGGCGAATTCCCGTAACTCTCCGCTACTCCGAAAAATACCCAAACCACTCAGAACCTTTTCGATGTTCAAATATAGCCTTCCAATATATCGATCTTTACGTCTCGACTATTTCGAGACTCCTCATCATGTCCGTGATCTCATCCGGGATTCCAAACAAACTTCGGTCATCAAATCACATAACTCATAATACAAATCGTCATCGAACGCTAAGCGTGCGGATCCTACGGGTTCGAGAACTATGTAGACATCACCGAGTCATATCTCCGGTCAATAACCAATAGCGTAACCTGGATGCTCATATTGGCTCCTTCATATTCTACGAAGATCATTATCGGTCAAACCGCATAACAACATACGTTGTTCCCTTTGTCACCTGTATGTTACTTGTCCGAGACTCGATCGTCGGTATCATCATACCTAGTTCAATCTCATTACCAGCAAGTCTCTTTACTCGTTCCATAATGCATCATCCTGTAACTAACTCATTAGTCACATCGCTTGCAAGGCTTATAGTGATGTGCATTACCGAGAGGGCCTAGAGATACCTCTTCGACAATCGGAGTGACAAATCCTAATCTCGATCTATGCCAACTCAACAAACACCATCGAAGACACCTGTAGAGCATCATTATAATCACCCAGTTACATTGTGACATTTGATAGCACACTAAGTGTTCCTCCAGTATTTAGGAATTGCATAATCTCATAGTCATAGGAACATGTATAAGTCATGAAGAAAGCAATAGCAATAAACTAAACGATCATAGTGCTATGCTAACGGATGGGTCTTGTACATCACATCATTCTCTAAAGATGTGATCTCGTTCATCAAATGACAACACATGTCTATGGTCAGGAAACTTAACCATCCTTGATTAACTAGCTAGTCAAGTAGAGGCATACCAGGGACACTCTGTTTGTCTATGTATTCACACATGTACTAAGTTTGTGGTTAATACAATTCTAGCATGAATAATAAACATTTATCATGATATAAGGAAATATAAATAAAAACTTTATTATTGCCTCTAGGACATATTTCCTTTAGGAAGGAACCTTCATCATCACCAAGGTACTCCACAATGGGGCGTATCACCTCTACAATGTAACCAAGAAAGAAGACGAGCCACACTCGTGGAATGTGGATCTGCTCCACCATTTTTATACATAAACACTCGGATCGATGAGTTGTAATAAGAATCCTTCAGTTTGCTTATCAAAGACAAGATTCTTGCAGTATCTTAATGATTGTTATTCCATAAGCATATGTGTTCAAATCCCTAGTGGGTGGCTTGGCCGCGAATCCGATTCGCCTAAGTTTCAAAAACACTACGAGTGAAGAGGAACCCTCTCACTCGGGGGCGTAGCCGCGAACCTAATTCGCCTAAGTTTCAAAAGCACTCTGAGTGAAGAGCAACCCTCTCACTCGGGGGCTTAGCACTAGTAGAGAAAGGGCCATTTGTCCTGGTCCATAAGGCCCATTTGTCCCGGTTGGGGAACCGGGACTAAAGGGTCGGTACTAAAGCCCTACACCTTTAGTCCCAGTTCTTACACCAACCGGGACAGATGGGGCTCCACGTGGCCGCTGCAGCATGCCCTGGCAGGGGGGCTTTTTGTCCCGGTTGGTAGCACCAACCGGGACCAATAAGCTACCACGTCTCAGCATTTCAGGGGCTAGGGTTTTTGTTTTTTTTTATGA